>NC_091264.1:58534385-58862385 GCF_042477335.2 Ovis canadensis | reverse complement strand
CTTGACACTATTTCTAAAATCATTGCAGGAGATTTAAATAAAATAAATAGTGAATGTCACAGATGTAGTGATGAATATGCATAAAGGGAACTGGGAAGAAGTAAATTTATCAGTTAATTAGGAGAGCTTTTTTGTGCTGTTTCATGAATAAACTTTGATTTTAATACTTTGTTTTAAATTTTTATCACACAATATTTGACCCATAAAATAATCCATGTAAGTATATGTAATATATATTATTATATATATATGCAGTGTCATATATTATTGTGTGTATATTTTATATATGTGTGTAATATTGTGTATTATCACATATGTTTAATACATAGTACTTCTATTAGTATATGTAATATATATTATTATATATATATGCAGTGTCATATATTATTGTGTGTATATTTTATATATGTGTGTAATATTGTGTATTGTCACATATGTTTAATACATAGTACTTCTATTAGTATATGTAATATATATTATTATAACATCATGACAGTAGCATGGTAATCTTTTATTCTAATAGCCAGTTGCTAATATGTACTATTGTATCAACCTATATACTAGACTCCATTTCACCCCAATATTTGCTTGGTAGAAAGTCTTAAGTTTGTGTCGTCATCTGCGTTTCCTCTTTGAAAAAATGTCTTCTTTTGCCCCATTTTTTAATTAGGTTGTTTGGGGGTTTTTATTTGATGTTGAGTTATATGAGCTCATATATAGCTCATATGATGTCCAGTTATATGAGCTGTTCATAGATGTTGGTTAGTCCCTCATAGGTCCCATCATTTGCATATATTTTTTCCCATACAATAGGTTGCCTTTTCATTTTTCCCCTAGTGTATGTTCTTGCCTCCTTTGTCAGAGATTAATTGTCAATTTATTTAATAAAATTATGCCAACTTTCGTTTTTTCTCTTCAGTCCAATATTTTTCGTATAATTTATCCATTTTTTTAGACATTTACGTTTATTGGCAAAAAGTCATTCATAGTATTCTTTCTCCCATTGCTGCTGGATCCGTAGTTGCGTCTCCATTTTCTCACTGTTCACTTATACCTTTTCTCTCTACACTGATTAGTCTTGCCAAAGGTTGGTCTGTTCCACTCCCCTTTTACTGTAACTTCTGAGTTTCTTGATATCATCTTGTATAATTCTTTCCTGTTTAATTACATTTTGCTCTGCGTTATCTTTTCTTCTTCTTTAGGCTTATTCTGTTATCCAGTTTCTTAAGTTGGTAACTGGGCTTATTTTTAAGTCTTTATTCTTTTCTATTAAAATCACTTGAAGCTATTAATTTCCTTATAAGCATTGCTTTGGCTGTATTAAACGTAGTTTCATATTTGCTACTTCATTAATTTTTGTGCTGCTTTCTTCTTTGACTCCCTCAATAGAATTTTTTTTCCCTTAGGGATGGTTGGGGATTTTATTTAATTTTTTGTTAGTGATTTCTGACTTAATTGCACTGTTACATTAATTGCTTTTTGAAATCAGTTTGTATTTCTAAAATAATTTTCTCTCTGTTTCTGAATACAGTGTAATCAAAAGGTTCAGGGAATGGTGTATAAAAATGCTCCTACATTTTACATTAGAAATTTAAAAATTCAGCATTTTACAGAAAAATTCATCATTCTACAGAGATGGGAAAGCTGAAGTTGAAAGCTGTTCAATAACTGTATCCCAGGGACTGTAACATAGGATGAGGCATTTCCAAGTTTGTGTTATTCTGCACTGCAACTAGATGAGAGCTGTGCTTTTGTGACAGTTTAATCTATGATACTTGTTCGGTCACTCAGTTTTGTCCGACTGCTTGTGACCCCCGTGGACTG
Organism: Ovis canadensis; assembly: GCF_042477335.2. Classification (NCBI taxonomy): domain Eukaryota; kingdom Metazoa; phylum Chordata; class Mammalia; order Artiodactyla; family Bovidae; genus Ovis; species Ovis canadensis. The sequence goes on along the minus strand of NC_091264.1, from coordinate 58,860,561 downwards.
CAGCAAGCCAGGCTTCCCTGTCCTTCACCATCTTCCAGAGCTTGCTCAAACTAATGTCTATTGAGCTGGTGATGCCATCCAATCATCTCATCCTCTGTTGCCCCTTTCTTCTTCTGCTTTCTATCTTTCCCAGCATCAGGGTCTTTTCTAATGCATTGGCTCTTTGCATCAGGTGGCCAAAGTATTGGAGCTTCAGTTTCAGCATCAGTCCTTCCAGTGAATATTCAGGGTGGATTTCCTTTAGGACTGAAGTAGTTTGATCTTGCTGTCCAAGGGCCTCTCAGGTCATCTCTAGTGCCACAATTCACTATTATTCTGCTTAACAGGGTAGAATAACTCACGCAAGAAACATAACTGTGTTAGTCAATGGGTGGGAATATGTTATAGCATTTTAGGTCTCCAAGAAAGACAGAAAGAATGAGTAACTCTGTTTAAGACTGACAGCAGCAGCTCTCTCTATTTGTCCTACCCTCCAGTTCCAGTTCCAGTTCAGTCTCTCAGTTGTGTCCGACTCTTTGCGACCCCATGAATCGCAGCACACCAGGCCTCCCTGTCCATCACCAACTCCCGGAGTTCATTCAGACTCATGTCCATCAAGTCAGTGATGCCATCCAGCCATCTCATTCTCTGTTGTTCCCTTCTCCTCCTGCCCCCAATCCCTCCCAGCATCAGAGTCTTTTCCAATGAGTCAGCTCTTCACATGAGGTGGCCAAAGTACTGGAGTTTCAGCTTTAGCATCATCTTTTCCAAAGAAACCCAGGACCGATCTCCTTTAGCACGGACTAGTTGGATCTCCTTGCAGTCCAAGGGACTCTGGAGAGTCTTCTCCAACAGCACAGTTCAAAAGCATCAATTCTTCGGCACTCAGCCTTCTTTGTGGTCCAACTGTCACATCCAAGCATGACTACTGGAAATTCCATAGCTTTGACTATGCGGACTTTTGTAGGCAAAGTAATTTCGCTGCTTTTTAATATGCTGTCTAGGTTTGTCATAGCTTTTCTTCTAAGGAGCAAGCACGTCTGTGCTATTCTACTGTTATTCTGCATTGTAACTGGACGAGAGCTGTGTTCTAATGATAGTTGAATCTATATTAGTTACTCCTGCTCTAAATTAATCGTTTGAGTGAAGAGATCACCTTTTCAAAAAAAATATTTTAATGATTTAGGAAAAAGGAGGAGTCCAACAATGGGTATAGAAAAGGGTGGAGATTTTAGGTCAGCTTGCAGTGAGATTTTTCGTATTATTATGTCTCAAACAACAAAATCCTAAAATCACCACCATAATATCTGTAGTTTCCTTTTATTAGCTATCACTCTGAAATTATATACTCTAGTCACCAGAAAGTTTTTTATTTTACCATGTATATGAGAATAATGAGTCCTAAGCATATGGCTTAAGAAGTACAGTAAGCAACTTATCCTGCTGAAATAACCCTGTGATAGTCAGACTTGCTCCAAGGAGTCACATGACAAGCAGGATTTCTGTTAACATAGGCATAATGTACTGCCTGGAATTACCCTCTTGTTATCTGGGGAAGCTTGAGGGAAGTTAGGTTCCTATGTAAAACTAGACTGGGTAATTCAGAAGTGAACGTGACACTCTAGTGAGCAGACACCTAGATTGTGAATTCTGATTAGCGGGTCAGTATGAAAGCTAGCATTTGCTCACCTACTTTCCTAATTGAAACTCCTTATAACATGAATAAGTTTTCAAGGACTGAAAAATAACTCCCATTATTTTTTGCTTTTTTAAATACTGAATTGATATTGACAAAAAAAAAGAAATGAAGGTTGATTTGGAATAGTATTTTATGTTAATAAGGTTATACCTTTACGCCAGTGATAATTCTCTTCCTTAAGAATTTTGCTAAGTATACTTAAGGAAATAGGAGAGCATGTTCCCATAATTAGGGGTGATGAAGTCCTTCCTAAGTTAAGACTAAACTTTAGGTGGCATAATGGAAAAGGTGGACTGATTTTTCTTAAATTGAAATGAATAATGCTACTGCAAGATAAGATTAAAATGTTTTAAAACAGTCTGGGAGAAAATTTGTGCAATAAAATAAAACTTGGTTGGGTTGCTTACAATGTTATAAACTTGGAAAGGTATTAGCACTTTACAGAATGAAAGCTCACACTGATACAGCCAATGGGCAGGCTAGTATAATACGTTAGTGAGATGTCTGAACTAGAGAACTTTTTTAAAGGAATGCAGTTTAATTATTTCAGTATTATAGTAATGCTAGCTAGTTTATAAATTAATTACCAGGAAATAATGTAATTAAATGAGCATTAGTGGATGTTTATTTTTAATTGAAATGTTTATAAATTCTACTTTCTTAATATTAAATGCTTGAAAAAGTTTATCCTATTTTTCTTATAAAGTTGTTATTAATTCATTTTTTTTCTTCAACAATTTTTTATTAATGCATCACCCATTCTTTTTTGCCCTAGAAAGCGAGCAAAAAAAAAAGAAAAAGTGTATACCTTAAAGGAACCTGTGAGCTTTAACCCAGCTCTTGTGCAAATTATCATAAAATCTGAATTGGTGGAATCAAAATTCATGAGGTTTTATGTAGACTGGCAGCAGCGCCTAGCAAATTTCCCTTGGGAAAACAGCTACAGTTTTTCTATTTTTTAGAAAAGAAAGTCATCTCTTTTTCCTTTTAATATTATCTTACTTGGAATTTCAGATTTAAATATGCAGGTCTCCTAAAGTGTTCTTTTAGTGTCATAGACAATGCTAATGGCTCAGATTGCCAGAAAATTAGTATTATTTTAATTATTTGTGCCATGTATATGAGTTAAAAATATCATGTGTCAATCCTGCCAATATCTTGAGATTTAAAAATACTAAATCCCAAGAGATCATTGCTTCGCAACTAGACTACGCCAGTTTTATAAAAGATGATTTGCATAATGATAAACAAACCATCTTTTAGTAAAATAAGTAAATATTCTGTTCATGGTGTTGAAATGCAAGAAACTTGTTTCCTGCAAATTATGAGAGGCACAACTCTCATATATTTCTCAATATATTTCTTAACAGTGTTGTTGATTACTCTCTATTGAGTAATCATTTATTAAATTGGAAGCTAAAATAGCTAACAAGATGTTACTTTTATAGATTCATTGAAAGGCTTGCATTCTTCCACACTTTTATAGCCTTTCCATTGACTTCAAAATGTTATGGATTATAAGGTACACAGTGATCTCATGTACCATTTAGGAAGGGAAAAATTGACTGACAGATAAAGGAGGACAGGGTGCTTTTATAAGTGATTAGAAGATGCACCAGGATTTCAGAGAGATTAAAATGTTCAAAACACATTGTTTAAGATTCTGTGAAGTGTGTGTTTAGATCCGCTGCTTCGTTTTTTGACAAGAGAGATATAAAACAGCTCAGATTATGAGATGTGGATGTAGCTGCTTTGAAGACAGCATCCCCGAGGATGGTGCCAAACAAAGGAATGGGTCTCATTCTGTTGGTTCACTTGGGGATTCATTTAAGAATGATAAGGGGGGAGGAACCCAGATTATGTTTAATTTACCATCTTCGCTTTTGGGATTATTGACCTCACGCATGTGCCTCTTCGATATTACTTTTTTTATATGAGTTGTGTGGTAGGGTGACTTAAAAGGATAACGTGTGCTGCCATTGGTTGATTTATTTAAGCTTTTCCCCAGCCTTGCTTCTGTGACCTACGTGTGAGGCAAAAGAAAAAAAAAAGAGAGAGGCAGGAAGGCGGCACCTGTGTCACATGAAAGTGAAGGATACAATTCTGGGGAAGAAGGAGCAGAAAATAAATGCAAGGGGCAGGCAGAATCAATTGGAAATAGGTGAACAGCTGCGAGGAATTCTAGAAAAAAATTTTTTGAAAAATTGAAAACAAACAGTAGAGGACCATTTCACTGAAACAGAGCCTTCTTTTACTCCTGTTTCACTATTCAGATGTGTTTTGTTGGGCTGTGCTATATGTACGAAGAATATCAATTTTTAAGGATGATGATTTAGAATTCTGCACCAACCACCAAGCTTGGGATACTGTAGTAGCTATTTCATTCAAGAAGAGATTTGGAACAAGAAAATGAGACTCTGTGGGTGAGTGAGAAAAGGCAGGAAGAGGACTGAACAAAATTTAAATGAGAGCAAACGTATAGAGTAACGTATGCGCCTAGTTGGATGTTTAGTGAGTGAGGGCATGCCTTGGCAGATGGCATTGGAAGTGCGGCTCTGCACCAGAACGCCGAGGCCGCTCTGCGGGCTCCTTTCCGGAAGCCCACCACACAGCACCGAGTGACCCATTGGTAACTGGTAACAGAACCCTTCCATGGCTACCTGTGTCTCTTCAGCGTGAAGACAGAGCTCCTAACAGCCGACGAGATCTCAGCCCGTTAGGCTCTTTGCCTTACCCCTGCCACGCGTGGGAATGAGTGCCCTGGTTCCCTTTTGCCTGAGATCATATACTGGCACCTCCTGCTGTTCCTGGGGCATACAGTAGGCATTGGGCAAATATTTATTTGGCTGTCCTGAGCACCTAGACTGGCCTGTAATATTAAATCTGTTTTGTGACTTAATTGGTACTGTTTCCTTATATTTAATATGAAACGTTACTATATGAAAGTTGAGTGTTAGTGAGGGAAGAAGAGCATGCCTATGTCTTCAGCAGATGTACTGTTATTTTCTTTGCTAATTAGAGACCTGTTCAAGTTTGTGCCCTCTTGGGTTGACTGTATTTATAACTTGTTATACTCTGTATGTTACACAAGTATCCAGATATTTTAAGATAGAGTATAACCTTCTCTCATAAGTTTAAATAATTTTTACTGTTGCTGTATCCTTCCCTTTCTCATTTCTGAGAATATTTATTATTGATTAGGTTGATTTTTTTATTTAATTAAAAATTTCAAACAGAATTGTCACTTATTTTGCTTTAAAAATTTTCAGTTTGATATATCTCTGGTTTTACTATTTCCACAATCAAAATTATTTCTCTGAAATTATACTGACTGCTTAAAAATTTTCCTTTTATACATAAAAAAGTTCCACAGTATTTATTTGCCTTTGTATGATTATTGACATAAATATTTTGAGTATTTATTTCATCTCTACCTGCTAGATTTTGATCTATATTTTAAGTTATTGCTAAATAAGCAGGTATTTGTTAGGTTCTTAATTTGCTAACTTCCTGCTTTAGGGTTGAATTACATGTTAGTTGTATGTGAGTAATACATGTGCGTGATGAATTTTAAAATATGGAACTCCAGTGACGGGTAAAAATTTTCCAGCTCTGTACTCCAATCCCATCATGTTTTAATTTTTTTAAACTTTAAGAATTTTTAAATTTTATCCAAGATTTTGTAATATATAAAATTTAGTACTTGTTTATTGTATTACATTTTCCTTTTCTGTTAAAATCTGTATTCTTTTTCTATTTCCTGCCTTTTTTTCCTGTATCATAGCCTGTTAATGGTGAATTCAGATTCCCTTCCTCACCCTATAATTATTTTTCTATTTCTCTTGAACAGTTTTCTAAAAATGTATTCCATTGCCTATTGGTTATACGATAAAAGTTAATGCTGTGTCCTGCACTGTTTAAACCCTTAACTAAATGATTCTTGGTCTTATTTGGAGGAACTGACTTCAGATTCCACTTACATCCCATTCCTGCTTTTCTTTTCAGGGCTCAGGGCCTGTTGAGAATTGCTGCTCTGTTCTGATTGATTTGCAGTGTATATCCCCCTTTAGGAACATTGTCAAGGCCTCTGAATCCACTTTTTGTTAGGAAACTAAACTTATTCTTCGCTGATACCACGCAAAGCACTCTGCTCTTCCTCGACGTGCCTTTAATGAGGCAGGGTGGTGCCCAGAGGCGGCGGCTGTGTTAGATACCGACTCTCAGCTTTCTCAGCTCTGCATTCCTAGCATTTGTACCTTCCTCTCTTTTGAGTGTGTCCATTTACCCTGCTTTTGACTTACATGCTATTATTACCATGTATTTGGGTCCACATATATTCTTTACTATTTGTATACAGCTGCTACTCATCTTTCTTTTTACATGTATTAATCAACTTGGGACTTATTTTGGCTTACATCTCTAGCTTCCCATGAGGAATGATTTTATTTTACATGAAGAATCATCATTTTTCATTAATGCAGGTGTGTTGTGACAAATTATTTCAAGTGTCATTTATTAGAAAATGTCTATTTCTTTTGCATTCTTGAAAAAACATGTTTAATCCAAGTACAGAAGCATAACATTCGAGTTTGGCCATTTATTTCCTTGAGTACATTGTTACTGTCGAGATGTCTGCTTGTGAGTCTGATTATTATTCGTTTGAAGGCAGTCCTCTGGGGCCTTGTCTCGGAATCCTGCAGTTTCACAGTGATGTGCGTAGGTGTGGTTTCTGTGTATTTATCTTGCTTGGATTTATAGCATTCTAGAATCTGTGGATTCATGTGTTTCATTAGTTTGTGGAAACTTTTGGACCTTATTTTCTCAAATTTATTACTTCTGTCCAATTATTTTGAAATATGCCACATTTTCATATACTAAATGCATTTATAGCCCTTCTACAGATTCACAAGTTTAACCATTAATCTGATTTTGAGAAAATACTATTTAATCTCTGTCCATGTAGGTATCTTTACATAATTCTTTTTCAGAATTTTATTGTCTAATTTAGAATATTATTTTCCTAAGTGAGGAATAGAGTCATATCGTATTTTTAAAAAGCAAGTTTTAAACAGTTTGAAATTGTATAAAGTTTATAAATTTGAAAAGAATTGATATCTTCAAAATATTGATTATTTCCAGGAACATGTGTGTGTCTTCATTTTGTAAGCACCTTCATATCAGAAAACTTTTAAATTTTCTGTAGGTTTTGAATATTTTGTGCAAAATGTATTTCTAGGCATTTTTCTATTTTTATTGCTGAGATACATAGAATATTTTTTTCATTATATTTTCTAACTGTTTTTGGTATGGGTGAAAATACATGTATGTTTTGGGTAGACAGCTGACCTACTGAAACTCTTATTAGATGCAGTAGAGTTTATTATTTCTCCTAGGTACTCCTAGGAAACCACTGTTATCTGCAAATAATACTGTTTTCTTCCTTACCATCATTTGTATCTCATTTTTAAAAATTCTGTTATTGTATTGGCTAGATCTGGAGAAATGATTAAAAATCATAGTGATTATTACAAGAATCTTTTTGTTGACCCCACCTTTAGAGGTTTCTCTAGTGTTTGATTTGAGTGTTGTCTATCACTGGCATGGTAAATATTCCTTATCATCTTTTCCTAGTGCTCTGAAGGTCTGTTTCAGTTCAGTTCAGTACAATTCAGCTGCTCAGTCATGTCCAACTCTGCTACCCCATGAATGGCAGCATGCCAGGCCTCCCTGTCCATCACCATCTCCCGTAGTTCACTCAAACTCACGTCCATCGAGTTGGTGATGCCATCCAGCCATCTCATCCTCTGTCATCCCCTTCTCCTCCTGCCCACAATCCCTCCCAGCATCAGAGTCTTTTCCAATGAGTCAGCTCTTCGCATGAGGTGGCCAAAGTACTGGAGTTTCAGCTTTAGCATCATTCCTTCCAAAGAAATCCCAGGGCTGATCTCCTTTAGAATGGACTGGTTGGATCTCCTTGCAGTCCAAGGGACTCTCAAGAGTCTTCTCCAACACCACAGTAAAAAGCATCAATTCCTTGGTGCTGAGCTTTCTTCACAGTCCAACTCTCGCATCCATACAGGACCACTGGAAAAACCATAGCCTTGACTAGATGGACCTTTGTTGGCAAAGTAATGTCTCTGCTTTTCAATATGCTATCTGGGTTGGTCATAACTTTCCTTCCAAGGAGTAAGCATCTTTTAATTTCATGGCTGCAGTCACCATTTGCAGTGATTCTGGAGCCCAAAAAAATAAAGTCTGATACTGTTTCCCCATCTATTTCCCATGAAGTGATGAGACCAGATGCCATGAATCTTTGTTTTCTGAATGTTGAGCTTTAAGCCAAATTTTTCACTCTCCTCTTTCACTTTCATCAAGAGGCTTTTTAGTTCCTCTTCCCTTTCTGCCATAAGGGTGGTGTCATCTGCATATCTGAGGTGATTGATATTTCTCCCGGCAATCTTGATTCCAGCTTGTGCTTCTTCCAGCCCAGCGTTTCTCATGATGTACTCTGCATATAAGTTAAAACAGCAGGATGACAGTACACAGCCTTGACGTACTCCTTTTCCTATTTGGAACCAGTCTGTTTCATGTCCAGTTCTAACTGTTGCTTCCTGACCTGCATACAGGTTTCTCAAGAGTCAGGTCAGGTGGTCTGGTATTCCCATCTCTTTCAGAATTTTCCACAGTTTTTTGTGATCCACACAGTCAAAGGCTTTGGCATAGTCAATAAAGCAGAAATAGATGTTTTTCTGGAACTCTCTTGCTTTTCCGATGATCCAGTGGATGTTGGCAATTTGATCTCTGGTCCTCTGCCTTTTCTAAAGCCAGCTTGAACATCTGGAAGTTCATGGTTCACATATTGCTGAAGCCTGGCTTGGAGAATTTTGAGCATTGCTTTACTAGCATGTGAGATGAATGCAATTGTGCGGTAGTTGAGCATTCTTTGGCATTGCCTTTCTTTGGGATTGGAATGAACACTGACCTTTTCCAGTACTGTGACTGCTGCTGAGTTTTCCAAATTTGCTGACATATTGAGTGCAGCACTTTCACAGCATCAACTTTCGGATTTGAAAAAGCTCAACTGGAATTCCATCACCTCCACTCGCTTTGTTCCTAGTGATGCTTTCTAAGGCACACTTGACTTCACATTCCAGGATGTCTGGGTCTAGGTGAGGGATCACACCATCGTGATTATCTTGGTCATGAAGGTCTTTTTTGTACAGTTCTTCTGTGTATTCTTGCCACCTCTTCTTAATATCTTCTGCTTCTGTAAGGTCCATACCATTTCTGTCCTTTATCGAGCCCATCTTTGCATGAAATGTTCCCTTGGTATCTAATTTTCTTGAGGAGATCTCTAGTCTTTCCCATTCTTGTTTGGGAATGTTTTCCTCTATTTCTTTGCGTTTATCACTGAGGAAGATTTTCTTATCTCTTCTTGCTATTCTTTGGAACTCTGCATTAGATGTTTATATCTTTCCTCTTGTACTTTGCTTTTTGCTTCTCTTCTTCTCACACCTATTTGTAAGGCTCCCCAGACAGCCATTTTGCTTTTTTGCATTTCTTTTCCATGGGGATGGTCTTGATCCTTGTCTCTTGTACAGTGTCACAAACCTCAGTCCATAATCAGGCAGTCTATCTATCAGATCTAGTCTGTTAAATCTATTTCTCACTTCTACTGTATAATCATAAGGGATTTGATTTAGGTCATACCTGAATGGTCTAGTGGTTTTCCCTACTTTCTTCAATTTAAGTCTTAATTTGGCAATAAGGAGCTCATGATCTGAGCCATAGTCAGCTCCCAGTCTTGTTTTTGCTGGCTGTATAGAGCTTCTCCATCTTTGGCTGCAAGGAATATAATCAATCTGATTTCGGTGTTGACCATCTGGTGATGTCTATGTGTAGAGTCTTCTCTTGTGTTGTTGGAAGAGGGTGTTTGCTATGACCAGTGTGTTCTCTTGGCAAAACTCTATTAGCCTTTGCCCTGCTTCATTCCATATTCCAAGGCCAAATTTGCCTGTTACTCCAGGTGTTTCTATACTTCCTACTTTTGCATTCCAGTCCCCAAAATGAAAAGGACATCTTTTTTGGGTGTTAGTTCTAAAAGGTCTTTTAGGTCTTCATAGAACCATTCAACTTCAGCTTCTTCAGCGTTACTGGTTGGGGCATAGACTTGGATTACTGTGATATTGAATGTTTTGCCTTGGAGACAAACAGAGATCATTCTGTCATTTTTGAGATTGCATCCAAGTACTGCATTTCGGACTCTTTTGTTGACCATGATGGCTATTCCATTTCTTCTAAGGGATTCCTGCCCGCAGTAGTAGATACAATGGTCATCTGAGTTAAATTCACCCATTCCAGTCCATTTTAGTTCACTGATTCCTAGAATGTCACGTTCACTCTTGCCATCTGTTTGACCACTTCCAATTTGCCTTGATTCATGGACCTAACATTCAGGTTCCTATGCAATATTGCTCTTTATAGCATTGGACCTTGCTTCTATCACCAGTCACATCCACAACTGGGTATTGTTTTTGCTTTGGCTCTATCCCTTCATTCTTTCTGGAGTTTTTTCTCCACTGATCTCCAGTAGCCTATTGGGCACCTACCGACCTAGGGAGTTTCTCTTTCAGTATCCTATCATTTTGCCTTTTCATACTGTTCATGGGGTTCTCAAGGCAAGAATACTGAAGTGGTTTACCATTCCCTTCTCCAGTGGACCACATTCTGTCAGGCCTCTCCACCATGACCCGCCCATCTTGGGTTGCCCCACGGGCATGGCTTCGTTTCATTGAGTTAGACAAGGCTGTGGTCCGTGTGATCAGATTGACTGGTTTTCTGTGATTATGGTTTCAGTGTGTCTGCCCTCTGATGCCCTCTCACAACACCTACCGTCTTACTTGGGTTTCTCTTACCTTGGATGCGGGGTATGTCTTCACGGCTGCTCCAACTAAGCACAGCTGCTGCTCCTTATCTTGGATGGAGGGTATCTCACTGCTGCCCCTCCTGATCTTGAACATGGAGTAGCTCCTCTAGAGCCTCCTGCGCAGGCGCAGCCACCTCTCCTTCACGTGGGGTAGCTCCTCCCAGCCACCGCCCCTGGCCTCGGACATGGGGTTTGTTTGGATTTTCTAATTCCCCTATGACTTCCTCTTTAACCCCTAGGCTATTTAGAAATATGTTATTCAATTTCCAAATATTTGGGGATTTTCCAGATATCTTTCTGCTGTTTATTTCTCATTTAATTTTGTTGTGGTCAGAGAACATACAAACTCCTTTTCTGAGCAACAGACTATTTTAAGTTTAAATAGTCATATGTGCCCAGTCGCTACCTATGTTCGTTTTTTATTGCTGTCTAATAAATTACAGTTCAAGAAATACTTTAGGTCAGAAGCCCTGCATGGTCTCACCGGCTTCAGTCAAGGTGTCAGCAAAGCCCTGTTTCTTTCTGAAGTCTCTAAGAGAGAATCTATTTCCTTGCCCACTCAGGTTATTGACAAAATGAAATCCCAGTGACCCCTACACCTAGCAGATTCATGTCTCATCCTGTTTATCTGAATGTGATGCTTAACACTGTTGCTCACATCTTTCTCCTTCAGTTCAGTTCAGTTCAGTCACTCAGTCATCTCTGACTCTGCTACCCCGTGAATCACAGCACACCAGGCCTCCCCGTCCATCACCAACTCCCGAGTTCACTCAAACTCACGTCCATTGAGTCGGTGATGCCATCCAACCATCTCATCCTCTGTCGTCCCTTTCTCCTCCTGCCCCCAATCCCTACCATCATCAGAGTCTTTTCCAATGAGTCAGTTCTTCACATGAGGTGGCCAAAGGACTGGAGTTTCAGCTTCAGCATCAGTCCTTCCAAAGAACACCCAGGGCTGATCTCCTTCAGAATGGACTGGTTGGATCTCCTTGCAGTCCAAGGGACTCTCAGGAGTCTTCTCCAACACCACAGTTCAAGAGCATCAATTCTTCTGCGCTCAGCTTTCTTCACTGTCCAACTCTCGCATCCATACATGACCACTGGAAAAACCATAGCCTTGACTAGATGGACCTTTGTTGGCAAAGTAATGTCTCTGCTTTTCAATATGCTATCTAGATTGGTTATCACTTTTCTTCCAAGGAGTAAGCGTCTTTTAATTTCATGGCTGCAATCACCATCTGCAGTGATTTTGGAGCCTAAATAATAAAGTCTGACACTGTTTCCACTGTTTCTCCATCTATTTGCCATGAAGTGATGAGATCGGATGCTGTGATCTTTGTTTTCTGAATGTTGAGCTTTAAGCCAATTTTTTCACTCTCCTCTTTCACTTTCATCAAGAGGCTTTTTAGTTCCTCTTCCCTTTCTGCCATAAGGGTGGTGTCATCTGCATATCTGAGGTGATTGATATTTCTCCTGGCAATCTTGATTCCAGCTTGTGCTTCTTCCAGCCCAGCATTTCTCATGATGTACTCTGCATATAAGTTATTGTGGCTTCCTGAGCCCTCCACTGTCCCATGTTTTGTTATTTTGTCTTATCTTTTTTTTTTTTTTCTCATTTGCTGTCATTTTTGTCGTCATTGTCATTCTTGTCGTTTCTAGCTCACCCTTAAATGCAGGGATTACCCAAACTTCTGATGGGAGACCTCTCTACCGTATATTCTCTCTGGCTTCTCATTTCTGTACTTTGATGAAAAACAGCAGTCACTGCATACTCCCAGGTCTGTGTCTCTAGCCCTTACTCTCTCTAGGGAAAGAAAAGAATATGTACACATCTGTTTAATACATCATCATTTTCATACTGCTGTGTAAGCTTCGTAATGACTTGAAATGGATGTCTAATATTACGTTAAGTGGCTCTGCCATTATTAGCCTTACCATTTCCCTGCTGAACATGTCTCGTCCTGGGTCTACAGCTGTAATTTATAATTCTACATGTGGATATTGAGCTTGAGATTTGGTGGGATGGAAAGTGAGTTGATTTCCACCCCAGCCACATCCCTCCCCCACCCCCCGCCCCGCAAACAAGCTTAGTCTTGGTCCTTCCAGAGAGACAGTGAGCCTCAGCAGAGCCTTGGGCAAACCTTTCTCAGGTTTTCTTGCTTTGAATTAGCTCAGGGGTCCACTGTCACTGCCTGAGTTCAGGGTAGCATTTTAACCCTTTCCTGAACTGCTGAAAGGCCTTCTAAACGGTGCCCCCTCCCTCTGATCTCTTTGACTGTCTGACACCAGTGTAACCTCAGTTGTTAGAAAATAGGTGGTCCCCAGGTTCCCAGAACCAGGAGAGATCTGAAGTTGTTCACACTTTCGTGTTTTTTTTAGTCAGTCAGTAAAAGAGACTCACCTTCAATCAAGGCAGGGTTTTGAACACACTGTTAGGTTGTAATTCACCATACGTGACCCTATCCAATATCCTTTGTCATACTTTAGCTCCTATTTCCTTAACCTTATTCCTTGAACAAGGAGAATGGTAAAGGAGATCCAACAAAATCTTAGAAGCGTGAACACAGCTCAGAAAAACACTGTTGGGACCATATTCTCCATTGAACACTACCCACGGTGATTCCCCATGATCTCAGGTAATAGAAAAGCAGAGAGAGTGTGAAAAGAAGGACCAAAAGTTCAGCCTTAAAGAAATTATTACCTCAGAAACAGAAGCGTTTTTTAAGCATCTTTAAACTTAGTAAGATAATTAATTTATTTAAAGCCACAGTGGGCTTCCCTGGTGGCTCAGACAGTAAGGAATCCGCCTGCAATGCAGGAAACTTGGGGTTCGATTCCTGGGTCAGGAAGACCCCTTCAAGGAGGAAATAGCAACCCACTCCAGTATTCTTGCCTGGGAAATCCCATGGACAGAGGAGCCTGGCAGGCTGCAGTCCATGGGGTCACAAAGAGTTGGAGCAACTGAGTGATTAGCTCATGTGTGTGCACACACTGTCATACATAATATGAGGCAATAAAATGAGATTACATGGGAAATATGCAACTTAGGGGACAAAACAATGTTGGTCCAAAACTAATAAAATTGAAACAGCAAGGAACTTAATGGCCTAAAAATCAAATTATTGATGTAAGGGGGAAAGCTTTAGATAATTCTAGAAAAAGCAAAGGAGAGAAACACAAAGATGGGCGCAGTTTAAATCATCGTAAGGGTGGTCCTCCTGTTCAAAGATAATTGGTGTCAGTAATGTAAAAGAGCCCACCCCAAAGAAAAAAACTTGGCCAGAAAATGTATTTGAATAAATAATAAAACTTTTCTGAAATAAACTAAATGTATCTCCTCTTAGAGGTTCATTGTGTTCCAGGAGGAAAAAAAAACAAAACAATGGAAAGTTGTACAGTGGTCAGTTCTGAGCTGACTACTAGTTTTGCTATTAGACTTTGAAAAGAAATGTTCTTGCAGACAGGAAGGCAGAAAAAAGGAAAGTCAGTCACCTCGAGGAGGAGAAACTACTTGTTACGTGGTCAGCAGGCTTCTCTTCATAAGCTTTACCTCCAGAAAGCAGAGAGCTGTACCGGCTTTTAAAGAAAAGAAACGGTGTACTAGCACCAGGTATTAAAATTCAGAGAACAAAGAGTAAACCACTATGCAAATAGAGTGTAAATGTTCTAAACTTTCATCAGAGAGAGATGAGTGGGTCTTCATTTAAAACTGAAACGTGGTTCATAAAATCTGTTTAAAATGTGTTTTTTTTTTTCACATTTAGAAGAATGATCTCTATAAAGAAATAGGGATTTTAAGTCATTCCTTCCCCTTCATCTCAACTTCATTTTCTTAAAATACAAAGTTGAATTGTTGAATTGTCTTTTTTTAAATATATACATAGAATGTCCCCTTTAAAACTTCCTATGGTATTTCTTGGTAATTTGCCTGTGAGTTGAATTTTTGCTTTTTTTTTTTTTCTTTAGAGTGTAAGCCATCGTTTAACTTTTTTTTTTTTTGTGGACAAACAGCTTTACGTAAAAATAAAATTTTATTCCAGAAAGTATGCAAAATATAAAGTAAACATGTTCACCCCAGTCAAAGCTCAGGTCACACTGGGCTGTAGGTGGGCTTGGCGTGGGCAGGTTTTTTTTTCAAATCTCGTTTTTTGGCTGACAGTCGCCTGAGTTGGGAACTGCCGCTCCTCCAAGTGGCTGCTCTGCTCTGCTTTTGTGTCTGTTTTAACAGCCTAGTGGCTGTCTTGTTTCAGCCCACCTCCAGATTCTTGGGAAGTGAGTGGGGAAATGTCTCACCCAAGATGCTGATCATTTTTCATTTCACCCTTTTGTTTGTGTAGTTAATGAGAGGCATCAAGTATATCACTGACTTTACTGCGTTTGTCCTGAAGAGGGAAAACCAGTGGGGAAATACCATTTTATAACTGAGTGGGTTGAAGAATCAAAAAGATGTGCTCAACATCATTTTGTAGAGGTTATCAGCAATACTGCTTCCCTGGTGGTTCAGGTGGTAAAGCATCTGCCTGCAATGTGGGAGACATTGGTTTGATCTCTGGGTTGGGAAGATCCCCCGGACAAGGAAATGGCAACCTACTTCAGCACTCTTGCCTGGAAAATTCCATGGAGGGAGGAACCTGGTAGGCTACAATCCACGGGGTTGCAAAGAGTCGGACACGACTGAGTAACTTCACTTCTATCAACAATACTGATACTTTTTTTTTTCTAGCTTTCTTTAGCGCAAGTATTTTCATCATGAGACCTTCCCTCCTCTTATTTGCCTCTCTGATTGTAGTGTTTAAATGTATCTTTAGTGGATTAGTATGGTTTTTTTTTTCCATTAAATTAAAACATGAGCACACATAAACTGATGTCACAAGATGACTAAAAATTTTTATTTTATGTAAATTCTTCAGTTAATGCAAAGTAGTTATTTTGGTGTAGACATTTGGGTCTAATATGAATTTCAAATAGGTGCATTGTAACAGCTATTTGAAAATAATGAGAAATTACAGTATTTGGCTTCCCTATAAGTAGGTAATAGAAGCTTGAATAATTTTTGTTGATGTGCCTGAAGATCCAACAAATCGAAAGAAACTAAATTATGGCAAGCAATTATTGCTCAAAAATACAATAGTTGACAGTGATTATGGGTGGTTGATGCCATTTGAATGGTGATTTATTTCAACACAGGGAGAAATGGAGGTGGTTTCATCTCTTCTCTCCTGTAATAAGCTCTATCTAGCGACCTGCTCCAGAGAAGGCAATGGCAACGCACTCTAGTACTCTTGCCTGGAAAATCCCATGGATGGAGGAGCCTGGTAGGCTGCAGTCCATGGGGTTGCAAAGTCGGACACACTGAGCGACTTCACTTTCACTTTTCACTTTCATGCATTGGAGAAGGAAATGGCAACCCACTCCAGTGTTCTTGCCTGGAGAATCCCAGGGACAGGGGAGCCTGGTGGGCTGCCGTCTATGGGTTCGCACAGAGTCGGACACGACTGAAGCGACTTAGTAGCAGCAGCAGCAGCAGCAGCTACCTACTTGGCTATCATTAACAGCAAAGAAATGTAGCCATTGAATATTTTGTGCAATTAAAATGGCGATTTTTTTTTTTTTTTTACTAAAGGCCATTACATCATTCTGACTTTAAAATTTTGTTGTTGAGGAGTCACTAATAAGTGTATTATTTTACTTTCATGTTTTTGTTTATGGATATAATTGCTATATTTGCAATTCATCACAATTCTACTAGTGAATATCCCATGATCATCTGAGTTACGTTTGCTCTAAAAATCATTATATGGAATCAAACTGGGGTCTCTTACATTGCAGGCACATTCTTTACCAGCTGAGCTACCAGGGAAGCCCATAAGGATATTAGTATTGCCTATTTTGGAGCAATGCTATTATTTTAGAAATTTGCTGAGAAGTTTGCTTTAAAAGATACTAAATGTGAAAAGACAAATACCCAGCATGAAAAAGCTGGATTTTCTTCTTTGTGGGCCAGCTCTCTCAGACTGTCATTCTAGGGTCCTCAGCTGCAAGGGTGAAGGTGGAAGATAACTTTGTTTTGAAACAAAACACCCAGGACCTTGGTGAGATGGAGGTCAAGAGAGGAACACAGTGTTCTAGAAATGTATATAGTAAGGTCAGCAGATTTTTGATGGCCAGCATATCACCGGAATGCTAGAATGCAGTTTTATCCAAAATGGGCTTTCCTTAAGCTGCCTTCTTCAGTTGTCATAACACCCTCATGATTGTAATGTTAATTTTAAAAAAAAATTCATAATTGGTGTTCGTACCACTTTACCAATTGGTTCTCTTTTTTTCCTTTTTTTGAACAGAACTCTTAGAGGCTGGCATCAAAGGAACTTCCGAATCGCTTAAAGGTGTGAAACGGAAAAAGATTGTAGCAGAGAATCACCTGAAAAAAATACCAAAATCCCCTCTGAGAAATCCTCTTCAGGCCAAACACAGACAAAATACCGAAGAGTCCCCTTTCCCCGTGCTCGCGGGCACGGCAGAGCCCCACAAGAAGCAGAGCCACAGTCCGGTGAAGGCCGGGGGGAGGCCGCTGACCAAACACAACGGGGAGACCCCAGGGCTGACCGCCGGGACCCCCAAGTCCGAAGCCCCCGTCTGCCCCCGGAAGCCCCCATTTCTGCCGCAGCTGTCGGAGCCGCGCCGATGGCGGTCGGAGGGCCCCGACCCCGCCAAGGCCGGCGTCCCAGAGGGAAAGCGTGACCCCGGGTCCCCGCCCAGCAAGGGCAAAGCTGAGCGCTGCGAGGGTCCAGCCTCCCCCGGCCACAGCTCCCCACCCGCCTCCTTTGCAAACACCGCCTTTGACGTCTTGCTGAAGGCCATGGAGCCAGAGCTGAGCACCCTGTCGCAGAAGGGCTCACCCTGTGCCGCAAAGATCGAAAACCTGAGACCAAATAAAACCGCACGCGCCCCTGCTCACCTCCACGGAGGCCCGCGGGAGGCCCCCGACCCGCGCCTGCCAGATGTGGCCGCCCCCTCGCAGCCGCTGCCGCCGCCTCGGACCTCGTACCCCTCCGGGCCAGTGTCCGCTGCTCAGAGGAAGGACCCAGCAGCAGCCCGGGCCGCCTCTCCGGCGTATCACATACAGGAACTCCCCGTGCCTAAACCCGGCCCACAAAGTCAGCAGCTTCCCGCATGTTCGGGTTTCGCCCCATCTCTCAAGAGCCTGCAGAGCCAGGAGAATGCCCAGCTTGAACATGTCTACACCGCCGCAGCCACGTCACCCCCCGGCCACACTCAGGTCACCCCTCCCAACCAGCAAGTGGACGCTGCCGCCCCGGTGCCGGTGAGCCCCGCGCCTTCCACACAGTCACCCCCACGCCCCATCTACAACTCCAGCCCTGTCGCTGCTGTGGTTAACCACAGCGTGGAGCAAATGTGCAGTCTTCTCCTGAAAGATCAGAAGCCAAAAAAGCAAGGAAAATACATCTGTGAGTATTGCAACCGAGCCTGTGCAAAGCCCAGCGTGCTTCTAAAGCACATCCGCTCCCACACTGGGGAGCGCCCCTACCCCTGCGTGACCTGTGGGTTTTCATTTAAGACTAAAAGCAACCTGTACAAGCACAAAAAGTCCCACGCACACACTATCAAACTGGGCCTTGTCCTGCAGCCAGATGCCAGTGGCTTGTTCATGTCACACGAGTCCCCCAAAGCACTTAGCATCCATTCGGATGTGGAAGACAGTGGAGACAGTGACGAGGATGGCGCTGGCGATGAAAGGCCAAACGACCCGGGCTCCATGGACCTGCAGCCAGCGCAGATGATAAGAATGCTGTCCAGCTCGGAAACTTTACCAAAATCAGGTTCCATTCCAAGCAACCCCAAGCACGTGGTCGGTGACTTTGCACCGCAGGACAGGTCTTCAGAATCACAGGCTGCGGCAGAGTTACCAAAGGTTGTGGTCCACCCCATCAGCATGTCCCCTTTAAGAGTTGATAGCCCGAAGGTTACGGAGTCCAAGCCTGAGCTCCCTGGTGCACAGAAAGACCTTCAGGGAACCCGGGTCCTGTCCCACCCGGCTTGGGCGTCCTCCAGGGAGGCAGATGAGAAGGCCCATCAGAAAGGCGACCCAAGTCAGCCCGATGGAAAGCCAGAGTCCCCTGTGGGCACAGCGCATGCCCAGCTGCAGAGGCAGCAGGCCACTGATTACTGCCAAGAGCAGCAAGGAAAACTGCTGAGTCCTCGCAGCCTGGGAAGCACGGATTCGGGCTACTTTTCCCGATCTGAGAGCGCTGACCAAACCGTGAGTCCACCCACCCCCTTTGCCAGGACGCTACCTGCCCCAGAGCAGGACTCTGTGAAGAACAGCGGGCCATCGACCCCTCGGGTCAGCACACCAGCAGCCTCTGCTGTTCCAGCAGGTGAAAAAGCGCCCCTCCTCCCAGGTCAGATGAGACTTCCACTGGAACCGAAAACACTGGAGGAGCGGATCTCAAAGCTCATCTCCGACAACGAAGCCCTGGTGGATGACAAGCAGCTGGACAGCGTGAAGCCCCGGAGGACCTCTCTCTCCCGCCGGGGAAGCATCGATTCCCCCAAGTCGTACATCTTTAAGGACTCTTTCCAGTTTGACTTGAAACCAATGGGACGGAGAACAAGTTCAAGCTCTGATATACCAAAGTCCCCTTTCACCCCGACAGAGAAATCAAAGCAAGTGTTTCTTCTGTCTGTACCTTCCCTCGACTGCCTGCCCATCACCAGGAGTAATTCCATGCCCACCACTGGGTACTCCGCAGTACCTGCCAGCATCATCCCTGCCCCACATCCACTGAGAGGAAGTCAGTCTTTTGATGACAAAATTGGCGCTTTCTACGATGATGTCTTCGTACCAGGACCTAACCCTTCTGTGACCCAGAGTGGACATCCCCGCACCCTGGTGAGACAGGCAGCGGTGGAAGACTCCTCAGCGAGCGAAAACCACATTCTTGGGGCCGGACTGCCCTGGGACGAGAGCCATCCTGGAGGCAGCCCCGCCGGGGAGACTGCAGCCTTGAGGAGCAAGCCCCCGGCCCCAGGCTCACACTTGGAAAAGAAGAAGTCTCACCAAGGGCGAGGGACCATGTTTGAGTGCGAGACCTGTAGAAACAGGTATCGGAAACTGGAAAATTTTGAAAACCATAAGAAATTTTACTGTTCAGAGTTGCATGGACCAAAAACCAAGGTCGCTGTGCGGGACCCAGAGCACAGCCCGGTGCCCGGTGGGGCACAGCCTCCCATCCTGCACTACAGGGTCGCCGGGGCCACCAGGGTCTGGGAACAGACGACCCAGATCCGGAAAAGGAGGAAAATGAAAAGCGTCGGAGATGATGACGAACTTCAGCAGAACGAGAGTGGAGCACCTCCGAAAAGCTCCGAGGGCTCCCATTCTCAGAGCGCGCTGGGCCTGGCTCCCTTGTCTCAGCAGAACCTTGCCATACCCAGCGAGCTGCAGCCTCGAAACCAGCGGCAGACCACGCAGATTCAGCTTGGGGCCAGAGGTCCCGACCAGCCCCGGGACCCAAAGCCGTCGTCCGTCCTGGAAGAGCTGATGAGCTCGGCTGCCCAGGACAGGGCGGAGCCCAAGAGACACGGGGCCGGCATCTCGGTCATCCAGCATACAAACTCGCTCAGCAGGCCTGGGGCCTTTGACAAGCTGGATACTGGCGAAGGCGCGTCCCCCGTTCCTTTCCAGGAGCTGAGAACGGGCAAGCCGGGGTCTCTGAGCGTCAGAGGAGTTTCCCAAGAGGAAGGACGCCCTTCCCGGCACACCTCTCAGCCCACACTGTCCGATGCTCTGAGAGGGGAACTTCAGGACGGTTCCAGAAAGATCTCAGGTGAGCGGCACGTGCTCGGACAGCCCTCCAGACTCGTTCGGCAGCACAGCATCCAAGTCCCGGAAATCCTGGTCACCGAAGAGCCAGATCAGGACCTGGAAGGCCAAGGCCACGATGCAGAGAAATCGGAGAAGTTCAGTTGGCCTCAGCGGAGCGAAACCTTGTCCAAGCTGCCGACGGAGAAACTGCCGCCCAAGAAGAAGAGGCTGCGCTTGGCCGAGATGGAGCATTCTTCCGCCGAGTCGAGTTTCGACTCCACTCTCTCCCGGAGTCTCAGCAGGGACAGTAGTTTATCGCACACTTCGAGTTTCTCCGCGTCTTTAGACGTGGAGGACGTTTCTAAGACCGAGGCCTCCCCCAAAATCGACTTTCTGCACAAAGCGGACTTCCTCCTGATTCCGGCTGGCTCTAACACGCTGAGTGTTCCGGCAGGTCACCGTGAGATGCGGCGGGCCGCGTCGGAACAGATTCACTGCCTGCAGACATCCATGGAGGTGTCCGATTTCAGAAGCAAGTCATTCGACTGTGGAAGCATAGCCCCATCTAAGAAGGTGCCACCGGCCGAATCGCATCCTCCAACATCCGCTTCCGGCGTGGGGGTCGCGGGGCACGTGCCCCTCTTGGAAAGACGGAGGGGCCCACTGATACGGCAGATCTCTTTAAACATCCATCCGGAGAATCAGCTGGCTTCCGGGAACCCATTATCTTTCCAGACCATCGCCCGTCCCGCTGTGAACACAGTGCCATGGCAGGGGCCTCAGCTCACTCACACAGTTTCAGCCGAGTTCCCTGCAAGTACTTTGTACTCCCAGACTCCAGGGAAGGATGTGCTAGCAGAAACGGCAAGTTCCCACTCTCCAAACCTCTTTTCCGTTCAACAGCTTCTAGGCATACACTCGTTGAATCAAATCCCCGTGCCACTTAGCCACCCAGACACACAGATGTCCCTGCAGGTGTCTTCTACGCAGAGTGTCAAACCAGATGCAAGCCCCGGTGGCCGTCTACCTTCCAAAAGTGAAGATTGCTTTGCTCCCAAGTACCAGCTCCAGTGTCCGGCGGTCCCCTCCAGCCAACCTTGCACTTCTAATCCTGTGCAACCTCTGCCAAAGCAAGTTCTTTCAGATGCAGCCGGGGCCACCCCTGGTGTGACCTCACTGACCTTACCAGCCAAATTAGCAGAAGCCACGTCTAACTCGTGTCCTCCGCCACCCCTGAAGGTCGGGGCGCTCGGCGGTCAGGTGCCAAAGGTGCCCACGTCCTTGACGCTGTCCACGCACCTGCAGACTCAGGTCCCCACGTACTGTTTCGCCACAGTCACAGCTCTGCCACAAATCCTAGTGACCCAGGATCTCTCCAATCAGCCGATTTGCCAGGCTAATCGTAGTATGGTGCCAATCAGCGAGGAACAAAATTCCGTACCAAAACCGCAAAACGATCCCCGGAATGCTTTGCCAAACCCAGAGGGAGAGCTCGTCCACCAACCTGTCTTTTCAGAGATGGGCCAAAACCCATCTCCGTCAGAATCCTTGCCCACAACACCGAAGATGTCTGTCGGGAGACTTTCCCCACAGCAAGAATCTTCAGCTTCCAGTAAAAGGATGCTCTCCCCAGCAAATAGTTTAGACATTGCCATGGAAAAGCACCAGAAGCGAGCCAAGGATGAAAACGGAGCTGTCTGTGCGACAGACACGAGACCGCTGGAAGCAGCGGGTTCAAGAGCTCCTGACGGTAGCAAACAGAAGAAGCCTGTGCTAGTGAGGCAGGTGTGTACCACAGAGCCCCTTGAGGCTGTGACGTTGGAGCAGGATGTTGTTCCTCACCCCAAAGTCAGTACCGAGGCCCTTCACTTGACTGATGTGCCACCAGCCGATAGAGAGCCCATGAAAGAACTGCAGGAATTTGAAAGTATCCCATCAGCTGCATTGCTAACGCCGACAGTTCGAAACCCAGCTGCACCTGCAGAGAAAACTCATATTTCTCCTTTGGAATCCATAGACAACCACCAAGAAAGGAAGTCTCCAGGGATTAAAAATCCAGGTGACAAAGCAAATGTCCAGGAACAGAGTCAGCATGCGGCCACGACTCCTTCCACGTGTGAGGCTGGCGACACACAGCCGTCCACGTCCTTCCCCAGCCTGAAGACGGCCACCAGCTTCACATGGTGCTACCTGATGAGACAGAAGGCCCTGCACCTGCCGCAGAAGGACCAGAAAACTTCGGCCTACACCGACTGGACCGTGAGTGCCAGTGATCCAAACCCACTCGGCCTGCCAACCAAAGTGGCTCTTTCTCTCTTGAACTCCAAGCAGAAGACCGGAAAATCTCTGTACTGTCAAGCAATAACCACCCATTTCAAGTCAGACTTACTGGTCTATTCAAGCAAGTGGAAAAGCAACTTAAGCAAGGTACTTAAAATATCCCTTATCTTCAGAAAGAGTCTGTGCAAGTTAGTTTCCACCTGTCTGGATGCCTGCAAACATTTCAGTTGGAGGTTGTATTTTAATTTTGAATGACAAACTGTGCTAAGCGTAGAGTTATTTGAAAGAAAGTGATAAGTTTACCCAGGGAGCTATATTGATCAAGATTGCCCAGAGTCCCTTCGGTGATTCTGTCTTCAAGCATTTTGAAAATGATAACCTGCCTTGAGCACTTTTTTTCTACTGGCAGAAATTTAAGTCTTAATGGTACATATAATCATATTTTTACTTTCATCTTTCTCTTATACTAAGGATTTGTTTTTCTTGTTAGGTCACAGAAGACTACATTTATGCCTTGTCCCTGCTAATGAAGGGGAACAGAGCTGTGAATATTGGAGATTGTTCTGTTTCATTTTGAAATAGAAGCAGAGAGCCATTCATCCTTGCTTTATGCAAATCTGACCACCTTCCGCTGACCATACTGATCCCATATCTTGTCCTGTGTAGCTATAAGAATCATCTTACTACTAGAGAAAAGATTCACAAAATAACTATACATTTGATAATTAAGTTGATTTGGTCAAGATTTATACAGAAAAGTCATAAAAGTATTAAGTTTGGCTTGTTTGTGAAATAAATCTTATTAGAGTTATTGGCTTTATAAAATGAGGAAATTGTTTAAATGATTAAGAATAAATACATAAATAAGGGTATTAGGTTGGACTCTAGACATTCAGAATTTTAGAGTAAGTTCTTGATCTGTACAGGTTATACAGGTTCATAAATGATTATTTATCAATAAGATAATAATCACAGTACCAGTATTATAATAGCAGTGTATACAACTTTAAAAGAAGGAAGTCTAACACTACCAGGTAACTCAAGGAATATAAGGAAGATATTCCAAGAGTGGTGATACTTTAGCTGAATCTTTAAGGAAGGAAAAAAAGTAGCGATTTTTTTTTTTCCCAAGCAAACAGAAATGAGAAATTTTAATAGTCTGCCAAATGATGTGGAAGTGAAGAAGAGCGTGGTTCATTTATAGAACCCCAAGGAGTCCAGCATGGCTAGCAGGTGTTGGAAGCTTGAGACACTGACCTAGTTTGAAGTTGGAAATGTAAATAAAGACCAAACGAATGCAAATGGTGGTAGAGAGCCTTTGTTACTTTCCCAGTGGAGGAGGATGCATCTAGACCACTCAGAATTTAATTTTCAGATGCTCAGCCTCTACGTCTACTAAATCAGATGGAAAATGAGACTTGAGCATGAGAATTTAAACACAGCTTCATGTATCTATGTTCCTGAAGCACGTATGAAAACTAGCTCTCCTTCAGTGCCGAGTGCTTGGTAGAAATGCCTTGGGAAGTGCACACCCGGATTTGGAGCTGGGAAGAGAGTTCCCAGGTGGAAGGTGTAGAGATCCTTCAGTGCATAGATGCAATTAATGAGGTCCCCCAGGAAGAGTGTGAAGAAGAGAGAGGGGCCTGGGATGGATCCCAAGACCCCTACTATTTAAAGGGTTGAATGAATGAAGAAAGTCCCCATTGGAACTGAAAGAGAATTTCAAAAGGAGGGCAACTAGGAGAAAGTGGTATCATACAAGGCGAGGAAGAAGATATTTTAAGAATTTTTCGGGCCAAGAGGTCAGACAAAGAAGTCTAGCATGGTGTCAGGACTGAACGGTCTGATACCTCTGAGACTTGAGCTATATGGACTGGTGACCATGGGGGACTGGCTACTGGCTTGAAGGTTGACTCACACCCAAATGTGGATGTATTTATAATTCAAAATGGAAAAGAATAGACAGATGCCAAAAGAAACGAGGTGTCAACAACAGATAAGGGATAGAGTAGTTAAGCATATAGACTGAGAAAACAGTAAAGCTTTGGCATGTCGCTCAGTGGTGAACAGAAATGAGATTTGATAGCAAGAATGTGAGCAAAAGATAAGTGAGAATTTGGTATTGAGAAGAAGATAAGCAATAGGATTGCTGCTGTTAAAGGTACAAAGTCAAGGAAAGGTGTGAGTATATAGATTCCAGATTGCAGGGAAACCGGATGTGTTTGGCAGAAAAGGAGACAGTTGCCTTTGTACTTGTCAGGGTCCATTACCTCTTCACACCCCCTTTTTGAGACAGGCCAGCTGCTCTTCTTTGCCCCTGGCTTTGTAAGGCCTTCCCAAAGGCGTTCTTGATGAGGCCGCACTGGCCCTCTGTTCGTGGTACACACACCCTCTCATCACTTACCTGTTACTATGCCATCACAGTACAGTAGCTGTCTACTTGGCATGTCGGGGAGGCTGGAATCAAGAGGCCCTTGATCAGAAAAGTTGGGCTTTACTTTGGATTTGGCCAGAGGACTGGGGTTGGTGCCCTTGCCATTAACACTTGACCTTGGACAAGGGTCCTTCCTCACTGGGACGTGATCCACTAGTGCTGCCCAGCTCCCAGGGCAGAGTGGACTTGGGAGTGAGATAAGTGGTTGGGAATAGTGCAGCTGTATAAAATCATGAGTTGGTGTCACTACAGCGTTTCGGCTGGGAAAGTACGCACTGTTCATTATTCAGTTCAGTGCTTTTTTTCTAGAGATTTAAGTAGTATGAGGCCAAGACCTAACTTTTGACCTGTGATGTATAATTCACAGTCATCACTATTCAGGAACTTTGCAGAGGATATAGAGAAGAAATCTAATTATGGTTTAAAATGATGGGGAAGAGGAGGCTAAAATATTGGGAAACAGGGCTACTGCTTTAACTTCACAGCACATTGATACTGGTGGGGAGTTACTCGTCTTTTTCAGGGTGTGAGACATTCTGCCAGAGGGGTAGCTAGCTCTTTTCCATCTTTAAAGAGTAAACTCTTTAACAAGCATGCTTAGGCTTTAATATGAGTGGTTGGTTCGCTCTAAGAACAGTATTTAGTTTATTTCTAAAATTCGTATTAAGTTCACTGAATACCAGGGTGGGGGGTTGTAGGGTCTTTATTAGGGGGTGTCACTGGAATGTGGTGGAATTTTAAAATCCAGTAAGATTTATCAGTTCACTGTGATTCCGACAGATAAAGGAAGAGAGAAAGCAATGACCTTTAAAGCTGTTATATCCTTGTAATGACTTCCATTAAGCTAACCTTATGCACTGTACTCTGCTGTGTTTTAATTTCCAAGTGAAACATCAGCGTGTTTGTGTTTTCAGCTATATTAAATTAGTGTCTCTCTCTTTTTTTTTTTTTCCCTTTCAGAGAGCATTAGGTAATCAAAAGTCCACAGTAGTTGAATTCAGCAGTAAAGATGCCTCTGAAATTAACAGTGAGCAAGATAAAGAAAATTCCTTAATCAAAAGTGAACCAAGAAGAATTAAAATATTTGATGGAGGGCAAGTACAAATTTTACTTCTTAAATGTACATTTAAACTTACTTTTTAAATGTACATTTGCTTTCATGTGAATGAAGACTTACTAGTGCCAATTTTATATAAATGTTGCAGAGTTTCTCGGCTTATTAACAGAATCTTCATGGCAAAATATATGTTAGGTATTATGTTAAATAACTCCATTTTGATCAAGAAAATGATAACTATTTAGGAAACATTGTAGGTTCTAGGAGGCAGCTGAGCACTAAATTTTCAGAGTGAACCCTGGGTTTCACATTGATTCATAATAAGGAATGGCCTGGAAAAAATCTGCTAAGAGAGATGAATTAATTGCCTATTTGATATCTTTTGTGAATTTGGTTGTGAGAAAAATCATAACAGCCAATTGTAGTTAAAATGAAGTTCAGAAATATTTCAGTACTGATAGTTGTAACTGAATTTAACAATAACGAAACTTTTAGACAAGTGACTTAGAGGAACTATTTTAAAATTAAACCTGGTATTGAATAAAGTTGCTTGAATTGAATCAGCTATTACAATATTGTGTTGCTTTGAAAAGCTGGAATATTCTGTTACTTGTATGTGCATAACATTTTTATTGATTGAGTGTAAATATTGTGCCTTGTTTTATTTTTTAGGTTGAATTTTAATCATCAATATTTTCTCCAAGACATAGTATCCAGTTGCTTTATTCATTGTTTTTTCTTTAAATTAGATATAAATCAAATGAAGAGTATGTATATGTCCGAGGCAGGGGAAGAGGAAAGTACATTTGTGAAGAATGCGGAATCCGTTGTAAGAAACCTAGTATGTTAAAGAAACACATACGAACCCATACAGATGTCCGCCCCTACCACTGCACTTTCTGTAACTTCTCCTTTAAGACTAAAGGTATGAGATGACATTGCTTCATAGTCCTTTATTATATGCATTAAGTCAGTAGAGCCAAGACCCAGCTTTACAGATTATTTGACCAACAATGTAGTAGTTTAAATAGACTAAATTATACCTTGTTAGCATCATGTTTTTATTTCTTTATATATTTCTAGACCTCAGATTTTAATTACATACTTTTAGAATATGTGTAATAAATATGACATTCTAAAAGGAGCAAGTGCCCTTTTTTCTTTTACTCCCCAAATTACAGTTGTATAACATGATGACTAATACATTTTCAAAATTACTTATTTTGGGGCCAAAGAAGAAAAAGAAATTTTTGTGATCACAATTAAATACATTTCAGTGCTAAAAGATTAAAGACAAAAATTAATAAGTACAGTAAAACTATACTGATTACATTCATGTTTTATTATCTAATTTTAGTCATGCATAGCCATTTCTTTTGTTTTCCATGAAACATTTATTTTACCCAAATTCTGTTGAATTTTAGTTTCAAAGTTTTATACTCTTTAATTATTATAGAACTCAGAACTAGTAGTTAAGGTTAGATTTAGTACCATTTCTGTATTCTTTATATGTTTTTATTTAAATTGTAAGCCTTTGTTATAGTTAAGGTAATTTTACCTTCTGCAAATTTCCTGTTGCATATAATGGATGCGCTATTGTAAAATGTTTGCTTTCTCCATTAGGTTCCTTGTTTATGGATTATTGTATAAAAATTAGTTGCTTGAGGCTTCAATTTCATATACCACCCTTTATAAAATAAGACTCTCCCAAATACAGGGCAATGTGATCATAAAATTATTTGTCTGAAAGGACAAAATCTATGAAAAATATTTAATCAGTAACTTTTTCACAGAACTACTTTATTTTTATCCCTTTTAGTTAACATTTGCTTTTTTCTTACTGTACTGGTTGACTTTGAGGTTTCTGCTTTAAAGATTGATAAATTCTTCAGCAAAGTTTATTACCGCTTTTGGCTACTGTTTACTGGCATTTAAGGAGAGTTATAGTGTATAGCAACTAAGTAGCTTCTGCTTAGCTCTCCTTAAATGCCAGTAATACCTGAAACAGGAGTGATGGGGGAAAGCAAAACTGTGATCCAGATAGCCTTGAATATTTCTAAAGTTTCAAGAAATCATGAGTTGGGAGCAACCGTGATTCTGTCTTTCTTGGTGGGAGGGTGCATTTCAGGTTGATTTTCCTGATCTTGTGGGAAGGCTTTTGATAGGATTAAGTGGTTTGATCTTTTAACCCAGTTCATGGCTTTTACACTGGTTTTGATCCTAATGATTATGAAACACCTGTCTGCTAAATAATTTCCAATGTGAGACCAGGAGATCAGCAGTAGCCCAGTATTTACAAATGAAAGATGACCAGGTACAAAGTGATGTTACCAGATAAAAGAGGATCAAGGTATAATGTGAAATGGGCGTTTCTCAGTAGGAGGGAAAGGAGTCAGGATATTTTAAAGGTATATTTATAAGGGCAAGAAAGGAAGGAAAACGTAGATGTGGAAAACCAAATGGAACCACAGAGATTTCTTGGCAAAGAAAACTTTCATGAATCATCAAGTATGAATCCTAGTGAGATAACTCAAACCAGCATCAGGTAGAATTTTAGATAAATGTCTGTTAGATGGTGGACGGGGCATTGTGGTCCGTGAAGAGCGAGCAGTGCATATTAGCAGTCTTCCTGTCTGTCATCTCTCAAACATGCCACACATGTGAGTTCACGTTAAACTTTCTGTTTGTCAGATTGTTCATTGGAATTATGTGATAAATAAATACTTATTTAAAGAAAGCTACCCAAGCTCAGGAGACTGGTGAAGAAAATGTCCGAAATTCACCGTTTCCCTGTTCTCCTCGGGGCAATTCTCTTTGCTGTGGTCAGCTTCCTTGTAGAAGGCTACCTTTTGTGGATGCATGTGGCGCAGATTCCATAGAACCTTTTAAAGGCAGCTAACTAATAAAAGTCTTGTTTTTTGATGAGACTGTAGATTTTGCCCTACCCTGATTGATTTGGTTTTCCCAAGCAGCTCACCTCTACTTCTTATTGGATGTGTCTGATTATTAACAGAAAGTAACAGTGATGTGACGGCATGCCCTATAAATAGGAGTATGCAAAGATAGCATTGCTCTGTCCTCCTAGACTTTGATGCTTCTGGTGGTCATGCTTGTAAATCTATGCTTCATCATTTGTCCTCTCAGTTTATTTTATGAATGCATTTTCAAACCAGTTTTAATTGATTTGTCTTCATTATTCTACTTTAAAGGTCAGTCAGCAGAAAATATACATTGAGCTTGCATCTCTTTAGCATTTAGGCCCATTTATATCACAGAAAGTTGGGCTGTCTCTATATATAGCTATAGGAACCCAGAAACAAAAGCTTCCTGCTTTCCAGAGGATTTAGATTAATGTTTATTAAATCTGTTGAAAAATGTATTGTGTTAAATTAATGCACCAAGTTTACAGCATTGCTAGGGGATATTTGCATTTTAATATGCATGTTCTGCATATAAAATGCAAATTGCTGTATTTTCAATTATTTACAAAGTTGGTTAATAATAAGTAATAGCTCAAGCTATGAGAAAATATGCTTATTAAAAACTTACATTCCCAAATTTGCCTCCTCACAATTCTACATCTATCTCTTAGAAAATAAATGACCTCTATGACTATCTATGTAAGGAACAAAAGCATTTTGAAAGAACTATTAGTGGACCTTGTAATTTGGTTTGTAATATTGTTATCATACTAGAAAGTGTTTTGACTTGTAAATGGAAATTTCAGCCACAATAAGAAGGGAAAACTAGTCATAACTTTTAATATGAAAATTTTGAAGCATACAGAAAAGTAGATATTTGTATAATGAGCACCAGTATACCCATCATCTGTTAATAGTTGTTAACATGTTGCCAAATTTGCTTCATGCTTTATTTTAAAATAAATGTCAGACATGGCCAAGTCATTTAAGCTGGGCATTATCTCTAGAATCACAGAGGTCAGGGTTTGCTGGATCCTAGTATCTAGTCCGGGCCCCCTCTTTCACTTGAACCTGTTAAGCCCCAAGCTCTGCAATGTTGTGCATACTAACTAGTGCAAGAAGTGGCCTAAGCAGGTGTGACCAGATCCACCGGCTTAGTGAATTTTTAGTGGAATTGAAGTTCTATAAATAATTGCAGTTTCACTGGTCTTCTAGCTACCGCAAGATTTGGCTCCAAGTCTGGACCAGTGATTCAGACGTGTTTAGCTCTTCTAAAGGTCTATTCTCAAATACTAATATGCCCCTGCTCACCAAACCCAGCATTTAGATTTTGTTTCTTTTCAAAAGAGGTGATTTTCCCTTCTTGGCAATTTTGGGTGTGTGTGGCATTATCCACTCAAGCTGCTTGTTATCCTCTAGAGAATCTGAGTTCTCTCCCTGTATTAATGATCACTTTGGGCCAGCGTGCCCGGTGGTTCCCAGTGTAACCCGGTGATGCTTACAGGGGTCAATATACCAGCTGCCAGAGAAAACACCCCTTTAGGGTTATTGTTAGGAGACTTTTAGTCAGAAGGGTGAAGTGAAATTAATGCAGAAAATTGTTTCTCTTGTTCCAAACACACAGAAATACTATTTGTAATATAACAACTAACTATAGTTTTGAATCGATAGCCAGGCTTGAAATTTAGAAAGACAGATTCTCAGATAACAGAAATAAAAAAGAAACTCCAAACTAGCCTGGTGAACAGATACGGAAAAACAAATGTCCATAAGGGCATCAAGCCAGATATATGCCCGCGGACTTGGGGACTCATACTGGTCCTAGAATGGAGTCTAAGGCCTCTGAAAGAACCCTGGCTCACCTGTCCAGTGTCTTTGGATCATGTAGGGAAAAGCCCCCTGCTGAAAACAAATCCCTGTACCTATGCCATGCCAAAAAGATCCCCAGATTCATCCAGAATCAGTGGAATGAAGCTTTTCAAGTCTCAGGCAGAAGCACCTGGAAAACCAACATATAGCGATGTCTACAGCCCAGGGTACTTACAGCTTCATGCAGAACCATCTTGCTCAAGATAAGTTTACAATAAAAACTAAGAAGTGTACAAGGAAATAAAATACTATGAGGGAAAGCCAGCAAACACAGCCTGGGGAGAATTCAGAAGCCACAGGTCACAGGGCAATCTGAAAGGGACTTTAAGTGTGTATAAAATGTTCTATGAAATAAATAAGGACTAGAGAATAGGAACCATAAGGAAATGGTAGACATGATCAAAGTAGAGGAGATTATTACTTAATAGTAATTAAGTAATAACCTGAATAATAAATCTCTCTTTATTATTACTTAATAACAGGGTTATTGCAACATACAGATGCCAATATTTTCTTTTGAACGAATTTCAGTCATTGGAATTGTGTAACCACAGTCTGTACTTTCACTTGAAATAGGAATGGAATTTGCCAGTATTGACAAATGCAATAGCAAAATAATACTATGTAAGCTTAGTAAACATTCTTTTCCCTTAAGGAAATCTGACAAAACACATGAAGTCCAAGACACATAGCAAGAAATGTGTGGATTTAGGCGTCTCAGTAGGTTTAATAGATGAACAAGATACAGAAGAATCAGGTAAGGCTTTATTCCATATTTTTCATAAATGCTATTTACAGTGTACTCTTTTTTTTTTTTTGCATCCATAATCTTCTTTCCATTCCCACTGACTTTGCTCAGTTCCTATTTTCATTGCCTCTTATTTATCCTATGTGATAGACTCCTGATCAGTTTCCCATCTTTACTCTGTCTTCCTTCCTTTAACATCTATCCCTACTGACGTTAAGTTAATCTTCTGCAGCATGTGTCTGACCATACTATCCCTCCGCTCCGAGTCTTCCATTGGTTTCCATTTGCCTGCCAAGAACAGTATGGGCCACTTGACCACCAAGTAATTCCTCAAAATCCTTTCTAGTCTGACGCCCACCCGCTTCTCCACCTGTATCCCTCATCTTTCTCTCTTTTCACCTGCCCCACCGCTTGAGTCTCCTGCTTCCGTGATGCTGATCTGGCTCTCTGCCTGTACCCCTCTCCCTGAAGGCCCTGCCCTCAGTCCCCGCAGAAACGCGGCTCCCCATCTGCACCCGGTCTAAATCTTATTTTCCTCCAAGATCCAGCTCAAATCCACCGCTGTCACGAAGCCTTCTCTGATTTTTCCCCTTGCCACAGCACTTGTGGAAAGCAATTGTTCTCTTTTCTCGACACCTGTAATATTCTAGAGTTTGCTCCGTGAAAGTAATGAATCCCTTTCTGCTATGTTTTTATTATGATTTACATGCTTCCTCGCTCACCTCCTCACTGAGATTCTCAAGCATGTCATGAGTAGAATTCATGCCTGAGTATAACTCACGGCCACCCACAGTCCTCAGCGCGGCGCCTTGCTCAGGGCAGCTGCTCTGGAAATATTTGTGGCATAAAGTATTCATTTGCTCCCCGGAATTGTTTATTATCTTGAAAAGGTTAACTGGTTGTTTTCTTAACAACGTTAGCTCAACAACTAGAAGTATTTATCTCTAACCGATTTTGAGGAGAAATAAACCTGTTCATCTGTTCTGACTAATCAGACAGTAGAATTTTATTCTTGTAAGGCATTTTGTTTTAACCCAAGAATTTAGCAACAAAAGAGATACATTGTTTTTTTTTTAAGTTGTCCGATTGCTTTTTTGAAAAATACCCTAAATTAAACATTTACCTGCTTGCTACGTTTTAGTTAGTATGTACTAGTTTGATGTAGAAAAAATTTCCAAAGAGAAAATGGTGAAGACATCTTTGAAAACATAGGTAAAAAAAGCAAATGCTTTTCATTACACCTGACAACAATTAGCGCACTAGATGAACCAGCCTGAATTTGTTTCTAAATATTCAAGAGAAGTGACTCATATCGTAAGTGCTACAGTTGATATGATTTAGTATTTTAAGCATAAGGAAAGGATTGCCTTAAATGTTAATTACTGGCAATAAATGGATGTGTTCTTAAGGAAAAGATAATTATAACAAACTTAGGACAAAAAGGATGTTCTTAGTGTTTTATAGACACTTTGATACTCTGATACATATTGGGAATGGCAATATCAGGATTTAAAAGTAATATGTCAAATTAACATACGTGTAACTTTTTTGTCCTAGGAACAAAAGTATTAAAACTGATTTTCGAATGGCTAGGAATTGAATTCTGTGTTGGTGTCTTTGTTTAAAGACACACATTTAATAAAATTAATATACCTATAATTTACTTCTTATATAAATAGTCTGATTTATTTTCTGCTCTTTGTAATCCTGCAGTAAATTAACTACCATAAGTATTTAAGTGAAAAAAATCTCTCATTATTTATTTGCTTTATTGCTGTTACACTGAGCAATTCAGAATTAAAAGGCTAGGAAAAATGAGTAAGGGTTTCAGTGAGTATATTTATCACCCGCAGACTAGGAAAAGCTCAAAGTAAGGGCTGTAACATGTAACACTAATTTCTGAAAAAGGTATAAATGTTAAAAGCATTATTATTACAATATATACTCTTAAGTGTTTTACTTTTTCAAGAAGATGAGTCTTACAAAAGTAAGTAAATATCTGTAGAAATCTACTGAATTGTCAAGGGAAGCTTGTGTTTATATCCCAGATTTCCTTAGGCGAATTAAGCGCAGTATTCATGAATTATCAGCATCATTCCAATTGGCTGACTGACGATGATCTTACATTATCTCCCATTCATTTTTGTCATTTCTCACCCCATTCCAGAAGTGCTGGAAGCAGGTTTTACGTTACAACTCAAACTTAATGGCCCTAATTCCCAATTCAGTTGAGATCCTCTGATAAAACTCTAGGTAGCTTTACCTGTTTTTCTGTGTATGTGTGGTTTTTTTTTTTTTTAATTACTGTATTTATTGGTAATACTCTCAGGTTTTTTTCATGGTTTTTATTCAGTAGTAAATAACAGCACTTCGGTGGATTTTGCCAACTGCTATCTTATACCAGAGACCTCATGTTTCTTTATAAAATGCCAACAAAACATATACCTCCACTTTTGCTCTATTATAGGCTTGCAGTGAAGGCAATAAATGGTCAGTGTTTATTGTTTGAAACAAATGGTCTTGCTTTGCCTTTATTCTTGTCTTCTGTTCTTCTAAAAAATATTTTGAGTTTTTTTTTAATACAGTTGAGATTACAAAGAGTTTTATTATATGCACTCACGTATTCACACCAGAGTCGGTGATTATATTTTCTTTCATTTGCTTTAAGCCTTTCTCTTAAATTCAGTGTATTTGGGGTAGAGGGGGGAAGCAAGCTAAATAAAGATCACACATTAGGTGCAGTGTCCCTTACGTACCCTTGCATGTCACTCTCCCCAGAGGCAAACAGTAACCACACTCAGGGATTTTCTTTCTGTTCATTCACCATACATGTGCATATCCGCGCATAACACGTGGGTTTTTAAGTTTGTATTCCAAATTTGCATAGACACTATCACCTTATATGTAGATACCTAGAAAATTAATTTTGCTTTATAAGTTTAAATTGTTCTGTAGAACAGTTTGTTTTTCTGCACATCCTTATCTATACCGGATAACTGTATGAATTTTAATTTGGGACCAGTTTGATGGATGATGGCTTGCTGCTTTATTTATGTGTTCTTGATTACTATCCTAAGGTTGGATCTTTGGGATGTAGTTTCATGCCGTTAAACTGATGACAGTGAGAGGTGGGATCTTGCTGAGCAGCTCTTCAGATGTCTGTGTTTTTAGAGAGGGAAGCCCGGAAGCCGGCAGTGGATGCCGCATGTCTGCAGGGTAGACTTGTTTTCTAGTCCAACAGCAGCCTAGAACATAGTAGGTGTTCTTTTTCACTCTGCTTTGCTCATTCCTCCTCATCTTCCCAGTCTCTATACGTGGTGCCCAGGGCCATGATTTCTAAGCTCTCATCTTTTCTGTCTGTGTCCCTCCTCCGGCAGTCTCATCCAGTCCTCTTGACTTTTTAAATACCATCTGTATGCTGATGATTCCATGTTTACTCCAGACCTGCACGTCCATCTGCCTTCTCACGGTCTCCTCTTGGATGTTCTAATGGACGCCTAGAACCTGATGTGCCCCAAACTCCTGGTTGACCCCTTTCCTCTTAAGACGCATGTTTCCCTGTGGTTTCCCCCCCCCCCCCATCCTTTCAGCTGTTGCACTGAAATCTTGAAGTCTTGTCTGATGTCCTTTGCCTCCAGCCCATCAGTAAAACTGTCGCCTCCTCCTTCAAATGCATTCAGAAAAGCACTTTGGGCCACCTGTGGCACCCAGCTCTGGTCAAAGCCACCGTCCTGTCTTCTGAGTTGCTTGCAGTAGCCTCTGATGATCTCTGGAGTTCAACCCCTGTCTCTTCACAGGCTGCTTCTGACACAGCAGCCAAAGTGGCTTTTTAAAACGATGTTACTCTGCTTAAAACCCTCCATCAGCCTCCTGGCTTGTTCAGAGCTGTGGTCTGTACCACCCCCCCCCATACCCCCCGCCGCGAGCTCTCTGCCCGCACCCCCCCCCCCCGCCCACTTCCTCTCCGGGGGCTGGAAGGCATGCCATCATCTCTCAGCGCTCTGCTCAGATGACACCTCATCAGGGAGGCCTTCCTGAACCGCCTGAGAAGAAAGGAAACCCCTGCCCCTCTCACCGCCAGCCTTACTCACACCCCCGACCTGCTTATTTTTCTGTATGGCACTTAATCACCACGAGGTATGTGTGTATTATCTGTTCCTTTCAACTAGAAAATAGAACTTAAGGACAGGCATCTCCTCGTGCTCGCCGCTCTATGACTTGCTGGGACTGTTAACTAGCAAGTCATAGGCGGTAAATAGTTGTAGACTGAATGAAGGACTGGGAAATATGACCTTTTTCTGTTAGGAAATAACTCAATATTGTTGTTTTTCAAATATTTATTCATCTTCCATTAAATTCCTTCACTGTGATGAAATGGTAGCAATAATACAATACTTAACGCCTTTACTTCTGAGTAGCCTTTACATGATGTGGCCACGGTATTATAGGTGTTTGACACAGGTATTATCAAAGATGTGATGCCCATTCGTTTGTTATGGGTTATCAGAGCAGAAGACTAGCGGATATTTTAAGCTACCCTGACCATTCTATTTCTTCATCCCCAGTAACGATCTGCCCAGACTGATAAGTATCTGTGGCCGTTTTTCAGGTTCCAGAGAAGTTTGTTCTCTTTCTGCTGGATTCCTTTTCTGGATTTAGTGCCGCAGCCACTGTCCAGTTATGTGCAAAGTCACTGCCCTCAGGAGCTCCTCGCCTGAGGCTGTGATGCTGGAATGTTGAGTGAGCCCAGCCTGGCCAGGGTCCACTCCCCAAGGCTTGGATCTGGGGAGGACAGAGATACCTGGTTGGGAACAGAGGGATGACTGGGGGTATCCCAGGAGAAAGGAAAGGAAGGGAATATAGAAAAAAATGTATTTATCCATATGTCACTTTGTTCGAAAAAATATTGATGAGAGGGGGTGGGGTAAAGGATTCTGGACCCAGGGAGTTGTTAGGCAAAACTCCGGAGGTTGGGAGAGGGGTGGAGCGTGTTAAGAGTGTAAATGAGGCAGATGAGAGGAGAACAATGGGCAAGCTGCGGGGGTCGGGGTCCTGCTGTACAGGAGAGTTTCAGCATGGCCCTTTAAGAAAGTCGGAGGGATTGGGGGTGTTTTTTTTAAAATCATCTAAAATAATTTAGTCACTGCCATTTTAGTCCCATATATATATGAAAAAGCTAGCTTAAACCCCAACATTCAAAAAACGAAGATCATGGCATCTAGTCCCATCACTTCATGGCAAATAGATGGTTAAACAATGGAAACAGTGACAGACTTTATTTTCTTGGGCTCCAAAATCACTGTAGATGGTGACTGCAGCCATGAAATTAAAAGACACTTGCTCCTTGGAAGAAAAGCTATGACCAACCTAAACAACATATTAAAAAGCAGAGACATTGCTTTGCTGACAAAGGTCCATGTAATCAAAGCTATGGTTTTTCCAGTAGTCATATATGGATGTGAGAGTTGAACCATAAAGAAGGCTGAGCGTCAAAGAATTGATGCTTTTGAACCGTGCTGGAGAAGACTCTTGAGAGTCCCTTGGACTGCAAGGAGATCGAACCAGTCCATCTTAAAGGAGATCAACCCTGAGTATTCACTGGAAGGACTGATGCTGAAACTGAAGCTCCAGTACTTTGGCCACCTGATGTGAAGAGCTGACTCATTAGAAAAGACCCTGATGCTGGGAAAGATTGAAGGCAGGAGAAGAAGGGGACAACAGAGGATGAGATGGTTGGATGGCATCGCTGACTCAATGCATGTGAGTTTGAGCAAGCTCCAGAAGTTGGTGAAGGACAGGGAGGCCTGGTGTGCTGCATTCCATAGGGTTGTAAAGAGTCGGACATGACTGAGCGACTGAACAACTATATATCTGACTTTTGCTTCCCAGGTGGCTCAGAGGTAAAGAATCTGCCTGCCAGTGCAGGAGACATGGATTCAGTCCCTGGGTTGGGAAGATCTGGAGGAGAAAATTATCCAGTATTCATGCCTGGAAAATCCCATGGACAGAGGAGCCTGGCGGGCTACAGTCCAGGGGATCACAAAGCGTCAGACACAGCTGAGCAACTAAGCACACGCCCATACACATCTGACTTTTAATCTGGATTATTTTCTCAAATATTCTTGAAACAAGGAAGCACAAGCAGTAGAGTTTTTAATCCATGCCCCCTTGGAATTTTCATTGCCGAGCTTTTGTTTTCTTTCTGCCCCTGTTGTTTCGTTTTGTGGTGGGAATTTAGACAGTAATGGCTGAAGGACACATGATTTCTTTAGGTGGATAGTCCCATTTGGCAACCACAGTAATAATACCATGGAGCAAAAATCTTTTTGTGGAAGGGTGTTTTTATACACAGAGCACCTGAAGGTGTCAGCATTCCTCCTTCTCCACCAGGTGGAGTTTACAGGTTTGGGTGGATAGTTAGTAAGACTTTGTCCTCATCCATCCAGTTTTATATGTATAAATGTATGATGACTCACTCAGAAGTCTTGCTATTCATTTATTAAATCAGGGAGCTTTATTTCTCTTGGGGTTCATTTCTGCTCTGACTCAGCAGCACCACAAGGTAGATTTCCCTGCAGAATAGACCATCTGAAAGCCGAGGACTTGATTTGTTCCTGCCTTCACATTTCTTCGTGTGTTTAAAACCTTGCCTTTATCAATTCCATAAGGATGTTGTAAGGAAGAGTGGTGTATGTTATGAAGTGTTTCATTTCAGGATCAATTTTATTTTCCAAGGAAAAATATAAGTTATCAGCCATACTAATGTAGCAGAAGTAGTGGCTGACTTAAAATAAGAGGGAGAATAGCATTTTCAGCTCTCCCAGTTTTAATCTAATTGAAATGTACATCTGCTGGTGGAAAGCTCAGGTCCAGAAGCTGCTCCGGGCAGAGTGGTCTCAAGTGCTGGCTTCTCTTCCCCACTGCTTCCTTGCCTCCTGTAGGAGTGTCCCAGGCCCCTCATCACGCCGGGAAACCCCCCTTCTCAGGAGCAGGCTCACGGCCGCTGTTCCTTCTGAGACTTTAGCTGCCATCCCCATATTCCTGCCTGACCGTGTATTCCTTGTTTTCTGGAAAACAAGTGGTGAAACTGCCCTGTGTAATGTAGGTAGGGTCTTTCCACATATTAGCTTGCTGTCTCTTTCCCTTTAACCATGAACAGTCTTACTAAGCACTTTTGTGGTGTCCTGATATCATTTTTCATCCTTTTAATCTAACTCTGGTATTGAGCCCAGTGCACTTCTAGAAACTACACTAAGACTTCCATCTGCTGCGTGCCTACAGAAACATTCAGGAAAATGCCAAGGTTTGGCTACCAGTTAGAAGTTTCTTACCTGTGTCCCTAAAGGTAGTGATTCCAGGGGCTCTTCCAATGCCTTCCATTTGGCCCTCGGAGGTGCATTTATCCAGGGACGTTACTGATCAACTGGATGAAAAGTACACATTTAAAATTACTGAGTAAAGTCCTATCAGCGGAATCTCCTTTGTCACCTAGGTTTTCCTAAACAAGTGGAGATTTCTCAGTTATGCAGCTAGATTACAGATGCCACCAGATAGCGCAGTGATTAAAGACAAGTAGGCAGGTTCAGGAGCAACTGGTGCCCTAACACCTCATCTTGATCAATGCAAAGATTTGTGATGTTAACTCTTCTCTAGATGCTGAATAAAATTTCCCATGGACAGCAGGGACGTGCTGTCAGAAGTGGGGTCCTAGAGCACTTTAGGAAGGACTGTTAGAGTCAGCACACTTGATGAAAGCTGTAAGCCTTAACAGCCAGTGCTAACAGGAGACGCGAGACCTTGCTCCAGATATTTAAGCCTTGATTAATCTCAGACATCTGGGAAATGGGCATAAACTTTTTAAAGGGAAAAACCCACAAGGATGTTGGGAGAACCTGATTCTGAATGCCAGAGTTTGCTGAATAGCAACCAGAAACCTAAGGATTGTGTTTTTAGGTTTATTGGAAAAATTGGGGGAGGAGCAGGGGGCACTTGGTCTTACATTTAATTGATCTTTTCTGTAGCACACATAATCATCAAGAAATATCACCTCTGAGCTTTCACTTATTCAACAAAATTAAAG
The DNA here is from genome assembly GCF_042477335.2 of Ovis canadensis. Classification (NCBI taxonomy): domain Eukaryota; kingdom Metazoa; phylum Chordata; class Mammalia; order Artiodactyla; family Bovidae; genus Ovis; species Ovis canadensis. The sequence goes on along the minus strand of NC_091264.1, from coordinate 58,820,739 downwards.
GCTCTCTAAAGGCCAGTGTTGCTATAGAGTATCCCACCATAATATTTATTTGAAAAATCATAACTGTTTGGTAATGTCTTGGTCAGCTTCTGGCTTTTCTGGGAAGAGTCCAGGCTTTTTTATTCCATGCTCATATTTAATTATTCCTTTATATTTACCTTATTTTCATCAGAGATTTACTCTAGATTTATTTCTACTTATCTACAGTATTTCTTCTCCTGCTGTCATCTCCAACCTTTTTCTTTCTTTTTTTTTTTTTGGAATGTCCTAAACCTGTTTTCTCGTCTACCAGCTCTTTACCCCAAATGTCATACACCAGCCTAATGTGTGTGTTTCCTGGCTGATGGAGCACTTACTATAGGTCACTGTGGAGGTGTTGTGATGAAGGACCAAATACTCCTGAGCTGTTGACTCTTTACTCCCCTTAGCAACGTGGGCTGTGTGGCTGCCCATCTTATCCTTCAGCAGATAAAATTCTTGTTCTCACTTTTCAAATGGAGTGAATTTAGAGATGTTGGGAAGCATTTATTCTGAATTAAGCAGAGGGGACTGTAATCTTATCTAAGGCAGCCATTAAACATTGGACATCTGCCGTCTCAAGTTTCCATTTAGTTTAAACCTAGCACCTCAAGCTGTAATCATAGTAGGTGCTTATGAAAAGTCTTACCCTCCAGCCAGCTGCACGCCTGCCTGTAATCTTGCAAAATTATATGGTCTCAGGAATTTTGTCCCAGTGTTCTTGGGATCTTAGTAAATACTTCTTTTGTATTCACCTTTTGTGTCAAAAAAAATCACACCACTGGCTATTTGCTTTTTATGCTCTGATCCAAAGAATGTTTTCGTCAACAGACTGCTGGGCTTCAATGCTACAAATGTTAATGTGTGCCCTTCGCTGCCAGGCTGGGAGAACCATTCAGAGTGGCAGAGTGCAACTGGAAACACTGTTGGTGATGAAGTTCTTAGGATGGTGTATGTAAGAAGAAGCGGTTAGATCCCAGGACTTAAAACCTGTATCACATTTACCCTTAAAATTAGTGAAGAACTAAATGAAATTCTTTCAAAACGAAATGACCTGTAGGATATGTTTTTGTCACTGGGATGTCTGCAGAAGATATTTTTACTCCTTTTAAGAAAAACCTCCACACACAATATGAAACCATGATGGGTCTTGGAGTCTGTAGTTAAAATAAAGAAGTGTTCATGTCACTAGTGAGCAACACAGATAGGACTGCCTTTTGGTTTACTTCCTCAAGTTAGCAAATGTTAAACTCTGGCCCATTATATAGTTAAGGTGAAAACATAGTTTAACAAAACCCCATTATTGCTGTAGTCGCATGCTTTAGAAGACTTTCCCCCATGTTGCCCTTGTTTGGATTTCAGAGAAATTATGAGGGAAAAAGGGAGAGAGAGAAATTGCAGCAGCAGAGCATTGATGGAGGCCCCACTGACCTCCCAGGGAAGCCAGTCTGAGGGAGGCCCCTGACTCAGCCAGCAGGGGTCGCTATTGTGCAGCAGTGAGAGGGCAAGCCTGCAGCGCATCCAACTGAATGAAATGGGATTTGGAAATAATCCATCTTCAGGGAAGTGGTTTGATGAGTTAATTTTGAAAAGCGCTATGGCTGCACTGCTTACCTTCTTCATCCCTCATAAATTTAAATTTACAGAAAATAGAATTCACATTACAAATATGTAGACTCGTACTGAGTACTGGAAATTTTCCTTTATAATGAGTTGAGAGTGTGTCCAGGAGGAGGGAAATTAAATAGAACTTTTAGAAGCCATTTATCTATGAATTTATTAAGTAAGTATGGGCTCCTTCCTTCTGTTCTTGGGTCCCTGGGAGTTGCAGAGGGGTGGCCTACAGCTTTCACCCCGCTGGGGCTCCAAATAGGGAGAGGAGCGCGTCAGGGCTGTGCACTGTCTCCCTGCTTATTCAGCTTATACACAGAGTACATCATGAGAAACGCTGGGCTGGAAGAAGCACAAGCTGGAATCAAGATTGCCGGGAAAAGTATCAATAACCTCAGATATGCAGATGACACCACCCTTATGGCAGAAAGGGAAGAGGAACTAAAAAACCTCTTGATGAAAGTGAAAGAGGAGAGTGAAAAAGTTGGCTTAAAGCTCAACATTCAGAAAACAAAGATCATGGCATCTGGTCCCATCACTTCATGAGAAATAGATGGGGAAACAGTGGAAACAGGGTCAGACTATTTTTGGGGGCTCCCAAATCACTGCAGATGGTGACTGCATTTATGAAATTAAAAGATGCTTACTCCTTGGAAGGAAAGTTATGACCAACCTAGATAGCATATTGAAAAGCAGAGACATTACTTTCCCAACAAAGGTCCATCTAGTCAAGGCTATGGTTTTTCTAGTGGTCCTGTATGGATGCGAGAGTTGGACTGTGAAGAAAGCTGAGCGCCAAAGAATTGATGCTTTTGAACTGTGATGTTGGAGAAGACTCTTGAGAGTACCTTGGACTGCAAGGAGATCCAACCAGTCCATTCTAAAGGAGATCAGTCCTGGGTGTTCTTTGGAAGGAATGATGCTAAAGCTGAAGCTCCAGTACTTTGGCCACCTCATGCGAAGAGCTGACTCATTGGAAAAGACTCTGATGCTGGGAGGGATTGGGGGCAGGAGGAGAAGGGGATGACAGAGGATGAGATGGCTGGATGGACGTGAGTCTGAGTGAACTCTGGGAGTTGGTGATGGACAGGGAGACCTGGCGTGCTGCGATTCATGGGGTCCCAAAGAGTCGGACACAACTGAGCTACTGCACTGAACTTAACTGAGCATTCCCTGTAACTCAGATGGTAAAGAATCTGCCTATAATGCAGGAGACCCGGGTTCGAACCCTGGGGTCAAAAAGATCCCCTGGAGAAGGGAATGGCTACCCACTCCAGTTTTCTTGCCTGCAGAATTCCATGGACAGAGGAGCCTGGCAGGCCACGGCCCATGGAGTTGCAAAGAGTCAGACATGCCTGAGGAACTAACACTGCTACTACATTGTACATACCAAGGAAGGAAGAGTTGTCAAAGTATATCTGATTGGGATAATGATGTGGCTCTTAAAAAAAAAAAAAAAAGAAAAGAAAAACCCTGTTTCTAAGTTCTGGCTTCCCGCTGTATTTAAGTCACTTAACTTGCTTGTGTAAGATGAATTTGGTGTCTGGTCTGCCACAAGTGGCTGTCAGGTTTAAACATGACAGTCCATTAAGATATTGGCAAGCTGCTTCTGTAAAAGACCTGATAATAAATATTTTAGGCTTTATGGGCTACACAGTCTCTGTCATGACGATGAAACTCAGTGAGTGTGGCGCAGAAGTTGCCATAGACAGTATGTCAACAATGGGGCCTGGCTGTGTTCCCATAAAACTTTATGTAAAAGAACAGGGGGAGCCACGTGGGGTTTGGCAGCCCCTGATATATACTAGGAAGTCAGTGTCATGTGCCATCGTTGTTACTGAGCTCAGCAACAGCCTGTAGCAAAATGCACAGTGTCACAAAGTCAGAAATGGTAGTTTCTGGGGTAGTTAGCACATCTGTGTCCTTGACCTTGCTGACTTGTGGTCGTGGGCAGGTCACTCTCCCAGTCTTCTATCAGCACAGGTTCTGAGTAGATAGGAATAGTCTTCTCTGGAGGTTAAGGGGACAACACAGTAATATGAAAGGGCTTTTTTTTTTTTTTAAGCACAAATGCAGAGGGCAGAGGTCTGGGCTTTGTTTTGGTGCTCTGGGTATTTAGAAGGATGCCTTTGTCTCAGGCTTCTTTAAGGTATTCGTTGTATCTTCTTTCTGCCACTCTGGAATATCTACCCTGTTTAACAAGTATGGAATGACCGGAAACTCATTTTCAAGTTTCCAAATTTTGACAGTGGTCTTCCCCCTTCAGAAGCTTCACGACCCAGTGCACACGGGGATATAAACACTGTTCAGTCCTTATCTTGGGATAGAAAACTGCAGGAAGGAACCTCAGCTCTTCTGAAGTTCTCTGTGGGCTGCAGGCACGTGGCTGTGTGCAGGGAGAAGGCCAGGTCTAGAGACACCGGAGTTTTCCCACCCCTAATACTGCGAACCTTGATCCTGAGGTGTGTCATCCGGGCAAAGACAGATTAAAATGGAGCCAAGTAGTTTTACCTCCTTCCCCATTCAAAAGCATATGGTTTTCTTTATATACCCTTTCATGTAAATTGCATACACTGAAATTTAATATCTATATGTACAATTAAAAATTTTAAAGATTTGTAGTATAACTGATTCTTAAACTTCCATACTCACTGTAAAATACAGTGTATTTGTTGTGATATTTCAAAGGCTATCAGTTTGCTTTCTCCTTCGGGCTTGTATTTTACACATTCTACTCTTTGTAATAAAATAATTACTTGAAGCTTTTAATGTCTGTGTAAACATTCAACTCCCTCATGCATATTTAGAAGCTAGGTTATTGACTATAATTCATTGATGACCTTCTTTCAGATCACTCTTTGGTTGGGTTTTTATAATATGACATTGGAACATGGAGTGTTTAGCACAGACTCAGGAGCCAGACCAGCCTGGGTTTGAATCTTGGTTCTGACACTTCTGAGCTGTGGGCTCCACCCTGTAAAATAATTTAGTGCTTTTTAAATTTTTTAAAAATCATTGTCTGAGAAAAAAAATCAGGTCCTTAATTAGTTTTTGTTTTATCTGCAATCAGATAGCAGTGCTCTGTGTATAGAGTCTACCCGGGTTCTCCCGAAGTCTCGCTGGCTAGAACCAGGGTAGAGAGAACTGCAAGATGAGTACAAGATTTAAGAGTGTGTGTATGTTTGGGTGGGGGAGGGACAGGGGCGTTAGGGTGTATTTTGGAGAAATTTCCTGAGCTTTTAAATTAAACGAGAGCCATGTTGGAATTTATCTCAATTAATAGTTTCCTATGAAACAATAGAAGGAGAGAAAAAAAAATGCATGTCAGAAAGAGAAATCTGAATGAGCATAATAAGGACAACAGGGAGATGGGGGGTGTGTACGCTTTTCTGAATGAGACAGAATCTTGGTGTCAGTAGAGTAAAATGAAGATCCCGGAGCATTGGCAAATAGATTGATATCATTTTGTTTGTTTGTTTAAGATTATTTTGGTCTCATAGAAAAGTTGAAAAGCTAGTGGAGCGTATACTCTATCCGGCCTCCCCTATTCGAGCATCTTACATGACCATACAACACTCGTCGATACTAAGAACCCAATCCCAGCTCAGGACTGCCAGCTGGAGAGCAGGACTTGCTGGTTTTCCCTCTGATGGCCTTTCCTGTCCCAGGCTGTCCTTCAGGAGCCCACATCGCATCCAGCTATCATAGCCCCCCCCCCCCCAGCCTTCCCTGTCTGTCATGACCTCAACATTGATAAAGAGTCCATGTCAGTTATTTCTAGAATTTTCTCAGCTTGAGGTTTTCTGATACATGCTCCTGGCTGGACTGAGGTTATACATTCTTGGGGAGGCGCCATAGGGAGACTGTGAATTTCTTGGGGCATCACCTCAGGTGCCTTATGTCACTACGTTTCATGGGTCACGTGAGCCTCCATTCCTTGGCCAAGGTGATGTCTGCCAGGACTCGCTACTGTAAACTTAACTCTTGTTCCCTTTATACATATTAAATATGGGTGGAGATACCTTCAAACTATGTAGATATTCTGTTTATGCATTGATGGACCTTGCCTGTGGTATTACTGTGGTGTTCTAATTTATTAATCAGAGTTTTTCTGCACCGAAAAGTTACCATTTCTCCCTTTGTTCATCCATCCATCCATTTATTCATGACTTCCATATGGACTTAAGGCTGTGGACTTAATTCTTTGGGTTGCAGGCCCAGTACTGTTATTTACCGTGTAGCTCAAGTTCTCAGTGGCCATTGAGAGCTCTTTGAGGTCTTTCCTATGCCCTTTCAATATGCTGCTGCTCTTTTATTACTATTATTTTTCTTTAAGCTATTCTTTACTCTTTGACACCTCAAGATGTTCCAGGCCTGGAACTGACCATTTCTCCAGGGACCCCTGGTTCCTTTTATTGGAGAATGGTATTTAGGAACTAAGATCTAGCCACTAGGTGATGCATTTCTGGCTGCTAACCTGTCACTGCTTCTAACCCCTCTTGTTGGATAGAGCTGGGAAATAACTGTATATATACTAAATCATATGTACACACATCTGTATTTATTTCTGTGTACACACATAAACACACACACACACACACAAATGAGAACAGGAGTCCATACTGATAAATTCTAGTTCCAGTCCAGCCCTGCAGAGTTTATTCTGTCTAGCCTATTCCATTTCCTTTTTTCCTGTCTCCTACAGTGGGAAACCTGGTTCTCATCTACAGGATGTCCACCCATTTGTCCCACTCTAGTATACCAATAAACTAGTTCCAGAAATGCTGGCCCGCCTGTGAAAACGGATTTATAATCACAGCACAGTGTCTCTGGGCAGCTCTTTTTGTCTTTTGCCATATTATCTCCCTTGTAGCTCAGCTGGTAAAGAATCCGCCTGCAATGCAGGAGATCTCACTTCGATTCCTGAGTCGGGAAGATCCACCGGAGGAGGGATAGGCGGCCCACTCCAGTATTCTTGGGCTTCCCTTGTGGCTAAGCTGGTAAAGAATCTGCCTGCAACGTGGGAGACCTGGGTTCAATCCCAGGGTTAGAAAGATCCCCTGGAGAAGGGAATGGCAACACACTCCGGTATTCTGGCCTGAAGAATTCCTTGGACAGAGGAGCCTGGCAGGCTACAGTCCATGGGGTCTCAAAGAGTTGGACACAACTGAGTGACTTTCACTTTTTCATATTATCTGGTCAGAACCCCTTCTGCCAAGGTTCCCTAGGTCATGGTTGTGGGATTTATTTGTGCTCAAGTCATCAGTCTGACCTTGCATTTCATCTTGAATTTTTCCCATGTCCTGGTTAATTATGCTTTTATTTACATACCATAAAATTCACTTTATGCTGTACAGTTCTACGGTTTCTGACAAATGTGTAGAATTGTATATGTTGTTGTTCAAGTACTAAGCGTGTCCAACTCTTTGCAACCCATGGACTGCAGCACACCAGGCTTCCCTGTCCATCACCAACTCCCAGAGCTTGCTCAAACTCATTTCCATCGAGTCAGTGATGCCATCCAACCGTCTCATCCTCTGTGGCCCCCTTTTCCTCCCACATTTAATCTTCCAGCATCAGGGTCTTTTCCAAGTGAGTCAGCTCTTCGCATCAGGTGGCCAAAGTATTGGAGCTTCAGCTTCAGCATCAGTCCTTTCAATGATGTTCAGGGTTGATTTCCTTTAGGATTGTATATCCACCCCACAATTCCATGTAGAATAGTCCTGTCACCCTGAAAGTCTCCTGTGCCACTTATATACAGATAACTGCTCCTCCCCCACCCCCATAAGAGCCCCTAGCAACTACTGATCTCTTTTCCTCCCTGAATTTCTCATATGAAAGGAGTCAGAATAAGTAGCTTTGGGGGTCTGGCTTCTTTCACTTAGCAAAATACATGTGAGATTTATCCATGTTTTTGTGGGAGTCAATTCCTTTATATTGCTGAGTAGTATTCTATTGTCCTAATGTGTCATAGCTTCTTATCCACTGACTACTTGAATGATAATCTGAGTTTCTTCCAGTATTTGGCAGTCATAAATACAGTTGCTATAAAACATTCATATACAGGTTTTTATGTGAATGAAGTTTCCATTTTTGCAGGGTTTGATACTAGAAGTAGCATTGTTGGGTCGTTAGCTTGGTGTATATTTAGCTTTGGCAGAAACTATCAAACTGGTTTTCAAAGTGTCTAGACCATCTATTCTAACAGGTGTATAGTGGCATTTCATTGTGGGTTTAATTTGCATTTCCCTGGAGATTGATGGCATTGAGCATGCTTCTGTGTGCTGCTTGCTTTCCAGTTGTCTTTGGTGAAGTGTCTTCAAAGGTTTTGCCCATTTTTTTAAGTGGGTTGTTTGCTTTCTTATTGTTGAATTGGGTAGTTTTCAATATATTCTGAATATAATCCGTTTGTCAGAAATGTGATTTTTCAGATGTTTTCTTCCAGTCTGTGGCTTATCTTACTCTCTTTTACAGTGTCTATCTCAGAGCAAAGTTTTCTTAATATTGATGAAGCCTAGTTTGTCCATTTTTATAAACTAATTATGCTTTTAGTGTCATTTGTGAGTTTTTGTTTTTTAAGAAAGTTTTCATCTTTGAAAATTCCTTTCAATGGGCACAGAATTCTGTTTTGTTTTCCTATGATTATTACTGTGTCTTTCATCAGTAGCATTTCATTTTTTTGTTTTCTCATAGTTTCTTCTCACAGCTGAAATTCCCACTTGGTATTCTATGTTGCTCACCATTCTCATCAGAGCTTTTAATATACTATATTGATCAATTATTTTAAATTCTCTGAAAGCTCTAACATCTGCACCATATCTGACTGGTTCTGATTGCTTTTCCTCTTCTGAGTATTTTTTTCTTGCCTTTTTGTATGGCTTGTAATTTTTATTGAGAGCTAGACATCTTGCATAAGACAATCAAGACCAATGTAAATAGCGTTTATGCCTGGCAAGTCCCTTCAAGTGAGAGTTGAAGCCTTGCTATTTCCGGTCAGGAGCTGGACTGGGTTCGAGAGCTCTGTTGCTGTTAAGATTACTACCATCAGAGCACAAAAGGCTTCAGATTCCTAAAGAGGCGTTTCTTGTTTGGGGTGCGGGTTGGATTGTAAGAGAAATGCTTGTTTGATTCCCGTTTTAGGTCTTCCCTTGGCGCTGTGCATCAGAGAGGGTGCTGGACACCTTCTGTTCTTCTCCTGGTGCCCTTCCTGCAGTATTTTGCCGTTAGCTCTCACTTGAGGCGCCTTAGCCTGGCATTAGGGGGTGAGGAGGATGGGGTGGCACTGTTCTGGCCCTGCCCCAGCCTCCTGCGGGCACCCTGTCTCGGGTCCCTGGGCTCTGGCCCTCTTGTTCTCCTGCCCCAGCTCAGCCGTTGTGGTGGACTCAGCTGGCAACCCTGTCCCTCCTTAGGGAGTAGAGTTGTGTTTTTCCTCGTACTCACTCCATTTCCTCACCGCAGTAAATTCTCTCCAGCGTCCCAGGGCAGCGATGCTTCAGCGCCCCTCTTCACAGGACGGAGTGTTTGTTCCCTATGGAGAGAAGGGAGGGGGTGCAGGGGTCTTCCCTGCCCCTCCTCAATGCTGCTTCTCTCCCCTGGATCCCGACCACCGTGGATGCTTAGTCCACTTTTCTGTGGGGTTGAACAGTGATCATCATCTACAGCCTGAAAGAAGAGGCAGCCTCAGAGGGTCCACCCAGCCCCCCCGCCCGCGCTCGGCCCTAACCAGTCTGTCCACCGTTTAGCCGGCCTCTGACCATGTCCTGCTGCATCTGCCCCGGATGACTCAAGCTCGTCTCCCTTCTCTTATACAGACGCTCCCTGGAGCTTGAGCTGTTTGATGGGACTTCAGCCTTACAAATGGATTTGGGAAGAGTTATAAATTTAAAGTTAGGCCTGTTCTTAAAAAAAAAGAAAACAGTAGTAGGTTTTGAGCAAGTCTCACCGTAGTTGGTCTTGGCGGCAGGACTGGCCTCTGATCCCTCGCCTCAGTTTCTTTTCTTTTCTACTTTCTTTTATGAAAGAATTTTTTTCTATTATTAAAATCTCTAAAAATATATCTGATTTGGCATTCATGTGGCAAATTCAAAACATATGAGGGGTGATGGTCTAAGTTTAGAATTTCAAACATCAGACAGGGTATCATAGAGGGGGCAGAGTACCTACCCAGACCGTGCCCACCCCACGTCCAGTGTGGGCACCTGGTGGAATTCAATAGATGGTGCTATTTTATCTGTTATTTTATAACAAAATGGTAGAACCCATAAAACAGAAGGCATGAAATCACATATTAGGAGCCTACATGTATGTTTTGTGTTTGAATGTTTTAAGCACAAAAGTAACATGTGCTTGAGATTTTTTTTTTTAAGTTCTAATCTGTTCTGTCTCCTAGAAATAATCATCCATAAATGTGTTGGTGTTGATACTTCAAGATTCTTTTCTAAGAACTTATCTTTGTAATGTAGAAAAGAGTAATAAGGTAAATTAATAAGCAGACCATTTGGGAAACCCAGGAAAGATACCTGTTAGTTATTTCTCTGTTCACATTTTTTCTCTTCAAAAAGTACATGTAAATGCAGACTGCATTGCAGCAAAGCTGAATGTCGTATAGCTCAGCGACAGTGAATGGGGTGGAGATTTTACATTGCTCTTCCGTTTAACTGTTTAAACTCTATTAGCTTTCTAAGGGAAGGTGCCTCTGATTTTGCAAGTTTTGAATAGATAAGGTTTTAAATCCAGTCTTGCATGTGCTTATAAGAATTTTTAAACTATTCCCTGGGCTATCTTGACTATTCCTTGTTAAACATGGTCTCATGTGACATTATATGGCTGATATTAATGACTTTTAACTAATATTCCATCTCCTATGAGAAATGGGCTAAGTCATCATGAAAAAAAAAATTACAGAATATTACTACTCAGAGAACAGCAGAAACATGCCTAAAATGCTGTGTAAATATCATGGAAAATTATTGTTTGCAAATACGAAATGCCACCAGTATTTTGGTTTCATTTTAATTTGTTCAACAAAAGGGCGGTACAAGCAAGTAGAGAAGCGCTCAGAGAATGCGTTGCAGTGAACTCTCGGTTCACGTTCTCTGTAGAGTTCAGGCTTGTTTTGGAGGTATAAAATTTGAGGCTTCTGTTTCTGGTCTGCACTATGTATCATCCTCTGCCCGTCTGCTCTGGCGAGGTTCGTCCACTGTCCGCGTCCTCCAGGAAGCCCTCCTGGCCACTCCCCTCTCTGCCGGCGCATCCCTCTGATCCCCGCTGTCCTGACTGTCTTCCTCCCCGTGTCATCCTCCCCGACTAAACTGGGGGCTCTGTGTAGGCAGCGTCCTGGCCTTGAATATTCCTCGCAGCATTGCCAAACTTATAAAAAAAGAAGATGCCCTCCATTAAACTTGCACAAGCATCTATAACATCCCCTCTCGGTTGTTTTTCCTCAGACGAGAAACAGAGGTTCAGTTTCGAGAGGTCTGGATACGACCCGGAGGAATCCGATGGCGCCGAGGACGACGACATCGAGAACGAGGAGGAGGACGAAGACAGCCAGGCCGAGTCGGTGCTGTCGGCCGCGCCCTCGGCCGCAGCCAGCCCGCAGCACCTGCCGGCCAGGGGCGGCCCTGGAGACCCCACGGGTGCGGACGAGGACGCCGGCGCCCCCGAGGGCTCTCCCGGGGGCCCCGCAGACGCGATGGATGTGCTGCCGAGGGCTCTGCCCACCAAGATGACGGTGCTGAGCGCGCTGCAGTCGGACCGCGACGGGAGCCCGGGGTCCCCCAGCAGCGCCGGGCCGCAGCCCGCGGGCAATGCGGAGGCGGCCGCCCGCCCACCCGAGCGGGCGCCCAGGTCCCCGTGTCTCCAGATGTCTGTGGACTACCCCGACCCGGAGGAGGTGCTGAGCGGCTCTGCGGCAGGACAGGCTGTGGCTTTAACGCAGGTAATGGATCCGTAGCCGTTTTCCTTTTGACTTCAAGAGTTATTGTATGAAATTGCTCGTTTGTAGGTACATCAGTTTTGTTTTGTTTAACCTTATTTTCTTTTGTTGGATTTAAGGCTAAGGGACATTTATGCCCTTTGGATTCGTGTTATGTATCTTAGTCAAAGTTCATCTATTGATGAATCTGTAAAAGAACCAAGTAATCTTTGCAGTATGCTCATTTACTACTATTTGGTTTTTTATAAATACCTTGGAATAAAAAATATTTGTGTGCCAGTGGAGAATATGAGTCTCGGGACCTCCATTTTCCATGGCTTCCTCTGAGATGATCTTCCACTGGCATTGATATGATGGATTTGCACTTATTATCCAAACAGTTTGTATGCTACCCTTATTGACAAGGCAGCTACCAGTTTGACACCCCCACCCCTCCCACCCAAAAGAAAAAAAAATACTAAAAAGTTCACTTTGCTTGAATCGTCAACTTGCTGTCACCACTTAGGATAGCTTCCTGCCCAAGAACTAGCTCAGAACCAGACTCAGGACTCAGGAAAGTCACCCTCCATGTGAGCAGTGAATGACTTCCTGCTTTTACACCCCTGGCAGGCTGCTGAGAAACCTGTTTTCTCTCATGGACAGTTCTCTCACCTCTGGGATGAACGGAGGATCACCATAGGATTTATTTGTAAATGTGGCAGATTTTAGTTTGCTGGGTAACACTAGAGAAAACTCGGAAGACTAAGCTTGAATTCACTAGAGCCTATCCTACGTTAATATTGTTTAATTAAATTATATGCATATTTAAGTAGCATTAATATTTAAATTAGTATATACATTAATGGAGTTCTGTAATGAGGACAAGTGAATATTTAGATGATAATCCTGGGTGGGAAAATTGGCAGGATTTACTCCTCTACTAACATTTCATTCCTTTCCTGTTAGTCACCTGGGCTCTAAGCTTCTGTCCCTAAATCTCTCGCATACCTACGGGTGTCTGGAGATCCAGTTTTCAGTAGACATTTCATCCCCTTAAAATATATGAACAAATGAAAACTGCAGACCTCTTCGTTAATGGAAGCTCTTTATTTCATAAATGAGTAGTCCTCCAGTTACTTTTTCCCCCTTGAGTCGATACTCATGGCCAACTAAGATCTCAGAATTTCTCAGTAATCCCTAATCTCTAAACTAGGGTGGAGCTAGAGGTGCCAGCAATAATAATAGCAGTGGAAGAAGAAGATAATTATGGCCGCCTCTCAGGGTTAATTTTGGTATAAATGAGATGATATCCAGGAAATCTGTTTGAAAATTAAGTACTATACAGAATCTGTGGTGGTTACTTATTCTAGAAAATAAAGAGCTTAAATGGTGTAATAGGAATTTTGCTTTTAAAATCAACATACCAACATTTAGCAAGCTTATTTTTATGAAATCCTTGTTACACACTTTTACCTCAGGACAGAAGAGACTTTTTACAAGAGCTAAAACTTTTTCCACGGTGACTAATAAGGAAGCTGAGCCATCAAGAGGTGATTCCATCTTGTCTTTCAGGGCCCTCCATGCCTGAGCCTTCCTTCTCCCCCGGCATCTGAGCGCAGCCCTCAGCCAGGAGGCGCTCCTCCGTCCACCTCGCCTCGGCCCGGCCCCCAAGAGCAGAAGCCGAAAGCCTCCCTGCCTCCACCCGCAGGCCTGCCTTCTCCGCAGACGCACCTGTTCAGCCACCTGCCTCTGCATTCCCAGCAGCAGTCAAGGACACCCTATAACATGGTTCCGGTCGGGGGCATCCAGGTGGTCCCCGCTGGCCTCACCTACTCCACCTTCGTCCCCATCCAGGCCGGGCCAGTGCAGCTCACCATCCCAGCTGTCAACGTCATCCACAGACCACTGGGCACCCCAGGGGACTTGAGCGCAGACGTGCCAGGCGCTGCCAGCCCCGCGGGCGTGACCGAACTGAGCAGCGTGGTGCCCTGTATCCCCATCGGCCAGATCCGCGTCCCAACGCTGCAGCCCCTGCCGGCCCTGAGCATGGAGACCGTCAACATCGTGGGCCTGGCCAGCGCCAGCCTCGGCCCGCCCGTGCGCCCGCCGGGGCTGGCCCTCAATGCCGTGGGGCTGCAGGTGGTGGCCGCCAACCCCGCCTCCCAGAGCAGCCCCGCGCCCCCCGCGCCCATCCCGGGCCTCCAGATTCTAAACATCGCCCTGCCCACGCTCATCCCCTCCGTGAGCCAGGTCCCTGTGGACGCCCAGGGCGCCCCCGAGATGCCCGCTCCCCAAAACAGGGCTCCCCGGGAGGCGCCGCCCACGCAGCCTTCTGCCGGGGCGCATCCCGGCGGTGGGACCCCATCCCCGCAGGGCTCACCCAGAGTCCAGCGGGAAAGCGCACAGAAGGGTCTAGATCCGCCTGCCCCGGCCAGAGACCAGGCAAGGCGGGACAGCTCCAGTCCTAAGGACACGGGGAAGGGGGCCTCGGCGAATCACCCGAAGCGCCGGCACGACACCCCTGGCGCGCCCTGCAAACCAGCCTCGGCGCCGGCGCCGCCGCCCCCGCCGGGCCGGCCGAGGCTCCTCCTGGACCCGGAGGGACCCCGGCCCCCGCCCCGGAGGCCGGTCACTCAGTTCAGCGACGTGAGTAGCGACGAGGATGAGGACAGGCTCGTGATCGCCACCTAGGGGCTGTTTATTCAGGGGGGGTGGTTTGGTTTGGGGTTTTTTTTTGTTGTTTTTTGTTTTTTTGGTTTTTTTATATAAACACTTACAGGTTTCTTTGAAAACCCTCCTTTCCTTAAAGCACATTTTTCTGACATAAACTCATGACTAATCTTTGTGCAATCATGAACTTTTGACCAATAATTATTTTGTGTCAGCTCCAGCCATTTTTGTACATGTTGTATAGACAATTGTGCCTTTTAGGAGTTTTATGTTTAGAAACTGTACAGATTGTTGAATATCTATATACATAAAGTATATATTATATATGTACATGAAAGCCAGGTAGTTATTTGTGTTTAGCAAGAAAAACCTGTCAAATCCAATGATTAAATTATATGTTGCACTGTTAAATATTAAATTTTTATGGCTGTGGGGCAGAGTTTCTGTGTATAAATTAGTATGTAAACTCCATATTTATTGTATTCATATTAGTCTTTGAAAATGGGTCTGTCCTCCTTGTGTAAGACAGTAAAATTACACTTCAGACAGATTTTCTGTGTTATGAAATGTTTCAGTAAAGTTGTTTACTGACTTTACCATTGCTTTAGTGGTGGTTTCTTTGTGTCATGCAGTGACCAGCAACTGCATTCGAAAAAGAGCCTGAGGTTAACATTCCTTCCACACTCACCCCCACCCCCTGTATTTTTGAGAAATCAGGGCTTTATAGTTACTGCCAAGGGAAATAGCCAAGAGACCAATTTTTCCAACTTAGAAGGAATAATTTTGTAGCTATTTTGAGAAGATTCAGTACTTAAGAACACTATAGGTAAGTGTATTTAGCATAAGGACAGAAAAGGGCAAAGTTCGTAAAGGTGGGTATGACAGCTTCTGAGAAGCGTATCATGTTACAAGTCAGTCCTGAGAGCTTGGCTTGGGCGAAGCCCATGAGCCCCAGAGGCCTCAGCCCAGGTTTGTGTGTGAACCGGCCTCTGTGTCCCCTGGGCCCTGCTCCTTACAGAGACCTCCGCCCCGGACCAAACCGCGGGAGGTCTGGGCTTCACAGGAGAACCAAATTCAGACTTGAACTTACTTAAGTTGACTCTTTGGAAATGATTGCTTCCTGTCCTGAGAGGCTTGCTTTATTTGGAAAAATGGGGAGGGGACCCACGGTTGCACCTGTGATGATGTGCAGTATTACCTGAGGCTACCGATGCTTCATTTGTGAAAAAAGGTCTTAATGTTGGAATTTAAAGCACTGCGTTCATGTTTTTCAAGGCCTGCTCGGTGACGATCTGGGAGCCATGAGGTCGGTAGGACAGCGGTGGGTGAGGAAAATAGTCTAAGGAGTTCGGGAGCCTGCTGTTACCCAGCCCCGGCTCCAAACCTGGGGCTTGGCGAAAAGAGCCTGTCATCTGGGCCTGTGAGCCCCAATCTAAATTATGACCTTTAGAATATGCCTCTGTCCCAGCAGGCTCTGCTTCAGTGTACATTTATTCTTGCCTGCAGATTAAGCAACAACAATAAAACTATGTTTTATACCCCAAGATGTATTTGAAAAGAGTTCTGGAAACTTATCACAGGAATTGTATTGGTCTAACAAAATGGTTGTTGAAAATGAGGGCCATTGTCTGTCAGATTTCTCAAAATAAGTTTTAACTTTGTTTCACACCTCTTACAATTACGTTGCCTAAAATTTTAAAGCAGTATAATAAACATTCTTGCTTCCTAGGCACATTTTAAATACATATGACGAAGCTAAATTCAAAAGCGATGCTAAGAATTTTGGCATTGAGGTGGGTTTGTTTGTTTTTATAGTTTAGAATTTTCTTAATTTGAAGAATTCCTACATTTTCAGTTCAGTTGCTCAGTCATGTCTGGCTCTTGGCAACCCCATGGACTGCGGCATGCCAGGCCTCCCTGTCCATCACCAACTCCCAGAGTTTACTCAAACTCATGTCCATTAAATTGGTGAAGCCATCCAACCATCTCCTCCCACCTTCAATTTTTGCTAGCATCAGGGTGTTTTCAAATGAGTCAGTTGTTCCCATCAGGTGGCCAAAGTATTGGAGTTTCAGCTTCAACATAAGTCTTTCCAATGAATATTCAGGACTGATTTCCTTTAGGATGGACTGGTTGGATCTCCTTGCAGTCCAACGGACTCTCAAGAGTCTTCTCCATCACCACAGTTCAAAAGCATCAATTCTTTGGTGCTCAGCTTGCTTTATAGTCCAACTCTCACATCCATGTATGACTACCGGAAAAACCATAGCCTTGACTTGGCAAAGTAATGTCTCTGCTTTTTAATATGCTGTCTAGGTTAGTCAAACTTCACTTCCAAGGAGTAAGTGTCTTTTAATTTCATGGCTGCAGTCACCATCTGCAGTGATTTTGGAGCCCCAAAAAATAAAGTCTGACACTGTTTCCACTGTTTCCCCATCTATTTCCCATGAAGTGATGGGACCAGATGCCATTATCTTCATTTTCTGAATGTCGAGCCTCAAGCCAACTTTTTCATGTTCCTCTTTCGCTTTCATCAAGAGGCTCTTTAGCTCTTCACTTTCTGCCATAAGGGTGGTGTCATCTGCATATCTGAGGTGATTGATACTTCTCCTGGCAATCTTGATTCCAGCTTGTGTTTCTTCCAGCCCAATGTTTCTCATGATGTACTCTGCACATAAGTTAAATAAGCAGGGTGACAATATACAGCCTTGACGTATTCCTTTCCCTCTTTGGAACCAGTCTGTTGTTCCATGTCCAGTTCTAACTGTTGCTCCTGACGTGCATACAGATTTCTCAAGAGGCAGGTCAGGTGGTCTGTTATCCTTATCTCTTGAAGAACTTTCCACAGTTTGTTGTGGTCCACACCACCAAAAACTTTGGCATAGTCAATAAAGCAGAAGTAGATATTTTTCTGGAACTCAATCTTGCTTTTTTGGTGATCCAGCAGATGTTAGCAATTTGATCTCTGGTTCCTCTGCCTTTTCTAAATCCAGCTTGAACATCTGGAAGTTCACGGTTCATGTACTGCTGAAGCCTGGCTTGGAGAATTTTGAGCATTATTTTATTCGCGTGTGAGATGAGTGCAATTGTGCAGCAATTTGAGCATTCTTTGGCATTGCCTTTCTTGGGGATTGGAATGAAAACTGACCTTTTCCAGTCCTGCGGCCATTGCTGAGTTTTCCAAATTTGCTGGCATATTGAGTGCACAAGTAAAGCTAGTGGAGGTGATGGAATTCCAGCTGAGCTCTTTCAAATCCTAAAAGATGATGCTGTGAACGTGCTGCACTCAATTCCCACCTTTAACCAAAAACTAAATGTTATGGTATGCTTGGACCTTCCCTTGAAAATTTCATAATGCCATAACATACCTTAGGCTTATTTTGTACTTTTGAATTTTCAAAATTCATTATATTGTACATATACCTTTAATATTACTGACTATAATGCTTTCATGTAGCTTTCAAATATTTTGCTAGCGTTTGAAATATGTAGCTAAATCAGAAACATATCAAAGTTTGTGTCATTATTTTTTGAAATAGTCCCATGACTAAAGCATAAGGGAGTAATTTTGAACTGTTTCTCCAAAGTTGTCTTGTCCTAAGAAGCAAGTCATTCTCAGATTATCAATGACTTGCAAATAATGACTTGAATAAATTATTTACAGGTAATCCAGAGAGTATGCTTCATGAAAGATCCAGGCTAGCAAACAAATAGAATGCAAGGATATAACAAATTTCTTTAAATTATTAGCAAAACAGGTGGAAAACATAATGTGAAGCAACTTTAGCATATTGTATGAATCCACTGACACCATCAGAAGTGTCAGAAATAGCAAAAGCATCAAAATTCATTTGTCTAGTTTTCAAAGATTAATCCATCTGTTTTATGAATATCTGTTATGAGTTAACAGAAATCAATTGCCTTAAAGTAGCTCCTTATTCCCCAAACTTTAGGCTACAAGAGTAATTATTTCAGAATGAGACGATCAACTGATAACATTTAATATAGAGACTTTGTTTCTCATTTTTTTCAAAATATAGTCATGATTTTCCTTTCACAGAAATGGTATAAATAACACTTTTCTTATTAATCTCTGACCTGAATTTTAAATGGTGGGGATTAACAAGGACTAGGGGGTCATTCTTTTCATTGGAAGACTGTTGAGAAGGGTAATGTTTCTTTCATGATGCATGCTCAGGGCAAAATAAGTGCTCTTCTTAACTTCTCTGTTTTTTAATGTTACATTTTAGGATGAAGTTTGAGATCAACTAGAGATCAAGTAACACCAGAAAGGTGACTCTCATTAGAGTAATTTTGTTTCAAAACCATCTATTAATTCAAAACATGGAATATTAAATGTCCCTAAAGCAATAATCTTTTCCCAAACTGACTCCCTATGACTTTGGAGAATTATATATTTAATATTCAGTAAAGGTTATTGTGTGTATTATATATACATACTTGTATAAAAGTTTAGTTCAATCCAAATAAATGAGGATCAACATCCAAGAAGATTGGACTAACTGGAGAAGTGATGTGAACAGATGCTCTGGCACTTGTGTTGAAAAACTATCTTAAAATGTAGCCATTTATACAAAAAGTCTATTTGTACCATCTGCACCCCACCTCCCCAAAGCATCATTTTGGAGATATTAGAAATACAGTATTCAGACCCAGCTAAAAGATAACCACACTCTAAACGCTCATGAACAGGACATCATGGGAGGATACTTCCTCACTGGGATTTCTGGACTCCAAGCTTGAACAAAATAGAGACAAATGAGCGTATTTCCAGACCACCAGGCCCTGGAGGCAGAGAAACCCAGATGGTTCAACATCACAGCCAAGAAGTCACGTTGAGAGAGTTCCAGCAGTGGAAATATAAAGAATAATTGTAGTAAATAGAAAAGTTGTCTTTTGATTCAGTGAAGGAGAGAGTTTTTCCCTAATAGTCCAACTCTTAAGGAAATCCTATGTCTCCATTAATTTTTGTGTAAAACCAGGATTTTTTGTGTGTGAAACAAAATTTTGTGTAAAACAGCCAGGGCTCACAAACTAAAACTCAAGTGCATAAAAATTAGGCAGAAATATTAGGAACATATTTATCTTGAAGAAAGACTGCAAAATTAAAAATTCCAGTATTACTCACGCCAGTATTTGAAGATAGATCAGCCGAGGAGGAAATATGTAGCTCCACTTTATTCTGAAGCAAGTTCTGAGAGAGCATGACTTCCAAGGGCCCGGATGCTGGGTCCCAGACCTACTCTGGCAAAGCAAAGGGGCAGCTGAACAGAGCCCAAGACTCTGATCAGTGATCCACCCACATTCGAACATCAGCGAGACGGACCAAGCCGATATTTCTCTCTAAGTCATGGATTGAGTTTGGCTTATAGTGCAGTTTGGGGGTCTTTTCTAAATTAAAAAGTCCACCTGAAATGTTGTATTTTTCTTACATAGAAGTTTTCTTATTGCTTTGCTTTTGTTGTCTGAGAAGTTAGGCCTCTCTTATTCCATAACGTCTGAGGGTTACATTAGAAATTAAGGATTTGTTTCAGGACACTGAAGAATTTCTCTTTTGAGGCACTCAGTTGCAGTAGAAGTGGGGACTGCGTGTTGGGGAAACGACGTAAGAATGGAAGTTAAAGATCTAGGAAGTTCTAGATTTTATTTGCTCCCACACGCTCAGATCATTCACCTAATTCTGAAAAGACGTAAGTAATTCGGGTAAGTACAATGAAACCTCAAAGGAAATGTAAAAATCTCCTGGCTTAACAGGATATGGTAAATTAGTTTTCAAAATCTAATAAGTGTTTTTAGGTATTCATATAGCTCTCAGTTTTGAAGCTATACACAGTCATGCCCCATTGACACAATGATAGTATTTTATGAGTAAGTTGCAGGCTTCCCTTGTGGCTCAGATGGCAAAGAATCTGCCTGCAAGGTGGGAGACCTGGGTTTGATCCCTGAGTTGGGAAGATCCCCTGGAGAAGGAAACGGCTACCCACTCCAGTATTCTGGCCTGGAGAATCCCATGGACTGTATAGTCCATGGGGTGGCAAAGAGTCAGATATGACTGAGTGACTTTCACTTTCATGAGTAAGCCACATTATGTATAACACAGTATTTCTAATTTTAACAGTTCCTACAAATACCATCTGATGTTATCTCCATGTTATGTTCCAGAAAATGTCTCGGGGTTACAAACCTAGTTAAGTAGTGACGCTGTAATTGAAAACTAGGTCTGTTCTTTTCCACTATACCATGCTTCTTTCAGTAATGCTTTACAGTAACTGGGTGGAATGGTATTCATTTCTAGGTGAAAGTCACCTTTAGTATTCATAAGTCATTTCATTTAAATTTCTTACAGAAATGAATATGTCCAGTGCCAGGTATATTTGTTTAGATAATGTAGTTTATAAACTTTCTCCATACCCTTTTTCATAATTGATATAATAGGAGCTAGAAGAACACTTAGTGAGGCAATATTTAATTTAAATAGAGGGAGACAAAATGGCAATCTAAAATGAAAATTATAATCAAGCCTAAGACGTGTAAAGCTCCAAAGTGTATTAGGTTTCAGTTATCAGTCGTTATTGCGAAAAATGTCTTTGTCGCATATCGCATGATGATAAAAGTTAGAGTGGAAGGAGGAGGGTCAAGTGCGGATTCACACTGTTCAGGGTATAGACAAGGTCTGAGCACAGCATAGCGTAATATTATCAAGTCTCTGAATTTGATCTTTTCAGAAATATTTCCAGAAAGAAATAGAACAATTTCCCATTACTTCTGATAGAGAAGAAAATTATTTAAACATACTTCTCCCCAAAAAGGAGGCATCCAATTGTACTATTTTTTCCAAGGGATAGATTTAAAAATAATGTAAAGAAAGCAAAGCTAGGAATTTAGAAGGCAATGAAAACATTTATAAATTCTTTTTTGCAAAAGTAGTAAGAGAGTAAAAGAAATAATTGATCTATTTAGCAAATGGTTCCATACCTCAGGATAAACCAATAGATGTTAAGTATAGAAAATTTAACATTTTTTCCTTCTAATTCTTAATTTTGGTGTCTGTGATATAGAAGTGAATAATTAGATACCTTTTACGATGTTCAGCTATTCCTGGATTTTATAAAGATATAAAAACCAATAGACACTTGTTGGAAGTTGATTTCGAGACATCTTTCATTCATTGTTTTCAGTTAAGTGAAAGAAAGTGTGTTTAGTTATTTACCTATGGGTTGCCGAATGTGACCTAAGGAGATCATGTAGGTGAAAGACAAGGAGCCTTCACATTCCTGAAGGTCAGTCATGGAAAGAAAAGCCAGCTTTGGGATCAGTCAATTAGCCAGGCATGCCTAGTTTTCTTTGCTAATAACAAGGTTTATTTTTGCCCCTTAGGGTCAAATGTTAAGACTGGGTTTGATTCAACAGTTGTATCCATTGATTCATTTGATTTTTTAAACTTAGGAACAGCTTTATACCTCTTACAGTGAGACATTTTCGGGTACTTTGACACTCAGATTCCCTAAAAGTAGTTCCCTTGAAGTAGCTTAAGATTTCATGCAAAGAGCCTTGTTTTATAACCAACCTTGTACAATTGTGATCCTCACTGACTGAAAGATCCAGTCTTCACTAAGAGTACATGAACTATTCTGATGAAATATCTGCTATCACTTCATAATCTGAAAGGGTCTCTGACCTTTTGAATTCATCATTTTGGTGACTGAATTTTAAAAACAAATCCATGAGGAGAAAAATATAATAATTTTTAAACTTACTTTTTTAGAGGTAAATATCAGATCCAAATAATTAATGATTTTTGTTGTTGTTGTTAACGGCCTTGAAGTTAAATGCTAATTAGAATATATTCTTCTTTGTCTTGGGCTCTGCTGGAAATAGTTGTAAGATGTTCAGTACATGGTACATCAATCCTCTTTGATGCTTAAGCAGTCCTGAATACCTCCAGGTCAATGCTCAGAAGGGCCTTTAAATGGAGATAAAGATCAGAACTGACACAGGGACCCCAGGGGCCTATCCTGGAAAATGTTTTGTTTGTTTTGTTTTGTCCCTAAACAAATTCCTATGAACTCTTTGTTGTCATTTTTCTAAATCCTTCAGAAAAAAAGAAAAAAAGAGGGATTTGGAAGACAAAACAGATTCAGGTGTCAAAACATTTAATGTTTCTGCTATAGGTAGACAGAGACATGGATTCTTTAGGATTTCAGCTGAAACAGATTAACTATTTCATAACAGATTTTCATTATTGTTTCTCAGAGGCAAATCCGTGGTCTTTCCCTGCTTTTGCTTTTTATGTTATTTAACTGTCTCTGCAGCAGCTAAAATGCATGCTGAAAATATTTGTGAATGAGTTGAAAATAAATTATTTGTAATACATGCACATCTCATTAATTCAGTCCAGGGTTCAGGAACACTTGGATATGTTGACTGAAGTGTGATTAAATTTTGGTTCAGTTTCTTTTCAAGGTGTATTTCGGTGGCCATAAGATTGTATCCCTACTATTGTAAATCATCTCATAAATTTGTGATTATGTAGGGTATGGACAAGAGGGAAGGGATTTGCAAAAAAAGAAAAAAAAATGTTCATATTCTACACATTGCAACAATGTTATTAGCACAGACCATACTGAAGCTCCATAGTTTATCTGTTAGTCAAATCAAAACATAAGCTTAATTTTCAGTTCTTATTTTTAAATATTAGTTATGCAAACAAGTAACATATTGCATATGGGAACAATCTTAAGAACAGATTGCCTAAATTAAAATTCCAGGTCATTGACTTACCAGCTAATTGTCAAATTATTTATTTTCCGTGCCTCAAGGTTCTCATCTGCCATCTAGGGCAAAAGCAAATAGCCACCTCACAGGGTTTGGGGGAAGATTAAAGCAGATAGTATGTAAAGCAGTTAATTCCTTATAACAATATCTGAATAAATGTTAACTGAATTTCGGAGTTTTACAGTAATTTTGAATGATTTACGTTAGGACAGACACTGACAGTCACGCAACACTTAAGCACTCACCATATGCAAGACCCGTAAGTTCTTATCTGTGACTGTTAAAAACCACTGACACCCTTTTTAAAATGCTGTGTTATGCTTAAAATGTTTTCTAACATTTTGCTTTGCAGGAAAACCAGACAACGCTGAAGTCTAATGAATAAACCCAATAGGTGATTTCTAACAGCTAACATGAACTCTTCTGGCTAAAAAGTTAAAAACGGTGAAGTTATTCCTGTTCATTTTCAAGGAGAAGAGGGGGCTGTCAGCTGGCCAAAAAGAAAGTGTGTGTGATATTTGCAGGTGCTGGAGTACAGTCCCAAGGGAAGGTACGCATTTCCCTGGGCTTCCCTGTGGTTGCCTTTATTCTTGGTTGGTTCTAGCAGGAAGTGTGGGCTAAGTGCTTAGTTGCTTCAGTTGTAACCGACTCTTTGAGACCCTATGGACCAAAGCCCGCCAGGCTTCTTTGTTCACAGATGTAAAAAGCAAACTCAAGCTAACTTCTTCAGGCTCCTCATTTAGTAAATGAGGAAAATAATGTCCAAAGAGGGGAAATACATCCTTTAAGAAAAATACAAACTGGCTGTCAGCATGGGCCCTGGAGGCAATGCCTGAGATTATATTCTTGCACCTTCACCTTCCAGCTTTCTAAACTTGAGAAGGTCACTGAATCTTCTTGTATCTCAGTATTCTAATCTGTAAAATGGGTATAATAACACCAACCTCAAAAGTTAGTGTGGGGATTAAATGAGATCCCATGTAAGATGTTTGGTAAAGACCCTACCTAGCCTGAACAAGCATTCAATCAAAGTTACCTCTTTTTATTATTACTATTACACCTATTTGTATTATTAGGGGGTGGGGATTAGAAAGAAACCAGAAGACAGTGACTGACAATCAAACATTCCTTCATGCTTTGAAATTTTTACCCTAAACCTCTAATGCGTTAGCTACATAATGAGAAGAATCTTTATGCTTAGGGTTATTTGGCTTTGTTACTAATTTGTATATCTCCCAAGTCAGTATTCAAAGTTCTTGAGAGAATTTGATACATAAAAGTGATGTTTGTAACATTAAATATTTAAAATAATTTGATTATTTAGAATCAATGTTTGAAAGAATTTAATGTGTTGGGTTTTGTGATTTTAACTTGAAAAGCTCAAGGTAACATTTCAAAGTGTAATATAAAAAGGAAAGTTATAAATTTACAGGAAAAAATATAGGACACTATGTTTATGACATTGAGGTAGTACAAGGCTTTTAGGTAACAAAAACCAAAAAGCAAAAAATCGTGAAGTTTCATAAATTCAGACTCATCAAAATGCAAAATTTTGGCTACACATAAGAATATGAAAATGCTTAAAAGATAACCTATTGGAAAAAGGAATTTACAATATATAATGTGTGCTGCGATTCATAGGGTCGCAAAGAGTCGGACATGACTGAGAGACTGAACTGAACTGAACAAAGCAAAGATTCTCATCCAAAACTATATTTAAACTATTTTAGAAATCAGTAAGAGAGATTCAAATGATTCAGTAGAAAAATGTTCAAAAGATAAGAATAAGAATTGCCAAGTCGAAAAAACACAAATGGCCAAAAAATATACTAAAAAAACATACACTGTCGATAGAAATGAGGAAAATGAAAATTAAAATGAGATTTTTTTTAAAAAACTGTGGAAGGACAGTTTAGCAACTGAAAATGCAACCTACATCCTAGCAACTCCTACTTCTCCATATCAACCTGGAGGAACGCTTGCCAAGGGGGCATGAACTAAAAATTTGTGTGTTTTTATTTTGTTTTTGGTGATGTTGAAAAACTGTAAACAACCCAAAGTCCTTCAGTAAGGTAATGTCTAAATAAATCATATTCCTTTTCTGGAATACTAAGCTTGAATACAAAGAAAAGCATAAGATACATGGATAGCTCTCCAAGACATATCTTGAAATAAAATAACTAGTTGCGGAAAAATTCATTAACAGATGTGATTTATGTTAAAATGCACATAGAGAGACATAAATAAGTGAAGTATAGATTTTTGAAGTCATATCTCTTTAAGTAAAAGCACAGAACAAGGCTGGAATGAGACTGGTTATAACTGAAGAGGAACTGAGAACTTCAGGCGGGGTGGGGGGGATATCCAGGGAGTAGCTGGGTTTTATGGGGCCGGCAAAGAATACATGTGTTTTCGACTATAAAAGACTAACATTGGGTTGGTGAAAAGGCTCGTTCATCTTTCTCCATTGGATGGCTGTGCTGCTGCTGCTGCTGCTAAGTTGCTGTTCTATTGTCTGTTGTCTGTAACTTCATTCAAAACAATTTTGTTAGATTGTATTGTGACAGCTGTCATATCAGCATGCATTAAAAAATTTTATCAAAATTGATGAATTTTTGTGTAGCTCTTTTAATATTGAAGATAGAAGGAAAAAGCAAGTTTTCATCATATTGTGCTTTATTATTTCAAGAGAGGTAAAGGGGGAAAAAAAGCTACTGAAAGGCAAAAAAAGATTTGTGCAGTACATGGAGAAGTTTGTCTGTGATTGATTGAATGTGTCAAAAGTGGTTTGCGAAGTTTCATGCTGGAGATGTCTCAATGAGTGATGCTCCCTGCTTGGGTAGACTAGTTGAAGTTGATAGCGATCATATAGAGATATCAATTGAGAACAATCAATTTTATATCATGCAGGAGAGAGCCGACATACTCAAAATATTCAAATCAAGCATTGGAACTCATTCACACCATCTTTGATTAATCACTTTGATGTTTGGATTCCACATAAGTGAAAAAAACCTCCTTGACCGTATTTCTGCATGCGATTCTCTACTGAAACATAATGAAGACATTCCACTTTTAAAACAAATTGTGACAGGTGATGAAAAGTGGATACTGTACAATAATGTGGGATGGAACAGATCATGGGGCAAGCAAAATGAGCCACCACCAAACTTACTAAAGGCTGGTCTTCATCCAAAGAAGGTGATGTGTGTATGGTGAGATTGGAAGGGAGTCCTCTATTATGAGCTCCTTCTGGAAAGTCAAATGATCAGTTCCAACAAGTACTGCTCCCAATTAGACCAACTGAAAGTAGCACTTGATGAAAAGCATCTGGAATTAGTTAACAGAAAACACATAATTTTCCACAAGGCTAAGGCAAGACCTCATGTTTCTTTGATGACCAGGCAAAAACTGTTAGAGCTTTGCTGAGAAGTTCTGATTCATCTGCCATACTCAGCAGACATTGAAAGTGAAAAGTTAAAGTGTCAGTCATTCAGTCATGTCTGACTCTGTGCAACCCTATGGACTATAGCCTGCCAGGGCCTTCTGTCAATGGAATGCTCCAGGCAAGAATATTGGCATGGGTAGCAACTCCCTTCTTCAGGGGATCTTTCCAACCCAGGGATTGAACCTGGGTCTCCTGCGTTGCAGGCTGATTCTTTATCATCTGAGCCACCACATCGTATCTTCAGATTTCCATTTAGTTTGGCCTTTACAAAATTCTTTTAATGGAAAAAATTCCAGTTCCCTGGAAGATTGTAAAAAGCACCCGAAACTGTTCTTTGCTCAAAAAGATAAAAAGTTTGGGTAAGATGAAATTATGAAGTTGCCTGACAAACGGCAGAAGGTAGAGGAACAAAATGGTGAATATTGTTTAAAAAATTCCTAGTGAAAATGAAAAATGTGTCATTTATTTTTACTTAAAAACGGAAAGAATATGTTGGCCAATCCAGCACAATGGATTTTAGGCTTTACTCCTAACAGTAGTCACTTACGAGTAATGCTTTAATGCTTTCAAAATGGAAAATGCATTCATATAATAAAAGGAAAATCAAGATAGAAAACAGGATGGGAGGCTAACCAACTATGACATGAATTTTCTTTGAGAAGACTAGAAATTATTTCCATTAAATTTAACATGTAGAAATTTGGTCAACTTTACATCAACATCAATCTACATTCAAAATATTGAACATTTGTGAAGTAATAAAAAACAATAATTATTAAAATATATGAACACTGACTATGTGCCAGGTATTCTGTTATGCACTTTACATTGTTTGTTTATTTAATACTTTAATTAGCACCATGAGGTCAACACTCCTCTCCAATTAAGGAAACTGAGGCTTGGAATGGATAAGTATTTGCTTAAGGCCCCAGAAAAGGTAAGCCTGTTCAACTGTGTATTTATGTTACCTGTTCTTCACCCATATTTTCTTTCAGCTCCCAGGCCATCATCGAGTAAGCTGAAAATATGCATATTAAATTTAAATAAATTCATTTGTTTTCTTGTATACTTTTGCAATGATTCACAAACTTGCATCTTCATCTACTGAGGGAAAAAAGAGTCATTAATTCTTATAAATGATAATTATGAGCATTCAATATTTTAAGAGGGAAAAATGTGTCTGTTTTCACTAGGTATTTAATAATCACCTACAGATTGGTCTAATTGTCAGCTTCTCCCAAATGACTATTGTTTTCTAAATTTCTTAACAAGTAATTATAAACAGGTGTTTTGGTATGAAAAGTGAGAGAGATATTCAGTATTTCCTGTATTTCATCAACACCACATAATTTGCATTCATCACAATTTCCATATTTTGGTATGGTCTAGTGTTGGGCCCGGAGAAGGCAATGGCACCCCACTCCAGTACTCTTGCCTGGAAAATTCCCATGGACAGCAGAGCCTGGTGGGCTGCAGTCCATGGGGTCACACAGAGTCAGACACAACTGAACTTAGCAGCAGCAGCAGTGCTGGGCCACAGGACTTCCCTGGCGGCTCAGATGGTAAAGAATCTGCCTACAATGTGGGAGACCTGGGTTCGATCCCTGGGTCAGGAAGATCCCCTGGAGGAGGGCATGGCAACCTACTCCAGTATTCTTGCCTGGAGAATCCCATGGACAGAGGAGCCTGGAGGGCTACAGACCATGGGGTTGCAAAGAGTCGGACGCAGCTGACTAAGCACAGCACAGGGTTTGGCCACACTGGGGTGTCTCCAGTCCAACCGGGAAGCCCCGGCAGATTATTTTTCTTCTGGATTATTTCATCTTCTCTACAGTGTCAGAAATGTACTCTCAAATCTGTATTCAAATACATGAACATATCTTCATTTCCATTTGTAGGAAAGGATTTTTTTTTTTTTTTGGTTCAGTTCAGTTCAGTTGCTCAGTCGTGTCTGACTCTTTGCGACCCCATGAATTGCAGCACGCCAGGCCTCCTTGTCCATCACCATCCCCCGGAGTTCACTCAGACTCATGTCCATCGAGTCAGTGATGCCATCCAGCCATCTCATCCTCGGTCGTCCCCTTCTCCTGTGCCCAATCCCTCCCAGCATCAGGGTCTTTTCCAATGAGTCAACTCTTCACATGAGGTGTCCAAAGTACTGGAGTTTCAGCTTTAGCATCATTCCTTCCAAAGAACACCCAGGACTGATTTCCTTTAGAATGGACTGATTGGATCTCCTCGCAGTCCAAGGGACTCTCAAGAGTCTTCTCCAACACCACAGTTCAAAAGCATCAATTCTTCAGTGCTCAGCTTTCTTCACAGTCCAACTCTCACATCCATATAAATGCTATTTAATATTGAACAGGCTTGAAAGGCTGTATCAAGTACAGGTGTGTGTTAGTCCCTTAGTCATGTCCGACTCTGTGATACCATGGACTGTAGCCCGCCAGGCTCCTCTGTCCATGGGATTCTCTAGCCAAGAATACTGGAGTGGGTTGCCATTTCCCTCTCCAGGGGACCTTCTTGACCCAGGGATCTAACCCGGGTCTCTGGCATCTCCCACATTGACAGGTGAATTCTTTACCACTGACCCACCTGGAAAACCCAAAATGTTTATTGCTCAGTCCGTCCCACTTGGGTCCCCATTGACTGTATCTCTTTTGTCCATGGGATTTCCCAGACAAGATTACTGGAGTGGGTAGCCATTTCCTTTTCCAGGGAATCAAGTACAGGTATAAACAACATACGATTTCCTTAAAATATATCAATACATTGCTTTATAGCAATGAGAGCATCTGGGTCAGACTCAAGGTCAGAACTGATACTCTGAAGGTGTGGACAGTTACTTATAACTGTATGTATGTTTAGCTTGGCTTGCATACTTGATCCAAGCTGTTATTGCAGAGCACTGAGGTAATGCAAAGGAAAAGTATTTGGGGACTTCCAGTAGCTTCTTGAGCCAACAGAAATACACGCAGATGCCGAAGCCCTGACTTCCTCACTAAAGTCAACACATGAAAATGTGAGCACTATCTGGAATGCCAATGTGCTAATGCAAGTGTACAAAGGTGAGAGCCTACACTTGTCAGTGCAGATTTGATCCTTTCTGTATCATAAAACGAGCAAGCTAACATCTTGATGACTCACCTTAACATCCTCTTTTCCCTCTCTTTTGATAATAATAATGTATTTTTCGGTCCAGATAAGAAAAGCTACTTTTTTAATTTGCATAAACAGACTGAGATTATGACAAGCCAAGATACAGAAACCTCACATTTCTTCTCCCAACCCTTGATTCTCTAGATATCTGAATCCAATAATTCTGCAGTTTATTCACAGTGCCTAAGATTTGAGGGATTAAACAGCCCCGACACTGGGACCAAAGCTCAAGCACTTTCTGTGTTAACAATAGGGAGCAAAGTATCACTCTAAAGCAATTTAAGATGCTGGTTAAAGTATGTATTTAGAAATTTGTTGTAGGAACCTGTCATGCAGAGAAGCCAGAGGGAAAACAATTTACAGGTAATATAAGTACTTCTCTCTTTTTTTTCCCCATTTTGTACTTATATTTCCCCTTTTATTTAAAGAAAAGGGAAAAAAAGACCAAAGAAAAGGTATATGGAGAAAATAATACCCAAAGAAAAGGTATATGAAGAATCACACTAAGAAATTACTTCCTTATCCCAAGCTGCAGACTGTGAGACAAAAATATCAGAGTCCTCAATGCATCGATCATGAAACTGGCCAATTACTGGCATGTCTAAGAGATCTATTGTTCTTCTTTTCTATGAAGGGTGAAAGTTCTTTTTTAAAGAATAATTTTATTTGTGTCTTTATTTTTGCCCATGCTGGGCCTTCATTGCTGAGTGAGCTTTTTCTCTAGCTGCGGCGAGCGAGGGCTACTCTCTAGTAGCAGTGTGTGCGTGCTTCCCTTTGCAGTGGTCCTCTTGTGGAGCACGGGCTTCCGTAGTTGCAGCTCCCAGGCTCTAGAGCACACGCTCAGTAGTCGTGGAACTCGACTTAGTTGCTCCGCAGCATGTGAGATCTTCCTGGACTAGGGATCGAACCTGAGTCTCCTGCATTGGCTGGTGGACTCTCCATCAGTGAACCACCAGGACCTAAAGCAAAAGTTCTGAACAGGTGTGAATTTAATACAAAACCAAGAATTTTCATCAGTATCAGTTCAGTTGATCAGTCATGTCCAACTCTTTCGGACCCCATGGACTGCAGTATGCCAGGCTTCCCTGTCCTTCCCCAACTCCCAGAGACTGCTCAAACTCATGTCCATCAAGTCGGTGATGCCATTCAACCATCTCATCCTCTGTTGTTGTCTTCTCCTGCCTTCGTTTTTTCCCAGCATTGGGGGCTTTTCCAATGAATTAGTTCTTCACATCAGGTGCCCAAAGTATTGGAGTTTCAACCTCAGCATTACTCCTTCCAATGAATATTCAGGACTGATTTCCTTTAGGATTAACTGGTTTGATCTCCTTGCAGTCCAAGGGACACTCAAGAGTCTTCTCCAACACCACAGTTCAAAAGCATCAGTTCTTCAGCACTTGGCTTTCTTTATGGTCCAGCTCTCACATCCATGTATGACTACTGGAAAAACCATAGCTTTGACTAGACAGACCTTTGTCAGCAAGGTAATGTCTCTGCTTTTAAATATGCTGTCTAGGTTGGTCATAGCTTTTCTTCCAAGGAGCAAGTGTCCTTTAATTTCATGGCTGCAGTCACCATCTGTTGTGATTTTGGAGCCCAGGAAAATAAAGTCTGTCACTGTTTCCATTGTTTGCCCATCTATTTGCCATGAAGTGATGGGACCAGATGCCATGATCCTAGTTTTTTGTGTGTTGGGTTTTAAGCCAGCTTTTTCACTCTCTTCTATCACTTTCATCAAGAGGCTCTTTAGTTTCTCTTTGCTTTCTGCCATAAGAGTGGTATCACCTGCATATCTGAGGTTATTAAATATTTCTCCTGGCAATCTTGATTCCAGCTTGTGCTTCATCCAGCCCAGCACTTCGCTTGGTGTACTTCGCGTATAAGTTAAATAAGCAGGGTGACAATATACAGCCTTGATGTACTTCTTTCCCAATTTGGAACCAATCCATTGTTCCATGTCTTGTTCTAACTGTTGCTTTTTGACTTGCATACAGATGTCTCAGGAGGCAGGTCGGGTGGTTTGGTATTCCCATCTCTTTAAGAATTTTCCACAGTTTGTTGTGATCTACACAGTCAAAGACTTTGGTGTAGTCGATAAAGCAGAAATAGATGTTTTACTGGAGCTCTCTTGCTTTCCCGATGATTCAGTGGATGTTGGCAATTTGATCTCTGGTTCCTCTGCTTTTTCTAAATGCAGCTTGAACATCTGGAAGTTCTCAGTTCACGTGTTGTTGAAGCTTGGCTTGGAGAATTTTGAGCATTACTTTACTAGCGTGTGAGATGAGTGCAATTGTGCAGTAGTTTGAATATTCTTTGGCATTGCCTTTCTTTGGGATTGGCATGAAAACTGACCTTTTCCAGTCCTGTGGCCACTGCTGAGTATTCCAAATTTGCTGGCATATTGAGTGCAGCACTTTCACAGCATCATCTTTTAGGATTTGAATGAGCTCAACAGGAATTCCATCACCTCTATCACCTTGTTTGTAGTGATGCTTTCTAAGGCCCACTTGACTTCACATTCTAGGATGTCTGGCTCTAGGTGAGTGATCACACAATGGTGGTTATCTGGGTCATTAAGATCTTGTTTTGTATAGTTCTTCTGTGTATTCTTGCCACCTCTTCTTAATATCTTCTGCTTCTGTTAGGTCCATACCATTTCTGTCCTTTATTGAGCCCATCTTTGCATGAAATGTTCCTCTTCCAACAACACAAGATCTCACATGACGTCCCTCTTCCAACACAAGAGACAGCTCTATACATGGACGTCACCAGATAGTCAATACTGAAATCAGATTGATTGTATTCTTTGCAGCCAAAGATAGAGAAGCTCTATACAGTCAGCAAAAACAAGACTGTGAGCTGACAGTGTCTCAGATCATGAACTGCTTATTGCCAAATTCAGACTTAAACTGAAGAAAGTAGGGAAAACCACTAGACCATTCAGATATGACCTAAATCAAATCCCTTATAATGATACAGTGGAAGTGACAAACAGATTCAAGGGATTAGGGCTGATAGAGTGCCTGAAGAACTATGGATGGAGGTTCGTGACATTGTACTGGAGGCAGTGATCAAGACCATCCCCAAGAAAAAGAAATGCAAAAAGGCAAAATGGTTGTCTGAGTAGGCCTGAAATACAGCTGGAGAAAAGAAGAAAAGCTAAAGGCAAAGGAGAAAAGGAAAGATACACCCGTCTGAATGCAGAGTTCCAAAGAATAGCAAGGGGAGGTAAGAAAGCCTTCCTTAGTGATCACTGCAAAGAAACAGAAGCAAACAATAGAATGGGAAAGATTAGAATTTTCATAGAAATGTCAAGATTTTTCACTTAATTCAGGAAAATTAAAGGAAATTAATTTTTAATTTAATTTTTTAATTCCTCTATTTCTTCAGAGAGGAAGTTTGGCTTAGTGGACTGGGCCTTAGACTAGGGGCTGGAGAACACGGGTTTCCTCCCCCGCCAGCTCTGGGGCTATCTTTAATCTTTCACTTCTTCCTTCTTTTTTTAAAAATATATTTGTTCATTTGGCTGCACCAGGTCTTAGGTGTGGGATACAGGATCTTTAGTTATGGCAAGAGAGATCTAGGACCCTGCCCGGGGATTGAACCTGGGACCCCTGCATTGGAAGCACTGAGTCTTAGCCACTGGACCACCAGGGAAGTCCCCATTTCTTCCTTCTTAGAAAACACTTGGCCATTCCTGCCTCCAAAGAACCTTGTGAGGAAGAGTCAATGAAGTGCTATATTAGAATCACCTAATAAACAGTACAAGTGGAAGATACCATCACTAATATCAGAATTTACTTGTGATAACTAATGACAGTGGGGCCCTGTCCTCACTGCAGGGGCGAGGTGTCAGTTCAGAGAGCTGCCCTCTCGAGTGACTCAGAGAAGCGTGGACAGGTCAGTGCGGAAGGATGGCAAATTTTTTAAAGTCAGGAAGCAAGAGAAACACCAGAGGTCAAACTGCAGTACAATATTATCTATGGGGGAGACTGTGTTGCAGGATATTTTAAAAGAGGAAATTGACATATTTAAAAAGATGATGTACTTTCCAGTAGAACCTGTGAGATAATTCTTTTTTTTTTTTTAATTTTAAGAAACTGTGAAGCCAAAGGAAAATGAAATGCTGGGAGCATACCAACTCTAGTTTGAATCATTTTGAGAAGCAAGAATACTTGAGAGCCAATGAATTCATAAACGTGGAACAACAGAGCTGCTGTTGCTACTTGTCTTAATGTCCTCTGTAGTGTTAATCACAGATATGGTATACTCATCAGGCAAGCTAAGAGAGAGAGAAGGAAGGGCACATTTAAAGGGTATGACTCTGCCATGGGGCAGACTCTAGCTCCAGCCCCTCTTGCATTGATTCAATACTCTGTGCAAATGTCTTGCTTGCAAAGCTACATAATGGAGTTCTTAGAGATATGTGCTCTGCAAAGATCTTTTTAGATGAGAATACTGAGATAACTAAATTTTAATCACCTAATTTAATCTTGTCCTTCTTGGGCTGGAATTCAGACTTCCTGATTCCTAATCTTTGGGGCAACTTTGATCATTTTTCACAGTTACAAGATATGATCTTTATTTATTGGACAGTGACTTCAGCTCATTTCTGGACCCTGTGTGACCACCGCCACTCAAAATTATATTATGGCACACACAGCTTATATACAGATATGAATACAATTGAAGTGTAATCTTAATAATTTTGTTATATCCCTTGAAATTAGAAATATAAACACTTGGGGTAGAATCTATGCTCATATTTTTTCATGTGAAGTGAATAAGGTTTGAGATACAAATTGCTAGCAAAAACAAATTTTAAAGAATTTCAGATGACAGCTCAATATGGTTTTAGGAGACTCACATTATTGATGTGAATTCATTGATAGATAATCTTTTGGGGATGTGTGAGCTATCTCTCATAATTTAGAAGGGGACTGTTGGAATCCTTCTGTCAGATACACGCACTTGAGAAGCAGTTACATATTTAATGTGATTGCCTTTCTTTTTAGCCTGTGAGAGACTACAGGCAGAGTCTTTTCAGCAAAGATCCTACTTTAGGGTTTCTCAAAACCTTTGTGTTGATAAGGCCGCTAATCCATTTGTGGGCCGATCTGGAATTTTCTAGAATGTTAGCTACATTGTTAACACACATGCTCTGTGGTGGCCTGAATGGGAAGAAAATACCAAAGTACAGCGGATTCACTTTGCTGTGCAGCAGAAACTGATGCAACATTGTCAAGCGGATACATGCTAATAAACATTAAAAAAAAAATCTTAACTGCACAAAGTGATAGAGATATGCACCCTTGTAACAACATTGGTATAAATATACAAGTTATCTTTTCTTTATCACCTCCTTCAATCACAGTATCATCACAGCAAACACAGACTCAGAGGAACATCTCTTCATTCCCGAGGTGCCCATGAAATCTACTTTGATCCGTATTCGTGGCCCTCTGCTAATGTGGTGTCCACTAACAGTGCCGTTTTGGTAGACCATATTTACATTTTAATTTCATTATGACCAGAATAATGAGGCTATTCATGTTCCCATTTTCTCTTTGAACGGCCTCTTCAATTTGAACTGTGGCCCTTTGGTGCATCAGACTATTGTCCTAGATGGAATATTTTAACATACATTTTCTGTTTTTATGAGGCAGTTAGAATAGGGAAAAAAAAAAATCTCTTCATGCTCATTACATTCCACCAATAAAAACCAAAACTTTTATAAAAGATTATTTAATTGTTCCACATAGTAAATGATTCAGCTGAAAGCAGATATGTATTATTAGTTTATTGCATTGAACTAATTAAAAGTTAAAAATCTAAGGACTTCCCTGGTGGTCTGGTAGTTAAGACTCTGAGCTTTCACTGCAGGGGCCGAGAGTTCAATCCCTGGTTGAGGAACTAAGATCCTGCATGCCATCGGGTATGGCTAAAAAAATAAATAAATAAAAATCTTTCTAGAAAAAGAAAGTATTATTTATTAAAAAATGAAAAGCAGGGGAGGTTTTTAAAATACATTTGCAAAATTTCAGTCTAAAGGTTAATGTATGTGGAGATAGAGATATATACATAAATATGCTCTATGAATACGTACTTTTAAAGTATGGGGTAAACCTACACTTTTTAGTGTTTAAAAAGAAGGAAGTTCTGTCTCTGGATATGACTAAGTAACAGCTATTGGATTTAGCTACCTGCAGTAATCAACTATCAACCTGGACAGAATATATGAAACGGTTGCTCACAGACATTGGGCAATTTAACACCCAGGTCTGCTTTTCTTCTTCTTGTCATCACTGTTCAGCCACTAAGTCATGTCGAACTTTCTGTGACCCCATGGACTTCAGAACGCCAGGCTCCTCTGTGCTCCACTGTCTCCCAGAGTTTGCTGAAATTCACGTCCATCGAGTTGGTGATGCCATCCGATCATCTCTTCATCATCTGCTGCCCCCTTCTCCTCTCCCTTCAGTCTTTCCCAGCATCAGGGTCTTTTCCAATGAGACAGCTCTTCGCATCCGGTGGCCAAAGTATTGGAGCTTCAGCTTCAGCATCGGTCCTTCCAGTGAATATTCAGTGTTGATTTCCTTTAGGATCGACTGATTTGACCTCCTTGCAGTCCAAGGGACTATCTTTGCTCTTCCTAGGAGAAGAACATATATCTTATATTCACCTTATCTTTCTGCCTGGTGCACTTTCCAAACTGTAGTACGCTGGAGTTAACCCAGGTTGAGAGCAGAGGTCTTGGGTGGAGGAAACAGATACCAGAGTTGAGGGCTGCTGAGTCATTTGTAACTCATGCAGAAAGGATATCCAGAGGGGAAAGCGCTGCTCGGAAAAGTGGCTTTAGAAATCTGCATGGAGATTTCTGAGAGATTTGTGAGATTTATGTCTCTTGCCGGACACTAAGTTGGGCATGCTCAGAGCAATGTTCCGTGATTACCATCAGAGAACAGCCACTGAAAAAACTAAAAGGTGCAGCGGTGGAATCCTGGAACAGTGCAAGTTTAGTAACTACTAAATGTACTAAAAACTCTAGTAGCAAGTCTTAAAAACTCTCAGGAAGCATAATTCTCAACTAAGTTTTCTTATAACAGTAAACTAAGTAAGCGGTTATATTGTGGTCATTTAATCACTAAGTCATGTCCGACTCTTCTATGACCATGGACTGTAGTTCGCCAGGCTCCTTTGTCCATGGGATTTTCCAGGCAAAAATACTGGAGTGGGTTGCCATTCCCTTCTCCAGGGGATCATCCCAATTCAGAGATCGAAACCAGCATCTCCTGTATTAGCAGGCAAATTCTTTACCACTGAGCTACCTGGGAAGCCCCAGATAAGAGGTAAAATATAGAGGAAGCACACTTGTGAAGGGGGCCT
The DNA here is from genome assembly GCF_042477335.2 of Ovis canadensis. NCBI lineage: Eukaryota > Metazoa > Chordata > Mammalia > Artiodactyla > Bovidae > Ovis > Ovis canadensis. Next base: position 58,783,738 of record NC_091264.1, on the reverse strand, counting down.
GCTATTTTATCTACACCAGTGTGTTGAAATATCTTCCACTGTAGCACAATCCATAAAGGAAATAATAAATTTTGTAGGCAAGTTGACATTTAATACCGTTTGATTATTTTTGCCAAAGTTCACACACAGTGTATCTACAGAGCTGGAATTTTAGTAGTACCAATATCGGTGGTACTGGGATATGATGATTCTCATATCTTAAACTGCTTTAATAAATTTAAAATTAAAAGATTTAATTTTTGATCTTGAAATGTAAATTTTCAAATATAATTTCATGCAGCCATGAAATTAAAAGATGCTCCTTGGAAGAAAAGCTATGACCAGCCTAAACAGCATATTAAAAGAGACATTACTTTGCCAACAAAGTTCTGTGTAGTCAAAGCTATGGTTTTTCCAGTAGTCATGTATGGATATGAGAGTTGGACTATAAAGAAAGCTGAGCACCGAAGAATTGATGCTTTTGAATTGTGGTGTTGGAGAAAACTCTTGAGAGTCCCTTGGACAGCAAAGAGATCAAACCAGTCAATCCTAAAGGAAACCAGTCCTGAATATTAATTGGAAGGACTGATGCTGAAGCTGAAACTCCAATACTTTGGCCACCTGATGCGAAGAACTGACTCGTTTGAAAAGACTGTGATGCTGGGAAAGATTGAAGGTGGGAGAAGGGGATGACAGAGGATGAAGTGGTTGGATGGCATCACCGACTCAATGGACATGAGTTTGATCAAGCTCTGGGAGTTGGTGATGGACAGGGAAGCCTGGGGTGCTGCAGCCCATGGGGTTGCAAAGTGTCGGACACGACTGAGCGACTAAACTGAACTGATAAATAGTATCTCATTATAAAAACAAAATAGAGATCATTTTGGCCCTTACTTTTATAAAATCATACAGTTTTAGACCAAGAAAATTTACAATGTCAATGTCATGCTCCTTGTTTTATAGATAAGAAAGCTGAGGCCAGGTGTGTTCTTATCTTACAGATAAGAAAGCCTTAGAGAGGCATGTTCCAGTCTCATAGCTCGTTAAGATCAGGATCCAGGTCCTTGGGCAACTGAAAACTGACTGAATATGCTCCTGCAACACTTGAACATCCTGCAAATGACACTTAGAATAGACAAATCTATCTATTTAAATAAATTGCACCCTTTTCTTTTAAAACCCAGAACACAGTACAATAAAAAATATCATCTATATCCTATTACCCAAATAGAACCATTGGTTTCATTTGGGGATATTATTTTCTAGTATCTGTCCTTTACAGAAAGGTATTAATATCAATCATATTATATAATACTGTTAGATATAGTATGTTAAAATACATATTGTAATATATATATTAAAAGGCATATAAAATTTCATTTTGTGTTTTTTGCTTGACATTTTATACTTTCATTTTTATTGCTGACAGCTTCATCATCATAGGCCGCCTAATGAACATAGTGTAATTTACTCATCCTATTTTGTAGACCGAGTTTGTTTTCACATTTTGCTTTTATAAATAACTCTGAAGTAAACATTCCATGTGAATACCATCGTCAATTATCTCTGACAATTTCTACAGGACAGATTTCTGAAGGATGATTACAGGATCAAATAAAATGAATTTTTTTTAAAGTCGTTGCCTCACACTGTCAAGTGGTTTTCCTTCAAAGGGTGTGACAATAACACCAATCCTGCGTGAGAAACATTTCACTCGGTTTTATTCTCACTGGGTGTTGTCATTGAAAAATGAATTTCTAATTTAATAGGCAAATATCTTACAACTGTTCTTTTATTTTTCATTTATTTGCTTGTTATTGAGATAAACATTTTCCCATTTCTTTACCTGATAACTTGTAAGGCTAGATTAATTTTTTTTTAATGACAAGCTATGGCACTGAAGATGAAAAGGAATAAAGGGCCGAGATGAGGAGAACAGAGGCAGGAATGATAAGCGACCCCCTACTAAGGTGAGGGTTATCTCAGAGGACGTTGTCAGGTACATCAATAGGTTATGAGAAAACGTGGAAGCAGTAGTCAGAAAACGAGCTCACAACAGAAGAACTACTTTACACTGGCTCAGTTTTAGGTCTTAAGGGACTTTAATCCTTTGTTAAAGTTTTTACAAACTAAATGCATTCAGTTCAGTTCAGTTCAGTCGCTCAGTTGTGTCCAGCTCTTTGCGACCCTACGAATTGCAGCACGCCGGGCCTCCCTGTCCATCACCAACACCTGGAGTTCACTCAGACTCACGTCCATCGAGTCCGTGATGCCATCCAGCCATCTCATCCTCAGTCGTCCCCCTCTCCTCCTGTCCCCAGTCCCTCCCAGCATCAGAGTCTTTTCCAATGAGTCAACTCTTCGCTTGAGGTGACCAAAGTACTGGAGTTTCAGCTTTAGCATCATTCCTTCCAAAGAACACCCAGGACTGATCTCCTTTAGAATGGACTGGTTGGATCTCCTTGCAGTCCAAGGGACTCTCAAGAGTCTTCTCCAACACCACAGTTCAAAAGCATCAATTCTTCGGCACTCAGCTATCTTCATAGTCCAAATGCATTAGTTTAAGGAAATTAATCTAATATTGAAAGGAGATAATAAATAGCATACGTAGTAGAACAGCATGAATAGCCTAACAGTCTGCATGATGGGTCTATAGCTGAGCTGGCAATAAGGTAGCCAGTGAAAGTGAAAGTCGCTCAGTCGTGTCTGACTCTTTGTGACCCCATGGACTATATAGTCCATGGAATTCTCCAGGTCCGAATACTGGAGTGGGTAGCCTTTCCCTTCTCCAGGGGATCTTCCCAACCCAGGGATCAGACCCAGGTCTCCCACATTGCAGGCAGATTCTTTACCAGCTGAGCCACAAGGGAAGCCCATGGTAGCCAGTAGGTCATGTGGTTATTGAACATTTAAAACAAGGCTGGTCTGAATCAAAATATGCTATAACATATATTTTTATGGTTTTGTACCACCAAAAAGGAATGGAAAATATTGCAACAGTCTTTATGGATTACATGTTGAATGCTACTATTGAGAATATATTAAGTTTTTATATATTTTAAATATATTATATAAAAATATAAATATATTAATAAAACATGATATTAACATTAATTTTACCTGTTTCATTTTGCTGTTTTAAATGTGACCTCCAGAAAATTTATAATTGCTTTTATGGCTAACATTGACCAGTACAGGTCTAAAGAATCATTATGATCTTAGATTTTAGGACAACCATTATTAAGTTGCAGTGCCTTGGCCAGAGATCTAATAGGATATATGATGAGAGAGAGACAGACACATGTACAGAGACAGAGACAGAGAGAGAGAGACAGGCTGCATCATATAATTAAAAGCAGTAAAGACAGTGGCATTGCAGACACCAGTATGGCCCTCCAGGAGGGCTCTAAGGAGCTTAGGTATTTATTCACATATTCAGCTTTTAAAGGACCCACTACAAGAGACAAACAGGAGGATAATCACTATTGTCAGGACTGTTACATAGAATGAGCTAGAAGAAGGCAAAGGGCTAGCTTGCACTGCCTAGGTAAGCTAGGAAAATACCACATGGGAGAGGGAGAAGATAGAATTATGCAGCTCCTACTTGGCTTCTGGGCTTCCCCGGTGGCTCAGCAGTGAAGAATCTGCCTGAAATTCAGGAGGCACAGGAGATGTATGTTCAATTCTTGGGTCGAGAAGATCCCCTGGAGGAGGAAATGGCAACCCATTCCAGTATTCTTGCCTGGGAAATCCCATGGGCAGAAGAGCATGGTGGGCTGCAGTCCATAGCATCGCAAAGAGTCTGAAGTGACTGAGCAGGCATGCATTTGACTTCTAACTTTTTTATCAAATTGCTAAATTCACTGATGCCATAGGTAACTGGTTTGTATGCTATTCTTTTTAAGCAGTGAAACCTTATCCCAAATCTGAATATATAAAGAAGTTCCTAGTGGAATCCCCTAGGATCTTCCCTCATAGCTCAGTGGGTAAAGAATCTGCCTGAAAGGCAGGAGACCAGGGTTCAATTCCTGGGTCGGAAGATCCCCTAGAAAAGGAAATGACATCCCACTCCAGTATTCTTGCCTAGAGAATCCCATGGACAGAGGAGCCTGGCAGGCTACAGTCCATGGGGTTGCAAGGATCAGACACGACTTAGTGACTAAACCACCACCACCAGTGGAATTCTGGGTGACCCAGAGTTTCAGAGCACTGTCTAAATAGCCATGCGCATTTGCCGTTACACAATAGTATACTTCACTGCCATAAAAAACAAGCAATCAGACTTCAGCTGGGCATTTGATAAGGTCACTTATAATAGTCTTGCAACTAAGGCTGGATTATGACATTCAGATCAATCAGTAGTGTGTGAAACCACAGATCCCAGTGGTGTGAATTAATGAAATGATGTGAAATGAACAGAAAGTCATGTGGAATAGAGCTCTGTTCCTGATCTTTTTTTGTGTTAAAAAATGTCAACGACTTTGAGGAAATAATACCATTCCCATGCGGTCACATGATTCTATATTAATTCCTACACTTGAACTAGTAGCCTATATCCTCACATTTACACTTCTGCTTTTTCTACTTCTTCTTCCTCCCATAGAACAAGTGATCTCAATGTGCTATATTTTGGCATTTAATCCATGTATGTTTATGCCCACATTAAATGAAAAGTTTCACTCTTTTGCCGTCAAGAAAGAATCAGGACAATCGCAATCTCCGCATTTGCATCATGACCGCAAAAAGGACTCTCGGGGGTCAATCAGGTTCTGCGTGGGAAGCACTCCCGCTCTCTACAGCCACTGGCCCTGTTCTCGGTATTACAGCGCGTTGGAACATTGTGTGTGCTTAGTCGATCCGTCATGCTTGACTCTTTGCGACCCCTTGGACTATAGCCCACCAGGCTCCTCTGTCCAGAGGATTCTCCAGGCAAGAATACTGGAACGGGTAGCCATTCCCTTCTTCAGGGAATCTTCCTGACCCAGGGATCGAACCCAGGTCTCCTGCACTGCAGGCAGATTCTTTACCGTCTGAACTACCAGAGAAGCCCCGTCTTTGCTGCTCTGTTATTCTTCCTGCTGATGGGAACTGACATGAGACTGACCTTGGGGTGAGTTGCTTTCACATCAACACAACTCCCTGCTCCAAATCATTCCTTCATCTCCTCCTTCTCCTTCACTAACTCGCTATCCCCATCACAGTTCTGAATGGCTCTTTCAGTTTCTGAAGCATTACCCTGGTGGAGATAGGGAACCAGTGGTGGAAACTGCTTCCCAGGCTTCTGGTGAAAGTATCTCCGTCTTTTACTTAACTTCAAACTGCTCTGAGTGTCACAATCCACTTATTTCATTTAATTAAGATTTATTTAACTTAATGCTGTGCTGGGAATTGACAAGAAAAGCAATTATTTCATTTCAATAAGATTTATTAAGCTCTTATTTTATGCCAGGAATAGAGCTAAGGACGAGGGATAAAAATATATAAAGACACATTCTTTGTCCTCAAAAAATGCTAAGTTTGGGGAGATGGAGCTAGTGAGTAAATCAATTTCAATTCAGGGTCAGAGATGCTAGATGCTAGTAGAAGCACATAGGTGATGCAGTGAGTGCTCACAGAAAGAAGAGCTAAACCATCTAGACACGAGAGTTACACACAGTAAGTGTTTAGAATAAGCACCAGTGGGCTGTGTGAGTAAAAGGGAGATGGGTGTTCCAGGCAGAAGTGTCCGTGTGCATGAAGGCAAGAAGGTCTGAGGAGGTGAAGCTTTGGGAACCACTTTCTGTTTGGTGCCTAGAGGGTACAGAGCAGAAGGGACGTGTAGAAAAGCAGGTGAGAAAGGTAGGTTGACTTGGGGTCCTAGAAGGCTTTAACCTCTACTTCATAAAGCTGTGGGGAGTCAAGGGAGAGTTTTAGGCTAGGGTACTACAGGATCTGATTTGCGTATTGAAGGGACCACTCCTGGCAGCCATGGGGGGTTAAGACAGCAGGGAAAAGGCAAAAGGAAAGAAGGACTGTTATGGGGTGGGAAGTAACGTCAACAAAAGGGGTGGGCTCTGAATGGGACGCTGCAAGAGAGGGTGGATTGGAGAGTGATGTAGGAGGTGAAAGAACATGAAATATGTCTGCAGGGATGAAGAAGAGGGAAGAGGCATAAGTGAATCTTAATTTCTGGCTGGGCCAAGTTGTTTGGACAAGTTTATCATATACAGAGAATACACAAGAAGGGTAGGTTCTGGGGAACGATAATAGCTTTGGTAAAGGAAGAAAATGAAAGAGCCAGCATAAAACTACATATTAAAGAAACTAAACTCATGGCATCCAGCCGCATTACTTCATGAGAAATCAAAGGGGGAAAGGTGGAAGCAGTGACAGATTTCCTCTTCTTGGGCTCTGAAATCACTGTGGATGGTGACTGCAGTCATGAAATCAGAAGACAATTGCTACTTGACGGGAAAGTGATGACAAACCTAGATGGTGTGTCGAAAAAGCAGAGACATTACTCCGCCAACAAAGGTGCATATAGTCAAGGCTATGGTCTTCCCAGTGGTGACGTACGGTAGTGAGAGCTGGACCGTAAAGAAGGCAGAATGCCAAGGAATTGACGCCTTTGAACTGTGGTGCTGGAGAAGACTCCTGAAAGTCCCTTGGACAGCAAGGAGATCAAACCAATCAATCTTAAGAGAAATCAAGCCTGAATACGTATTGAGAGGGCTGATGCTGAAACTGAAGCTCATTGGAAAAGTCCCTGACTCTGGGAAAGATTGAGGGCAGGAGGAGAAGAAGGCATCAGAGGATGACATGGCTGGATGGCATCACCAAAGCAATGGGCATGAGCTTGGGCAAACTTTGGGAGAGGGTGAGGGACAGGGAGGCCCGGTGTGCTGCAGTCCATGGGGTCACAAAGAGTCAGACACGACTGGGTGACTAAACAGCAACAATGGCTTTGGTGTTGGAAACATTGAGTTTGAGCCATTGGTGAAACATGGGGAGTGGTGCTGGGAAGCATATTGGACAGTTGTCTTAAAGGATCTGCTGCTCCAGAAGACTGGCCTAGGCTGGAGAGTGTGCTGTAAACCGACACGGCCTGTGTGTACATCATGGCTGGAACCCTGGGTTGATGACATCACCCAGGTAGGGAGTGGTCAGGTAAGACGCTCTCTGAGGATGGACCCGACGGAGAGATTTGTGGGTGGTCTCTATTGTGTATTGTATTGTGTAGGGATTCCCCTCCAGTACTCTTGCCTGGCAAATCCCATGGGCGGAGGAGCCTGGGGGGCTGCAGTCCATGGAGTCGCTAAGAGTCGGACACGACTGAGTGACTTCACTTTCACTTTTCACTTTCATGCATTGGAGAGGGAAATGGCAGCCCACTCCAGTGTTCTTGCCTGGAGAATCCCAGGGATGGGAGAGCCTGGTGGGCTGCCGTCTGTGGGGTCTTACAGAGTCGGACAGGACTGAAGCGACTTAGCAGCAGCAGATAGTAAAGAATCTGCCTGCAATGCAGGATACTTGGGTTCGATCCTTGGTCAGGAAGATCCCCTGGAGAAGGAAGTGACTCCCCACTCCAGTGTTCTTGCCTGGAAAAATCCGATGCACAGAGGAGCTTGGCCAGCTGCAGTCCACCGGGTTGCAAAGAGTCAGAAATGACAGAGTAACTAGCACTTTCACTTTCTATTGTCTTGTTTAGTTTTATTAAAATGGACCCTCTGGAAGATGTCTTTTTAATACTGAGAGGAAAGGACCAAAGGAGAAAGTTTGAAGATGCAAACTTATTGACAGTTCTAGGTATTGTCCATTTTTAATTCTACCCCCTCTCATAATTGATTTAGGATATTTCTGGATCATTTTTCCCCTTCCTGAATTTTCTGTTTCTTTCCAAACATTTTATGTCAGCAGAGTATGTGGCAGATAAATGCTGGTTGAATATAAAAGAGTTGGTGCCTATCTGGAATATGCAGATTCATTGAATTATTAAGTTTAAAAACACATTCCAAAGAAGGTGAGTGTGTTCCACCACCACTTTTATCAAATATAGCAGATGCCAATCTCTCTGTCTCCCACGATCCATCATCTACACTGTGAACCTTGAGTTAAATGTCAAACAAGTTATAGTTCCTAGGAAAGTACCTGAAAATCAGAGCTCTCTCCTCCTTCAATTTTCTGAAAATGAAGTAATCACAGGTGCACCCCTTCTAATCTATAATGAATGTAAGTACAGACCACACAGTTGTGAAGTATGGTTCTCCTAAAGATTTGACTTTGTAGATTCCAAAACAGGGCATATGTGTTTGCATGTCAAATTTACATTGATGTCAGACATCTCTGATTGCAGCACATTTCTGCATTTTGCTGTCCAGCTCCCAAAAAATCTCATCCAAGAAGTCTCCCCCTCTTGCCCTTGATTTTTGGGGAGGATGGTGACACATGAAGCTTTGGCACTGAAGGCACCACTTCGGCAGCTGGAAAGGACCTTATATAGTAGCATCGCTTCACACGCCCTGTGTTGGAAAGATCGGTTTGGAATGTGGTGACTTTGAAGGCTGATAAGGACATTCCACCGAAGGAGGGATGCTGGGGTCAGCTTGAGGAAGGAGGCTGCAGCACCATCACCCATCAGACGTGGTCCTTATTTCAGGTCAGTGAAGAGTAGCAGCAGGCTGAGTTTTCACTCATCATGGACTAGGACCTGGGCTGCGCTTATTGTTCTTTGAGACCTTTGGAATTACAGCCAATATGTACCCCATGGAGTTGAGCGAGCCTCTGCTAGCCTTTCAGTGTGGCCATTTATTATCATAGGGCTGACACAGGCACACAGAGTCACTAGCGAGCTATTGCTTCCTTTGCTGAGAACAGCAAGAGGAGGCAAAAAAAAGCCCTTTGGAAAATAATTTATTTGGACATCTGCAAGCCAATGAGCAAATGAACTGACGTGGGGCTGAGCGATGTGTCCTGAGGACAGAACACGCGTCTGAAGGTGACCTCTCGTCTAGAAGCTTCACTTGCGCATCACTGGGCAAGTGATGTTCAGGGGTTCAGAGAAAATCCTCTCTCTTCGTAAATGAGAACGAAGAACAGAGGTGCCGAGAGAGCTCGTCCCACCAGAAAGTAGGGTGGCCTTGCCATTTTGTACCGTCGGGGACAAGGCCGCATCCCCGGCTGTTAGACATCGGGTTTCTCACAGGCGCCCCCGGTTTCCGTCTTTGTCGCCACTGCTCACTGCACTGCTCTGCTCAGGGTGGGTGTTCACACTTGCTCCCTTCCCTTTCTTCCTCCTCTGTGGTCCTTGCCTCCCTCCCCACCCTATTCTGTCCTTTCTCCCACCTCCCCGCTCCTTTCCTTCTCTCCCAGGTACTGTGACCAAGAAAAGTTTGCAGAGCCTCATGCTGGGTGGATTTCAGCAACAGTGTGTCCGATTCTCTGCAGCTTCATGGCCTATAACCCTCCAGGTTTCTGTCCATGGGATTCTCTAGGCAAGAATACTGGAATGGGTGGCCATGCCCTTCTCCAGGGGATCTTCCCGAGCCAAGGATTCAACTTGCGTCTCTTATGTCTGGGTTTTCTACCTCTATCACCACATGGAAAGCCCTTCAGCAACAGATATCCTCCTAATTTTAAGGAGAAAAAAAAGCCCCCTGGCCAAAGAAATTTATTTTGAGCCCCCTTCTATGCTACTTTGAATACATTTAGTTTCTGCACTTTAAACCTGGCAGTGATTGTTTATTCAGCATGATCAGGCCCAGTCGTAGCCAGCTAATTCATTGCTTCATTTCTCCATTCACAAATATTTACCGTGCCCCTGTTACCCACTAAACTCTGGGATTACAGCAATAGATAAACACCAAAGATTGTCCTCATGAAGCTCTGGGGGTGGGAAAGAGAAGCGATATACAAACGATGGGTCAGTAAACATCTATCACATATCATGTAATGAATGGCAGGAAGAAAACGCAGTATAAGGTACATAGAGAGTGGCCGGTGGAGACATGGTTGCCTTTGGAACAGACTGGAGCAAGTCTTGCGGAAGCCAAGGGGAAAGGTGTTCTAGGAACTTTGTTGACAGCCAGGTCAATTCTGCCTCTTCAGTGCTGACCACATAGACTACAGGTGTCCAGTGATGCTAAATAAGTAAAAGAGAGAAGAGTCGCCTTTGAAATTATGGTTCAGTTCCTCTCTAAAAGTTCTATAAAATTGTAGAAAGAGAAATTCTCCAAGACTTGGAGGATTAAATTAGACCCTTGTGCTCATATTCGCAACGCTGCAAGTCCCTGGAGCTAATGCTTATCACACTGAAGGTTGTAACCCACTAGCGGGGCCAGAAGTCTATTCACGGGTTGTGGCCAGGACCTTTGTACGCTACTGAGTCTTCATTGAGGGATAATTTGCATGCATTCACATGCATAAAAGTCAAGGGAAGGGCAAAGGCAAAGATGAGTCAAAGTGGTTGGGGGTTGAGAATGGCAGTTTAGCCTGAGCAGGGAGGTTGAGAGGGTGATGGGAAATGAGGTCACAAGGAAGACAGGAGCGAGCCCTCCTGAAGTCTGGGAGTTCTTGATGAGGACCTAGACTTTCCCTCTGACTCAAATGGAAAGCCAGAAAAAGTTTTTTAGCAAAGGCAAGTAGGATGTGACCTTCTGCATCATACAGTGGTGAAGTCCTTACGTCTGAGGCCAGGCTGCCCATGTTGAGTCGTCCCTCTTGCTAGTTGTGTGATAGAGGGTGAGTTACTTTTGTGTGCCTTCTGAGTGATAAATTTACTGACCCCTCAGGGTTGTTACGAGGATTCTATAAATCAGTATTTGTAAACTACCAATTTATTAAATATATTTATTAAATATAATATTAAATAATAAATATAATATATATTAAATAATATAATTTAAAAGAACTCTTTAAAATATTTTGCACGGCAGCTTTGACCTATTGCCTTGGTCAGTTAGGTCAGGGGCTCGCAAAGCGTCAGACTTGGCTGAAGCAACACAGCGTGTACAGGAAGCTAATATGTTGCATTTCATTGTTGCTGTTGCCTAGTTTCTTGTGAAGTCATGTCCAGCTCTTTTGTGACCCCAGGTACTGTAGCCCTCCATGCTCCTTTGTCCATAGAATTTTCCAGGCAAGAGTACTGGAGTGGGTTGCCACTTCCTTCTCCAGGGAATCTTTCCCACCCAGGGATCAAAACCGTGTCTCCTGTGTCTCCTGCGTTGGCAGGCGGATTCTTTACCACCGCACCACCTGGGAAGCCCCTGCATCCAGCTCCACTGCTGTCCAAACCCTTTGCCCAGCAGCTGACTGAGAAGCTGTAGCAAATCACTGGCGATTTAAGGTGACTGCATGTTGACGTGCTCACCTGGGTCTCTGATTTGCACTCATTTCTTCCCGTAATTAACCCAGCAACACCACCTGTTAATAAACCTAGGGGGTTGCCATCAGTGATCAAATAAAACCTGAGGAAATTGGATTCTGTGAAAAAAATGTCACATCAAATTTTCAGAAGCATTTAAAAAAGTCTGTTCTGATTCAGCTGACTTTTTAAGTACAACAAATCATCCTTGATGAGTAGAGATTGCCAAGCACCTGGATGGATCGCCTGTGTGTTGCCTCATTTTAATTGCTGGTTGTGTGGTTTCATTTTAGCCTGAGGTCTTAATTCCCACTAACGATTTCTGTAGCATGCACACTGGGACATAGTGTGCCTGCTGAAGACGGATTTCACCACACCAGAGTGTTAGTCACTAAGTTGTGTCCGACTCTATACGACCCTATGGACTGCAGCCCGCCAGACTCCTTTGTCCATGGGATTCTCTAGGTGAGAATACTGGAGTGGGTTGCTGTGCCCTCCTCCAAGGGGATATTCCTGGCCCAGGGATCCAACCAGAGTCTCCTGCATTGCAGGCAGATTCTTTACTGCTGAGTCACCAGGGAAGACCCTGAAGCCATTACTTCCCCCCAATAATAATAATAATAATAAAGAGTATAGTTTCTTTTGGCTTCTGAAGAAGCTGTCAATTCCCTATAAGAAGGTCCATAATGATTAAATCAATGCTTCATTAATATTAATATTTCAATAGAAGAAATAAGACAGTAGCAATTAATTTTTTCTAGTTCTTGATTTACTCATTCCATTAACTCAGTTGAGTGCTTTGAATCATCTAATGTCTCCCAATCTTTTGAGCAATTTTCCAGAAAAAGATGATAATGATAATAATGACAACTAACATTTATATCATGCTTGCCAGGGGCTAGCTATTTATCTAAGCACTTATACATATATATTTTCTCTCTTAATCCTCCTAAATCATCATAAGAAGTAGGCCTATCTCCTTTCTTCAGATGAGTAAACTGAGGCATGGAGAAGTTAAGTAACTCACTCAAGGTCACATACAGCTGCTGCTGCTGCTGCTGCTGCTAAGTGGCTTCAGTCATGTCCAAATCTGTGCGACCCCATAGATGGCAGCCCACCAGGCTCCCCTGTCCCTGGGATTCTCCAGGCAAGAACACTGGAGTGGGTTGCCATTTCCTTCTCCCATGCATGAAAGTGAAAAGTGAAAGTGAAGTCGCTCAGTAGTGTCTGACTCCTAGTGACCCCATGGACTGCAGCCTTCCAGGCTCCTCTGTCCATGGGATTTTCCAGGCAAGAGTACTGGAGTGGGGTGCCATTGCCTTCTCCGCACACACAGCTATTAAGCAGCAAAACCCCAGAACGCAGGAGAGGAGATATTGTGAACCCATTGGCCTCCATTTTCTTTCATCATTTTTCATTATTCTTTTAAAATAGACCATGGAAACTTCTCGTGTATACAAAAAGGCTCAGCAACGTCATCAAGTTCTCACCGGTGAACTTGCCAGGACATAAAGCAGAGCAGAAAGGGACATAGGAAAGAATCACCTACCAGGGAGCACAGGCTTCCCAGGAGGCTCAGTGGTAAGGAACACACCTGCCAATGTAGGAGACGCAAGAGATGCAGGTCGAGATCCCTGGGTCGAGAAGGTCCCCTGGAGTAGGAAGTGGCTACCCACTTCAGGATTCCTACCTGGGAAATCCCATGGACAGAGGAGCCTGGCAGGCTGCAGTCCATGGGGACGTGAAGGGGTCGGACATGGCTTAGCGACCAAACAGCGAAACCTAAGCGTGTACATTGTATTTGAAAGTCAAAGGGCATTTTGAATTGTTTCATGAAAATGTTTATATTCTTGCTTTCTTAAGTTGCCTCTAGGAATTACTCCTAGGTAAACTATCGGAGGAAGTACAATTTTCGTTGCACTGATATTTATAACCAAAAAATAAAGAAATAGCTTAAATTCTTGGAGTAATAGTTGAGCTAAATAAGCTGTGACATATCCACGTGATGGAACAATCACGGTTTATGGGTACCGTGCCTCCATCATCCCCTTATCCCCTTTGTACCTTCACCATCCTCATTTCTGCTTGAGAGACTATATTTCTGTAATGCAACAATGTATCAGGATTTGGATGTCAAAAACAAACTCTACATATATTTATAAGCTTTCTGTATGTATACAAATAAATATGCATTATCTATTATATGATAATATTGAACGTTTATAAATACCATGCATATATGTATATGACATGAAGGAAATGTGCATCTGAGCTCAGTCGCTCAGTTGTGTCCAAAAGTTTGCACTCTGGAGTGGGCTGCCGTTTCCTTCTCCAATGCATGAAAGTAAAAAGTGAAAGCGAAGTCGCTCAGTCGTGTCCGACCCTTTGAGACCCCATGGATTGCAGCCCACCAGGCTCCTCCGTCCATGGGATTTTCCAGGCAAGAGTACTGGAGTGGGGTGCCATTGACTATATTCTTTGATTAAAGTCCTTTGATTTTCCCTTCTGTATTCATCTCTCTTCCAGTTTCTCTTTCGCTTTTTCCTACCCCTGTTTCACCATTCACATCAGCCTCCAGAATTACAGAGGCAGGATGGTGGTGGGGCTGGGGTGTATGGGGGGAGGGGGCAGGCAGAAGAGGGGGGCATAGGTTTAAGTTTTGAGCATTAAAGCTCCAAATCTCAGTGCAGCAACCAGAAAGCAAGCAGGAGAGCTATCACGTACTTTACAACATTAAAAACGTAGCATGATATTCTCATAAATTGATCCCTTATTTATTTATTTTATTTTTTGGATATAGTTATGCATTTTCATGTATAACTAGCACATCAACATATGCCTGTGTGGATATATTGCTTAGTTAGCATAAGACTAGATCGGTAAGTGAGTAAAAAGAAAAAGGATGTTCAGTTAAAATATTAAGGAAGTGAGAGAACAGGAGGTCCTCATATGATAAAAATTGTGGAGGTTATGGGAAAGCCTGGAGTTTGGGACTCCATGCCCTAAGCTTTGGGCAAGAAGCTCTGCTCTGGTCTGAAGCCCTTAAGGGGCCCTACACAGAAACCCTCCAGGCACTTGGAGCTCCGAGAATCCTCCTAAGAGCACGTGGTACATTGAGAGGACCCCAGGGAGGAAAGCACCTTTTAGTTCCTGTGTTCATGCCCTACAAGATGTCTTAGAAGTTACAAAGCAACAAGTGATGTTTTCTTAAAAGGGAAAAGAATCTTAGAGGTGTGGCCTTGAGTGGGCAGTGGTCACAGGGCAGCCTGGGCTGAAGTAACACCCCTGTTACTGTCCTGGAGGAGTATGTGTGTGTGTGTGTGTGTGTGTGTGTGTGTGTGTGTGTGTGTGTGTGTGAGCACAGTCCCCATCAAGGCTGCAGGAGGAACACCCAAGGGCTCCTGTGCTCCGCTCCCCGGCAAACAGCAGGCACTTAATCTGTGTCTGCAGAATCACCGTTGCACACGGGAGGCGCCACCAGAAGGCAGGTGGAGGAGTTGCTGACGTCGTCCTTGGGTGTCAGCATGTCATCCTTTGCTCCTGCCGCTGCTGTGCCCTGAGCCCCATGTCAACATGGCCCCAAGGTGGGAAGTCCGTGCCACCAGGAGGGTCACTGTCTTGTACATTTATGCACAATGGAAGGTATTTCCCCACCTTTCCCCAAAATCCAAAGTATGTTTCTCATCATTTAACCTTCAAATGTTAAAAGTAGTGCTTTTGAAAGGACTCTGGGGTTGTACTCTAATAGCTGAGCCCCTCAGAGCTCATGGATCATTGCTATGGACACAGGGTGCCCGCTGGAGACCCACCCAACTGACCCTTGGAAATGGAGGTCAAGGCCAGTGCTCAAGAGGAACCAGAGTGGTGGAGGTGGGACCCCCAGGCATGACGTTCACAGTACGAAAGCCTTCTGGTGCCCAGAGGAGAGAAGGAACCTCTGAGAGTCTGAAGGGTGCTCTGAGCTGGGAGGAGGCCAGGGCTCAGCGGCCGAAGTGATGGGTGGAGCTGCAAGCTGGTCCCTGCGTGTGGCTTGGAAGGAAAGCATGCCAGAACAGGTCGGGAAGGGACACAAGCTAGGGAAGGGGCCCCGACAAGCAAGGCTAGTGTGCAGCCGCACCCCCTGGCTCAGCGGTGCGCTCAGCAGCACCCCGCTTCATGTGGCACAGCTTGCAGAAGAGACCGGTGTTCAGCGGGTAGCACCCCTGGCCTGTGGGCTCCACAGACGGAAGGACCCTGCAGTCCTCACACCGGGAGCAACTCTATGGAAGTTTCCTCCCACATACTCGATTTTGAAGGCATCCTTCCCGTCTCGGGGGATGCTGGGATTCTCACAGATGCTGCACAGCGGGGCGAACTTCCTCTAGAAGTCGTCCAGGCGGTACACCTCATTCTGGCTGTCCAGGGCAAAGCTCTCTTCCCCAGTGCACTGGGCGCAGGGCACACACAGGAGGGGTGGAAGGTCTGGCCTAGGGCCCGGATGATGTGTTCCTGGACAACCTCGCCACCCTTGCCACACTTCACCAGGGTGTCCTGGTAGCAGGGTTCACAGAGGGGCCGCCCATCCTTCTGGTAGAAGCTCTGCCCGGCCAGCTGGTGGCAGCAGACACGTCTATGAAGCACTGGGCGGGTACTGCCTCTTCACGGCCTCTACGGCCAGCTCTCAGGGGGACAGAGTCCTGTGGCAGAAGGCACAGATGTCTGCGGAGGCCTCTCTCCCAGGGAAGCCGACAGGCTCTTCGGGGCGGGGGCGGCAGCTCCTCCTCTGCAGGCTTGACATGACTGGGCTGAGGCTGCAGTGGAGGCCCCTCCACCAGGGCCTGTGGGGGGGGCGGGGAGGGGGCAGGTGCAACTGCTCTAGTCTGAAATGAGTGATGCCCCCATCGCAGAGGGGGGCTCTTCGTCAGGAGGGGGCAGGTCCGATGGAGGGGGCGGAGGCGGAGGTGGGAGGATGTCCAGGTCTGGAAGTGCATCGTCAGCATCCAGGGGCGAGGAGGAAGCGATCACCCTCCATTGGAGAGCTGAGGTGGAACAGCTGGCCCTGGGGCTGCAGACCTGCGAGGGGGCATCCAGGAACGGAGCTTTCCCACCAAGCCCGCCCTGGGTGGGGCCAGGAGATTCCCAGGGGCGGCCAGGCCGGGCCTCACAAGCTGCTCGCCTCACCTGCTCAACCACAGCCTCATCTCGATGTGGGGGCACCAGGGTGGTAAAGACCAGGCGACCCTCTTCTCAGGCTTGGAGGCCATTGGTGGGGCTGGGATCTGGATTTTCCTAGGAAGGCCGAGGTCCCCAACGTTCAGGCCGGCTCCACTGAGCCGCCCGCTCTGGTCGGTCACCTGATCTCTTATTTAGCTGAAGGGCTTTGTAGAAATTCTCCTCTCTGCTCATCAGTCCCTCTGCCTCTTGCCTTTTCTCTACATGTTCCACTGGACATTTCGCAAACAAATCTCGGGCATGGAGTCTATTCTACTTAACAATAAGCCCCTCTTGCAATTGGGGTCACAAAACCGCAGTCAGAGCGCGGAGATGTCTGTAAACCTTGCTTTCCCAGATGGAGAGCAGCCCAAACAGGGATTTGGTCAAGGGCGTTGGGAATACAATAGGCGAAGTCTGTAATGAGAACAAAAGAGGCAGATGACTAGTCCCCACTCCATCTCAGTGGGCAAGAGTGTAGCCTTCCAGATTTGTCATTGCCTTGGAGTCTGACAGTCATTAACATATTTCCAATAAGCAGGAGAAAGAAACAGAACAGAGTGTCTATCAGAGGGTATGCCTGTCTGCCTTTCTCTCATGCAAACGACCACAGGAAACTATGACTTTGCTCCCTCCCCTATGGGGGAGGGAGAAATAGGGAACTGAGATGTTGGAAAGAATGGGGGTTCTGAGATGATGAAAGAATGGGGCTAGATGAGGAGGTTAAAATGCTGTTCCTGGATTGAGAAAGGGAATATCCATTTTTCATAAGACCAACTGCAAAACGTACAATCGTCCGGGTAGGATCCTCCCACCGTGGCGTCCTGGCAGGTAGAGGGGGAAGGACGTCCAGCACCCAAGTGGTCAGACGGCCGCGCAGTAGACTGAGGGGCGTCGTCTGCACACCCCCAGGCAGACACAGAGTGCTAGTCAGGCTGGCCTTGCCCCACCCTAAGGCTCCTGCCCAGAAGAGTGTATTGCAAATACCGCATCACTGATTTGCATCACCTACCACTATGTTTATGGATACATTTATTTACTTTTAATGCCAGTGTTCTTTAAAAATTATTTATTTCTATATTTTTGGTTGTACTGGGTCTTCTTTGCTGCGTGAGGGCTTTCTCTAGTTGCAGTAGGTGGGGGCGACTCTCTAGTTGTGGGTTCAGGCTTCTCGTGGTGGTTTCTCTTGTGGTGGAGCATGGGCTCTATCTGGGGCAAGCGGGCTTCGGTAGTTGTGGCTTGCAGGCTCAGTAGTTGTGGCACTCAGGCTTAATGAATTGCTCTGCGGCATGTGGAATCTTTCCAGACTGAAAGATTGAACCCATGTCCCCTG
The DNA here is from genome assembly GCF_042477335.2 of Ovis canadensis. NCBI lineage: Eukaryota > Metazoa > Chordata > Mammalia > Artiodactyla > Bovidae > Ovis > Ovis canadensis. Next base: position 58,765,898 of record NC_091264.1, on the reverse strand, counting down.
CATTGCCAGGCAGATTTTCATCCACTGGGCCACCTGGGAAGTCCTATGGATACATTTATGAACAAAGTTTCCAAGTAGCACAATTACGCAAGAAACTAAAATGACTGATTTATACAAGTGTGGATTTATTTGAACCATTCCATTTCATGCCCTTCTCCAGCTAGGTGAGGAGCTTCCTTCGTGGCGCAGTGGCAATGCATCCTCCTGCAATGCAGGAGATGTGAGAGACACAGGTTTAATCCGTGGGTTGGAAGATGACCCTGGGAAAGGAAATGTCAACTCACTCCAGTGGTTTTGCCTGGAAAATCCTATGAACAGAGGAGCCTGGTGGGCTACAGCCCATGGGGTCAAAGAGTCAGACCCAATTGAGCACACAGACATACAGACACACACACACACCCCTAGGTGAGTCTAGGCTACCACCACTTTTTTCTTGGTCATCCCTAACCTTGAGATGCTCATCCCCTGTGGGTGACATGGGCATGTATGGAGAGTATTATTGTAATAGAAATCCAGCTCTGGCACTCGCTCCAGCTCCCCATCAAAACCACTCCATCCTTCCCCTTTCTTGGCAGAGGTTTCCTCCCACCGTAGAATCTGACCGTGGCAGAGAGCCATTTTCCCGGTGTCTTTTGCAGCTCAGCCGATCAATGGCATCTGATTGTGCCCAAAGGAACTTGAATGTTTCAGGAAGATACCTTTCTTCTCTTAATTTCTGAAGAGAGATTTCTGCTTGTCTTTTTTTTTCTTTTCCATGGGGAAGGCATATGATTCCTGGAACTGCAGCCGCTGTCTTGTGACCATGTGGGAACAGCCCCAAGATCTCGAAGATGCTGACCCAAAGCCTGGACATTGCCAAGCAACTAAACCAATCTTAGAAATGCCTGTCTCTAGGCTTCTTGTTAGGTAAGAAAGGAACTTGTCTAAGCCTCTTTTGGTCAGATATTTTATTTCTTGCAGCAGAGAGTATAGACAATAAGTCACAACATATTAGGCCGTGTAGTAATGAAATGTACAATCCCAATTCTCCTTTATAGACCCCTTGGAGGGCTTCCACTGCAGGTGGAGTAACGTCCAGAGTCCTTGCCTGGACCCACCAGGCTCTGCACATCACCCCTCCACCTTTCCAAGGACTCTCAGGCTTTGTTCTGTGTTCCCGCCTCACATTCTCCTTTCCTTCCTTGTTTTCTGTCCTGGCCAAATATCTGCCACAGGGCCTTTGCACACACTGACTGTGTCCTCTTCCTTCTTCTACATACAGCTTTAAGCTTTAAGGCGGCTTCTTCATAACAGCTTTGCTTTATCACCCAATCTAAAGCAGATCTCGCACACTATGGCTGGTGACACCTCCCTGCTCTGCCCTCGGTGACTGCGGCTGACTGTGGGGAGGGCCACTCGATGAGTGTTCCAACTTCCTCCTGGAAGGGCAAGGACTGAGGCTGAGACTGCCTTTCCCAGGCTCCTGGGAACTGGGTTCTACATGGAGTTGAGATTCTGCCTATCAGATGTACAGAGGTGGTTTTCCCACGCTGTTGCATGAGCAGAGACAGGTGGGTGGAGGAGTTATCTGCTGGCAGGGGACCTGGAGGAGGAGATGTGACTCTCACCTTGACAAAGGCAGCAGCTCCCTGAATCGACTCATTTTGCAATGCACTTTGGGGCACTGATATTATCATTTTTTGCTAGAGGTTGTTTCTTTGTTATTGTTTAGTCCCTAAGTCATGTCCCACTCTTTGCAACCCTGTGGACTGTAGCCTACCAGGCTCCTCTGTCCATAGGATTTCTTTAGGTTTCTTTAAAATGTGAGCCAGCTATAACATTTTTTAAATTTTATTTTTAACTGGAGGATAATTGCTTTATAATATTGTGTTGGCTTCTGCCATATAACAAAGTGAATCAGCCATAAGTATACATATGTCCCCTCACTGTGATTTTAATTCTGTATCTATTTGTACATGGCCTTGTTATCTGGCATCTCCTGCTCACTTCTGTGCCCTGAATACTCAGCACCAGGTGCAGCACATGTCTAGGGTCAGAGTTACTGGTTGAGCAGGTGAATTAGTGACTGAAACCAGTGGACCTTGCACGGGACTTCCTTGGAGGCCCAGTGCAGGGCTTCACCTTCTAGTACAGGGGTTGGGGATTCAATTCCTGGTCAAGGAGCTAAAATCCCACATTCCTTGTGGCCAAACACCAAAAGAGAAAACAGAAAAAATATTGCAACAAATTCAATAAAGACTTTAAAAATGATCCGCATCAAAAAAAGTAAAAAACCTTAAACAAAAAAACCAGAAATTGCCTGTAAAGTCATAAGAAAATATGAAGCCCTGAAGTCGTATGTTTGATATTTCAAATTCTGCTGCTGCTGCTGCTAGGTTGCTTCAGTCGCATCCGACTCTCTGCGACCCCATAGACAGCAGCCCACCAGGCTCCTCTGTCCCTGGGATTCTCCAGGCAAGAATACTGGAGTGGGTTTCCATTTCCTTCTCCAACGCATGCATGCATGCTAAGTTGCTTCAATCATGTCCGATGGTATGCGATCCCATGGACTGCAGCCTACCAGGACCCTCTGTCCACAGGATTCTCCAGGCAAGAATACTGGAGTGGGTTGCCATTTCCTTCTCCAATTTCAAAATCTAGCCATGTTTAAAAAGCCAGGAAGCTAACATTTTTGTTTGTTTGTTTGTTTGTTTTTTACTCTTTCCAAACGTCTCATCCTCCCTCCCCTCTCCCTATGTCCATAAATAGATTCTCTATGTCTGTGTCTCCATTGTTGCCCTGTAAATAAATTCTTCAGTACCATTTTTCTAGATTCTGCATATGCGTTAGAATATGGTATTTATCTTTCTCTTTCTGACTCATTTCATTCTATATATTAGGGTCTAGGTTCATCCACCTCATTAAAACTGACTCAAATGAGTTCCTTTTTATGGCTGAGTAATAGTCCACTGTGTAGATGTACCACAGCTTCTGTGTCCATTTATCTGTGGATGGACATCTAGGTTGCTTCCATGTTCTAGCTCTTGTAAATAGTGCTGCAGTGAACAATGGGATACATGTGTCTCTTTCAATTTTGGTTTCCTCAGGGTATATGCCTAGGAGTGGGATTGCTGGGTCATATGGTGGTTTTATTCCTAGTTTTGTTTTTTTTTTAAGGAATCTCCATATCATCTTCCATAGTGGCTGTATCAAATTATATTCCCACCAACAGTGTAAGAGCATTCCCTTTGCTCCACACCCTCTCCAGCATTTATTGTTTGTAGACTTTTTGATGAGGGCTATTCTGACCGGTGCGTGGTGATATCTCATTGTACTTTTGATTTGCATTTCTCTAATAATGAGCGATGTTGAGCATCTTTTCATGTGTTTGTTAGCCATCTGTATGTCTCTTTGGAGAAATGTCTGTTTAGGTCTTTTTCCCACTTCTTGATTGGGTTGTTTGTTTTTCTGGTAGTGAGTTGTATGAGCTGCTTGTATATTTTGGAAATTAATCCTTTGTCAGTTGTTTCATTTACTATTACTTTCTCCCTTTCTGAGGGTTGTCTTTTCACCTTGCTTATAGTTTCCTTTGCTGTACAAAAGCTTTTAAATTTAATCAGGTTCCACTTGTTTACTTTCGTTTTTATTTACGTTACTCTAGGAGGTGAGTTACTCCAGTGTTCTTGTCTGAAGAATCCCAGGGCCGAGGGAGCCTGGTAGGCTGCAGTCCATGGGGTCGCTAAGAGTCTGATAGGACTGAGCGTCTTCACTTTCACTTTTCACTTTCATGCATTGGAGAAGGAAATGGCAACCCACTCCAGTGTTCTTGCCTGGAGAATCTCAGGGACTGGGAAGCCTGGTGGGCTGCCGCCTATGGGGTCGCACAGAGTCGGACACGACTGAAGCGACTTAGCATACATGCATACGTGGTGTTAAGAAGTGTTCTAACTTCATTCTTTTACATGTAGCTGTCCCGTTTCCCCAGCACCATTTACTGAAGAGGCTGTCTTTGCCCCACTGTATATTCTTGCCTCCTTTGTCAAAAATAAGGTACCCATAGGTGCATGGGTATATTTCTGGGCTTTCTATCTTGTTCCATTGGTCTGTATTTCTGTTTTTGTGCCAGTACCATACTGTCTTGGAAGGAAGCTAACATTTACAATGAATTTCCAACTTGCAGGTTTCACCTGGCAGCCTTATGGCATAACAGGCAAATTTTTAAAAAAACTGAAACAAAGGGGACATAAACCCTGTTACGAAAGAATAATCCTGACCATAATGGTTTTGTGTCTCAAGAAATGTAATCTCACTCAGAGAGATTTCCATGACCCTTTTTGATACCTCGCAAGAGGGCAAGTTGGGTTTCCCAGGTGGCTCAGTGGTGAAGAATCTGCCGGCCGGTGCAGAAGACACAGGTTCAGTCCCTGGGTAGGGAAAATTCCCTGGAGAAGAAAACGGCAACCCACTCCAGCATTCTTGCCTGGGAAATCCCATGGACAGAGGAGCCTGGCAGGCTACAGACCATGGGGTCACAAAGAGTTGGACATGACTTAGCAACTGAACAACAACAAGAGGACAAGTTGCACTCTGATCTGAGATGCTGGCTTAGTACCATGGAACTCATCATTGAAGGTACAACCTCACATTCTCTCCTGGGCGATTCCCTGATGAGACATAGGCATGCCATCGACAGTCAGATCCATGAGGGCATGAACCCATGTCTGGCTCACGTAATCCCTGTTCTCGATGCTTCCTAGAATACAATCAGCACTCAGTAACCAAATGAATTCGATAGATACAGCAACTTTCCTCTAGGTACCTATTTTACATATGGTAACATATATGTTTCAATGCTACTCTCTCAATTCCGTCCTACCCTCTCTTTCCTCATTGTGTCCAAAGTCTGTTCTCTCTGTCTGTGTCTCTATTCCTGCCCTGCAAATAAGTTAATCAGTACCATTGTTTTAGATTTCTTATGCATGATATTTGTTTTTAGTATGCTATTGCAAACAGCAGGTGCTGCATGCTCTTTAAGCATCAATTTTGAGGAGTTTCATAAAGGACTAAAATTAGTGTTTAGTCACATTAATGAATCAGATACCCCTTTTGTCTCATTGGTGTTCAGTTCAGTTGCTCAGGCATGATCCGTGTCTCACACATGTAAAAATGTATCTTCTAACAGCTACACAATCTTCTTTAATTGTAGTAGGCTCTCTCTTCCAATGTGGATTTTTCCATCAACTCCTGAAAGTAGCAAATGACTGTATCTATTTTTCTCTTTGCCCTCCCTCCTTGTAGCTGAGCTTGGTCTTCCAGCTTCTATTTGGTATTTCAACGGAAAGTTCATACTCTGTGAAGTTGTCCATTGTTTGGAACTGTTCCTGGGTGACTTACTCCCACCATGAAAATTATTAGAGAGGAGAGAGTGGGAACCAAGGGGACAGAGGAGAAAGGGGGAAAACCACAGACCTCAGGAAAGCCTTCCAGAAAAATCATCTCCCCAGGAGACAAGGCAAAACAGAGGTTTGTGTTTCTTCACTGTGGCCAAATGTCCCTGCTCAAAGACTGGTGTTAGCTGGAAGAAACCATACTTCTACCAAGTCTGCTCGTGTTTAATTCTGTTCTGTTTATTACCTGTAAGTTACATTAATATATATCGATTTTACTGTTTCAGTCTGATATAATTCACAGTACATTTCATCCTGCATACAGTAGGCATATATGATGTAGAGCTCATTTATGCATAACAGTAATGTATTTTCTCTTCTCTTTTTATCACTTCTTTGATATCTGTAATTGGCACTGATGTCCCAAATCTGTACTGACTCTGAAAGAAAGTGTTAGTTGCTCAGTCACGTCCAACTCTACGTGGCCCCATGGACTGTAACCCACCAGACTCCTCTGTCCATGGGATTTCCCAGGCAAGAGTACTGGAGTGGGTTGCCATTCCCTTCTCCAGGGGATCTTCCTGACCCAGGGATCAAACCTTAGTCTCCTCCACTGGCAGGCAGATTCTTTACCATCTGAGCCACCAGGGAAGCCCCCTACTGACTCTAGGAGTTTCCAATATACACAGGTGATCACATCCTCATTTGATGCCACCAAGAGTTGAGATTTCCCAGTCCTGAGATGTTCTGATGCTCTTCCTTGTGACCCAGAGCCAAGGAACTTGCGTCCACTCTTGTCCTCCCCCTGCACCCACGTTCTTGCACATGACTCCAGACAACACACTGACTCCACCCATCCCTAAGAGTCCATGCTGCCCAGGGACCTGGGAATCCAGAGAGAGTTCTCAGCAGCCTGGCTGGGGCCATGACGCACACAGGCTGAGCGCAGGAGGGAAGGTGAGACTCAGACACAAAGATGGGGACACGGAACAGATGGCGCAGGGGTCCTGGGCCCTGGAGCCTGGGGTGTTTGGGAACTAGGGGAGCAGGAGGGGAGGGGGGGGTGAAGGCTGATGGGGAGGCGCTAAGCCAGCTGTTCTCCAGCACCTGCGGCTCATGACTCCCAAGCCATCACATCTCCATTACCTTGGAAATGGCTAAACCAATATTGCCTCCAGGCTCTCGCATTCTTTTCATGTCAAAGTGGTATTTTTTGTGGTATTCAAGTCACGCAAAGGAATGTAAGCAACCCAAGTCAGTTTTGTCACCAAATTACAACCTAAACGCTAGTAGGCTTGAGGTTCACATGTCCGTGGGGGACCTTGTATTTCAGTTTCCACTAACTTTTCCCAATTAATCTGAAATTCCTTTTACAGAGCACACAAGTTTTCATGCTAGACACTGAAAGGAAAGCTAAAACTGCAGCTGCCGGAGAGAGGTGGCACACTGGTATGAATGGGCTTCAGGCAAAGCACACGTGGTGCCAGCTCTGTGGGTGCCAGGGGGCCCGGGGAGGGGCCAGGGAGACACGCTAAAAGCAAATGCCCTGAGCTGAGCTTCACGGAACCTTTTTGACATCTGTGCCCCTTATGTCTATCTATTCAGGGACACATGAAGATTGTGGACAGGCATGCTCCAAATCCTGTGTTGGACAAGTGAGCAATCGCAGAGCCTTCTAGAAGCAGTTTCCAGACAGCAACATGGCTACTGGTATGCAAGGAGATCAAGCCAGTCCATCCTAAAGGAAATCAATCCTGAATCTTCATTGGAAGGACTGACGCTGAAGCTGAAGCTCCAATACTTTGGCCACCTGATGCGAAGAGTCAACTCGATGGAAAAGACCCTGATGCTGGGGAAGATTGAGGGCAGGAGGAGAAGGGGGTGGCAGAAGACAAGATGGTTGAATGGCCTCATTGACTCAGCCGATGTGAGTTTGAGCAAACTTAGGGAGATGGTGAAGAAAAGGGAAGCCTGGTGTGCTGCAGCCCATGGGGTCACAAAGAGTCAGACCCGACTTAGGAACTGAACAGCATCCGTGACAGCATTTATAGTGTCTTAAATGCATATAGTGTGTTGCGCTCAGGTCTGGGGCTACAGCTCTGAGAAAAACTGAAATTTAGAGCTCACAGACCCTGTCATCTCCTAAAGGGATACACAAGAAATCAGGCAGTTACCACGCAGTCTGAGAAGTGTGATGTTATTCCAGTTTAATAGACACTTTCACAGCAGGGTGCTGCTGCTGCTGCTGCTAAGTCACTTCAGTCGTGTCCGACTCTGTGCAACCCCATAGACAGCAGCCCACCAGGCTCCCCCGTCCCTGGGATTCTCCAGGCAAGAACACTGGAGTGGGTACAGCAGGGTGGGGTCTCCTCAAAATTAAAACCAAACTCTTTGTATTTAATGCCTACCTCCCCGGATCTACCGTCAGTCCAAGAGGCAGGACTCGAGTCCCTCCTGCAGACTCACTGAACTGGCCTCTTGCCAGCAGGCACTTAATAAATAATTGCTAAATATCTGAGCAAGGAAATGACTGGGCCCTAGGCGAGAGGCAAGCGTGGAGAGTTAGGGACCATGAACTCTATTCCTGGGGTCAGGGAGGCTTTGCGGAAGAAGTGGTATTTACGCTGAATCCTCCAGGGAAATGGTGTGGAGCCCAAGAAAGAAACAGCAGTTGGTTTAAAGACTTGGAGGCAAGGCTGCTCAGAGCATCCGGTGAAACCGCGGACTTCGCGGACCTCGCGCCTGGCATTCAGAGCGGCTGCTCTGTCCACTGTGGCTTCAGGACGAAACAGAAAGCAATGTCATCACAAGGTGCATGAGGCCAACCAACGAGAAAAAAGGGAGTTTTCCTCCAGCATGATCGAGTCTCTCCACCGTGCACTCCGTCTTCCCCGTGTCCAGGCCACTTGCCCAGCTGGTCCAGTAGCCTTGGGAGTGGGGAGGAGGATGATCGGAACTGATCACCTGTCTTTAATAAGCGCAAGCGGATTCACAAGCAGCTTTTCTGACCCTGTGAGAATTTGAGCTTCATTCTGTGAGCAGTGATGACTTTTTGAAGGAATTAAACTTGAGAATGATGCTCCAACAGAACTTTATTCAGCAGGCCCTTCTTGAGCTCCTGCTTAAGGGGGAGGCTCACATTGATAAGGTATCCATCCTGGTGGAACCTACAGTTTACTGGTGAGAAAATGGGCTTTGGGGCCAGCTGGAGGGAGAAAGAGCCACTTAAACTAGAAAATCTTCTAATGGACCTGGTGAGGCAGACATGGGGATGTCTGTTTCACAGATGAGAAAACAGAAGGAAGGGAGGTCAAATAACTTACCCAAGATCAGGTAGTTTTAAACTGTTATCTATGTGATCATAAATCCCATAGAGAAAAGGCAAAATGCTGACTAATATGTCCTTACATAAATTTAAAATGTGAATATAAGAAAGACAAACCACTAATTGCACACACACACACACGCACACACATCACACACACACACCACACACACACACACACACACACACACACACACACACACATGTGAAATACAGCCTCACTTTCCAGAAAATGCAGCCTGGAAAATATTGGTCAGAGTATGGCCAGTGGCCTAGCTTTAAACCCTATACAGGCTTATTCATTCGAGTGAATTCTGTTCTGGGTAAAAACATTCCATAATCACAGACCTCGCCTCTCAGCTTAGCAGGGGCCCCTCACAAGTGAATGCTATTCATAGGATCCCAGAGCTGTAAAAAGCCAGTCTGAGTGCCTGATTTGGGACTTTCGAATGCAGTTGAGCAGTTTTGTGAATATCAGTTTTCTCTTCTTCTCTGGAGGTTGTCTAGGGGAGGAACTCTGTGTTCTGAAGTTTCATGACCCCGACCGGTAAAATGTTCCCCCGGGTTCCAGCTCCGTCTTATCTGCGTGAGTGTGGGTCCATCTCTCCCTTCTTTGGCCCTCTGTTGGAAGGGAGATTGGAAAGGATCTTAAGCGCATTTCTTCTGTGACCTCAGCGAACCCCAGTTCCTTTGAAAGTTTACCCTAGGATTCATTTTTTCTCTTTATAAAGTGTTCATTTCTCTTCTCTGAATTGTTTCGTTTCCAATTTCCTTTCTGAAAAAAAAAGTAGGCATATGCGTTTTGGGAAACAGAAAAGACAGCAATAGCAGTTACAACTGATTCTTGTTATTGGAGGTACAGAGCAACTACAGAGTTGCTGTTTGCACATAGAATTGATGAAGACAGAACCAGTGCTCCCAGAGGAAATAAAGGTTGGGTTCCTATGAGCCGCTGGTGACATTTGCATCAGTCGACCAACATCTAGCCTCATTTTATGTGTGTTTTGGAGGTTTTGCTGTTGTTTTCTTTTCTACTTTATTTTAACTTTTTACCTCTTTATTTTATACTGGAGTGTATGGATGTGAGAGTTGGACTGTGAAGAAGGCTGAGCGTACTTTGGCCACCTCATGTGAAGAGTTGACTCATTGGAAAAGACTCTGATGCTGGGAGGGATTGGGGGCAGGAGGAGAAGGGGACAACCGAGGATGAGATGGCTGGATGGAATCACCGACTCGATGGACGTGAGTCTGAGTGAACTCCTGGAGTTGGTGATAGACAGGGAGGCCTGGCGTGCTGTGATTCATGAGGTCAGAAAGAGTCGGACACGACTGAGCGACTGAACTGAACCGAACTGAACTGATAGGTGATTAGAAAGTTGTATTCGTTTCAGTGTACAACAAAGTGATTCGGTTACACACGTATCTCATGTAGCTACTCTTTTTCAAATTCTTTCCCCATTTAGGTCGTTACGTAGTATTGAGCAGAGCCTGGGCTAGGTAGTTGCTCTTTGTTGGTTATCCATTTTCACTGAAGCCTGTGTACATGTCAAAGCGCTGTTGTTTAAAGAAGGGTGATAGGAGGGATGAGAATCTTCTGATCCACCTCGCCTATTTTACAGTCTGTGTGTTTTTGCTGAAATGCACTTAATGTTATGTATCACACTGATGCATTAGCGTTGAATTCACAGCCAATAATGCTAGACTTCACACCTGAATGGAGCTTATGGAACATGCAGATTTTCTCCGTAAGGCATTTCACACAGCCGCTGTGCTTGAGACACTAAGTTTGGGCACTATGTTTGGGGGCCATTTTAGTATTATTATTATTATTATTATTTTTTGGCAGGTGGGGGGTCTTTGTTATTGCACGTGAGCCTTCTCTAGTGGTGGCAGCGGAGCTACTTTCTAGTTGGGGTGCGTGGGCGTCTCTTTGCAGTGGCTGCTCTTGTTGCAGAGCGCAGGCTCTAGGCACAGGAGCCTCGGCAGCTGTAGCACACGGGCTCAATAGTCGCGGCTCTTGGGCTCTAGAGCATAGGCGCAGTAGTTGCGGGCTCAGCTGCTTTGCAGCATGTGGGATCTTCCTGGGCCAGGGATCCAAACTGTGTCTCCTGCATTGCAAGGTGGAGTTGGGGGCCACTCCAAAGAGCACAGAAATGCAAAAAATGTGGCCCCAAGGAGACAGCAGAGAGGAGACTTTATTAGCATGAGAGCTGAAATAAGAAGCTGGGAACATGCCTGTTGGTAATTCATATGCTTCCTCATCCGGCACGTGTTCATAAATCATCGTGAAAGTGCTGTGAGTATTGATCTGGGGGCTACAAATACATTTCAGCAAGTAGGTGGATTTGCCTGTGTCTGTTCCTATTAAGTGTTGGGGGCCTTTTCCAGATGGCAGGGAAAAGGGTGTAAGGAGGGAACGGAGCATCTTTTGGAGACCCGAGACTGTTGAAAATAATTTATGAGAGATATGGTACCTGGACAGTAGCTCATAGCCTAAGGTGGAGAAACAGAATTCCTTGCACCTCCAGCAATCTATCTGCAGACCTCCTTGTGTGAAAAATGGCTTGCACATAAAATGTGAGCACTGTCACCCTGCACATACAATTATACTTTAATAAAAAATAGATCTATAACTCAACAGTAAGCCATGAGATTATGTGGCCCAGAAGCTGCTTTGAACTCGCAGCCATCAAACCCTGGCCCTCCTGCTTGTACTGGGTTCCTGAGGGAGGGGTTGATGGGAACACACTTGCCCACAGCGGGGTGCAAGGGCTTCAGGGAGCCACCTTCTCTGACTGGCACTTTCACTTCAAGGACCAGTGATGCATCAAAACTCCAATTTTGATAAATCAAAAGTGAAATCCATATTTAACAGAACATGACAAAAATCACTGATTTAAAAATCTAAAAACTAATGGAAAAGTCATATCCTGAAATCCCCCCAAAACATGTGCTGCTGTGGTTCCCATAGGCTCTTGTTGCTCCAGCCTGACTATTAAAAATGATTTTTTTTTTCTCCTACTCAAACTAGCCTATAATTTGATTTCTAGATCCTTCCAGGGTTTTGCTCTGAACAGAAGCAAAATGAAAATATTTCAGGGGCTTATTCGACAACCATTGCAAAAGAAAACACTGGCTATCTGTGGAGTCATAGGTTAAAGCTATAAATTTATTTTATTAAACAGAAAGGGAATGGGTGAAATTTAAAGACACTGTAACCCTGACCCTGGCTTTGTGGACTAATATTCTCATCTGATTTATTCATTTAATTTTTGCTTAGAGACATCACATACACACCAATGGTAAACCCTTCTTTTTGGTAAGTTTTTATCTCTCACAAAATTCTGATGTATTCAGTGATGAATTTGGATCGAAACAAGTTTTTCCAAAAAATTCATAGACTTACAACCACAAAGAATGCATTAGCATTTGAACTAAAGAGAGAAAGGTTAAAATCCCAACATTTTCTCCAAGAGAGAGCAGTTCTTCACCGTTTTTATATAATCTTTCAGAATATAACATCAAATATATTTAAAATTTTTATGTATTTTTAATATATACAGTATATATTTAATACATTGTATATCTTAATATATACAATGTGTATAACTTTTAGTAACACAATAAGTGTCTCCATTAATACTCGACTAGATCACTCTTCCAGATGTCTGTTCATACTTGTAGTAATTGAGTTCATTTTTTTCCCAAACAATAAAATGTCTAATACAAATAAATAAGGGTCGGATGAGTCTCAAATAACATGACCAGAGTACTTATAAAATTCAAAGGAGCTGAGTCAGATCCTTTCACGAGGACAAACGCAGCGCTCCTCCAGATTCAGTAAGCGGTGGAACGTAACGATCTTGCCTGGTGCTGTCTTTCATCTCCTGCGCCTTCTACCAAGTGCTATATCTCTCGAAGCAAAATGCATGACTTTCTTAATTAAAAGGAAAGTGAGTCTATGAAAATGAAGTTGAGCCTAACAGATCCTGATTCTCTCACTCAGACTATGAACAGGCCGAAGATGTGACTTGGCGAGGCAGCTTATTGACCATAGCCGTTGTGACTCATGGATAGGTTTTTTTTTTTTTTCATTATCTTATAATGGAAGGTTGTTGGGTGCAGCCTTAAAGCAGAATGAGAAAATCAACAGAATGTTCTTGGAATGACTGCTGGCAAACTTTCTTTTATTTGTCTCTGTTCTCATTAGGGGAAAGAGAGGGCAGGTCGCTTTCAGAAGGATTAAAGGGTCAAAGGTCTTGGTGAAGGGACGCCTACACAAGCCTTTAGAAAGCTGTTATCAGAGGATCAGGGATAATAGAAAACCATCCTCAGGCTAATCCTCTGCCTGGATCCAAAGAAAGCGCTTTACCTTTTTTCCCCTCTCCCCCCACACCACCACCTTTTTCCTTTACAGCAGCCATTTTCCACAAAAGCCTCTCACTTTGCCCTGATGGCTTAACCCAAGTTTACAGGATCCAAGATCTCTTTCCCCAGCTCTCTCCCCTTTTCTCAGTATCCTCCAGTCTCCAAGCCTAGCCCTTCCTCACTCTGCCCATTTCCTGCCTTTCTCTCACCTTTTACTGTCTTTGCTGGGTGTTCTCTGGGATTCCCCTTAAAGCCTTCCCAGCCTCCGCAGCAACTCACACCTTCAGCAGATGCACGACCTCTTCTAAGGGAGAAAGGACACTGACCTCAGGATGGGCATAAAGACCATCTGGTCTACCTGCCTGCTTCCCAGGTGGCTCAGTGGTAAAGGATCCATCTGCCAGTGCAGGAGATGTAAGAGACACAAGTTTGATCCCTGGGTTGGGAAGATCCCCTAGGGGAGGAAAAGGCAACCCACTCCAGTATTCTTGCCTGGAGAATCCCATGGACAGAGGAGCCTGGAGGGATACAGTTCCTGGGGTAGCAAAGAGTCGGACACAACTGAGCATCTGAGCATGTACATGTGGTCTTCCTACCTTCTTGGTGAACAAAATCCATGAAATTGGATTTTAGGTGAACAAAAATTTTAAAGGTGAACAAAATCCATGAAATTGCCTGAATTCATGCAGCCAGGTAGTGGCTGAGCCTAGACTAGGACTCAGAATTGCTAATTCTCTATGGCCTCTAATAATGACTGGGTATTGGTTATAAAGTCCTTTAGATCATTAAGCTGCTCTGCCAATTGAATATAGTTAACCCAGTGGGCAAAACTGCTGCTGTGGAATGAGACTGGGGTGGCACATGTGTTGGCAAGCTATACCTTAAGAGGGGTGGGTGGCTGCTTTGCACACAGAGCCCAGTGATCTCTACTTGTGGCCAGAGGCTTTGGTCAATACTCTACAAGGAGCAAGTGGACATCTCACCATCTAAGAGCAGACGTCACCAAGACGCCCTCTTCTCCTCCTCCTCACTGCACTCTGTGAACCATTGCTCACCAGGAGAGGGAGTAAGATAAAAATTGAGGAAGCCACACAGTGGGTGCGTAGGTTTGACAGGAATCTACATAACACTATAGAAAGAGAAACCCAGGAAAGGCATCAGCTTTGCTGGGGCTCTCTTCTCCCTCCTCGTTGGGGGCAGAACAAGGAGGACCTGTTGCTCCATGGAGCTCTCTGCTCCTCAGTGATCAGTCACAGGATCAGTCACCCAGACGTTTGCATTTAGAGTTACAGAGTTGACACTGAGTAATGATGCTGAGTGCTCCTTGCTATTCACTTCTTGTGGTTGGAAAAATCCTCCTAATATCAAACATTAGAATAAAGCACCACCTTGTGGTCTGATGCATTTATTAAAGTGGCAAAATCTGAGAGCTGAGACTGGAAATGCTCCCCCAGCTGGTGGCAGAGAAGCCGAGGTCTGAACACTGACTCAAAGGTGGCTGATGGGAAGCGGGAGCCCCGAGTGTCTGCGAATTCTTGGATCAGGTAACAGCAGCATCACCTTCCAGGGTGTGAGTTTCATGTTTCTGACACTAAAATACTGTGTTATTTACATAGTGGAACCAATTTAATCCCTTCAAAACCGCAGGGAAATGGGTCTTGATATTTGAACTTTGTAGGTTGAGGCTGAGGTCACTACATGATCAAACTGCCCTTAGTGCTGAGCTTGGGTTTGAGGTCAAGCCCTTTGGACACAAAGTCTCTGCTCTTAAACACTGTTCTGCTGATCCCCAAACCAGGACCAAGGGCAAGGTCTACTTCAAGCCCACTCTCATAGGGGGCTGTGGCTCTGGGCTCTAAATCAAAGCAAGAACGGCTGAAAAGTTGTGCCTGACTCTTTGCGACCCCAAGCACCATACAGTCCATGGAATTCTCCAGGCCAGAACACTGGAGTGGGAAGCCTTTCCCTTCTCCAGGGGATCTTGCCAACCCAGGGATCGAACCCAAGTCTCCCATCTTGCAGGCAGATTCTTTACAGGCTGAGCCACCAGGGAAGCCCAAGAATACTGGAGTGGGTAGTCTATACCTTCTTCAGCAGATCTTCCCAACCCAGGAATTGAACCAGGTTCTCCTGCATTGCAGGTGGATTCTTTACCAGCTCAGCTACCAGGGAAGTCCCTAAAACAGCTGAAGTCTTAGTTTAAGTTCACTCAGAGGGCTGGAAGTAACCTATTCCCCAAGTTTCTTTGGTAAGGAAATTCTGCACTCAGAGAATCCACAGGTGCCCATCCACTGTCTGAGATGTCCAGAGGGGAGGGATTTTGAGGATGGGCAGAGAGCACCTGGGGCTTCCCTGGTGGCTCAGCTGGTAAAGAATCTGCCTGCAATGCAGGAGACCCCAGTTCAATCCCTGGGTTGGGAAGATCCCCTAGAGAAGGGAATGGGTACTCACTCCAGTATTTTTGCCTGGAGGAGGAGCCTGATGGGCTACAGTCCCTGGAGTCACAAAGAGTCAGACACAACTGAGCAACTAACATCTTCACTTCACGTAAGAGAGCAACTGAGCCAGCAACCAGACCTTATATCATTTCATGAAGAAATAAAACCAGGAAGTGATATTTAACTAACACTTGCTTGTACAATTAGAGTGCTTACCATTTCAGTACTTTCCTGAACCATATTTTAGCTTCTTTAAAAAGCAATTATTTTGTCATAGTGTTTGTTTTAAAGGGAGGGTTGGAGTGTCTGTCTGACTGGTGTATAAGGTAAGCAGGTAGTAGTAAGAAGGATAAAATATTTATAGAAAGGAGACCTGACCCTGTCTTGTTCCTGGGACAGTGTGAGCATCCTCGTGCAAGTCGTTTCCTCACCTCGGGGCCTCAGTGATCTCATTTGTAGAACAGGGGGATGGACTTGACGAAAAGGTAGCTATTCTAAAATAGAGCACACCATCACCGTGGAAACTCTGAGTGGAGAACCTCAGCTTCTCCATTTCCTTAGAAAGCCTGTCCTGCCCTTGTTTTCTTCCTGTTCTCAACTAAATCTGCTGCTAATTTTGGTCGCACAGTGAGTCGCACACAGAGAAGTCTGATAGCATCCTCTAGTGATGACGATTTGGGGGCATACACGAGTCTCTCTTTTTCCAGAGGCGGTAAATCCCCACAATTAATGACTTCCTAGTCCCTTTGCATACAGTGGAAATCCAAGCAGTGATTTCAGAAGTTCTGTAAAAAGAGGAAGCACTGCTTTAGATGGCTTTCCTTGGAAGGTTGCTATGTGACATCAAGGCAGAGCCTGTTTGTTTCATAGCCTCTCCCCTTCTCTTTTCCTTCCTGTGCTCTCACTCTGGAGGTCTCTTTGTTGAGCCCTTTTTAAAAAACAGATAGTCTGTACTAGAGTAGACCCCAGACCAGGACTGTCCAATGACTTTGGTGTAATGCTGAAAATGGAATTTGTGCTTTGCAATGTGGTAGTCCGTCAACAACCACCAGTTGTAGGTGACTGCTGAGCATTTGAAATGAGGCTCATAAGCCCATGGATTGATGTTTCATTTTATTTAATTTTAGTTTATTTAAATCTTAATTTAAGTTGCCATTATGCCTCAGTTCAGTTCAGTCACTCAGGAATGTCCAACTCTTTGCGACTCCATGAATTGGAGCACGCCAGGCCTCCCTGTCCATCACCAACTCCGGAGTCTACTCAAACTAATGTGCATTGAGTCGGAGATGTCATCCAGCTATCTAATCCTCTGTCGTCCCCTTCTCCTCCTGCCCCCAATCCTTCCCAGCATCAGGGTGTTTTCCAATGAGTCAACTCTTCGCATGAGGTGGCCAAAGTATTGGGGTTTCAGCCTCATCATCAGTCCTTCCAATGAACACCCAGGACTGATCTCCTTTAGGATGGACTGGTTGGATCTCCTTGCAGTCCAAGGGACTCTCAAGAGTCTTCTCCAACACCACAATTCAAAAGCATCAATTCTTTGGCGCTCAGCTTTCTTCACTCTCCAACTCTCACATCCATACACAACTACTGGAAAAACCATAGCCTTGACAAGATGGACCTTGGTTGGGAAAGTAACGTATCTGCTTTTGAATATGCTATCTAGGTTGGTCATAACTTTCCTTCCAAGCAGCAAGAGTCTTTTAATTTCATGGCTACAATCACCATCTGCAGTGATTTTGGAGCCCAAAAAAATAAAGTCTGACACTGTTTCCACTGTTTCCCCATCTATTTCCTATGAAGTGATGGGACCAGATGCCATGATCTTCGTTTTCTGAATGTTGAGCTTTAAGCCAACTTTTTCACTCTCCACTTTCACTTTCATCAAGAGGCTTTTTAGCTCCTCTTTACTTTCTGCCATAAGGGTGGTATCATCTGCATATCTGAGGTGATTGATACTTCTCCCGGCAATCTTGATTCCAGCTTGTGTTTCTTCCAGTCCAGCGTTTCTCATGATGTACTCTGCATAGAAGTTAAATAAGCAGGGTGACAATATACAGCATTGATGTACCCCTTTTCCTATTTGGAGCTAGTCTGTTGTTCCATGTCCAGTTCAAACTGTTGCTTCCTGACCTGCATACAGGTTTCTCAAGAGGCAAGTCAGGTGGTCTGGTATTCCCATCTCTTTCAGAATTTTCCACAGTTTATTGTGATCCACACAGTCAAAGGCTTTGGCACAGTCAATAAAGCAGAAATAGATGTTTTTCTGGAACTCTCTTGCTTTTTCCATGATCCAGCAGATGTTGGCCATTTGATCTCTGGTTCCTCTGCCTTTTCTAAAACCAGCTTGAACATTAGAAGTTCACAGTTCACGTATTGCTGAAGCTTGGCTTGGAGAATTTTGAGGATTACTTTACTAGCATGTGAGATGAGTGCAATTGTGCAGTAGTTTGAGCATTCTTTGGCATTGCCTTTCTTTGGGATTGGAATGAAAACTGACCTTTTCCGTTCCTGTGGCCACTGCTGAGTTTTGCAAATTTGCTGGCCTATTGAGTGCAGCACTTTCACAGCATCATCTTTCAGGATTTGAAATAGCTCAACTGGAATTCCGTCACCTCCACTAGCTTTGTTTGTAATGATGTTTTTAAGGCCCACTTGACTTCACGTTCCAGGATCTCTGGCTCTAGGTGAGTGATCACACCATCGTGATTATCTTGGTTGTACAGTTCTTCCATGTATTCTTGCCACCTCTTCTTAATATCTTCTGCTTCTGTTAGGTCCACACCATTTCTGTCCTTTATTGAGCCCATCTTTGCATGAAATGTTCCCTTGGTATCTTTGATTTTCTTGAAGACATCTCTAGTCTTTCCCATTCTATTGTTTGCCTCTATTTCTTTGCATTGATTACTGAGAAAGGCTTTCTTATCTCTTCTTGCTATTCTTTGGAACTCAGCATTCAGATGCTCATATCTTTCCTTTTCTGCTTTGCTTTTTGCTTCTCTTTTCACAGCTATCTGTAAGGCCTCCTCAGACAGGCATTTTGCTTTTTTTGCATTTCTTTTCCATGGGGATGGTCTTGATCCCTGTCTCCTGTACAATGTCATGAACCTCCGTCCATAGTTCATCAGGCACTCTTATCTATCAGATCTAGACCCTTAAATCTATTTCTCACTTCTACTGTATCTGTAAGGCCTCCTCAGACAGGCATTTTGCTTTTTTGCATTTCTTTTCCATGGGGATGGTCTTGATCCCTGTCTCCTGTACAATGTCATGAACCTCATTCCATAGTTCATCAGGCACTCTCATCTATCAGATCTAGACCCTTAAATCTATTTCTCACTTCTACTGTATAATCATAAGGGATTTGATTTAGGTCATACCTGAATGGTCTAGTGGTTTTCCCTACTTTCTTCAATTTAAGTCTTAATTTGGCAGTAAGGAATTCATGATCTGAGCCACAGTCAGCTCCCAGTTTTGTTTTTGCTGACTGTATAGAGCTTCTCCATTTTTGGCTGCAAAGAATATAATTAATCTGATTTCAGTGTTGACCATCTGGTGATGTCCCTGTGTAGAGTCTTCTCTTGTGTTGTTGGAAGAGGGTGTTTGCTATGACCAGTGTGTTCTCTTGGCAATGCTCTATTAGCCTTTGCCCTGCTTCATTTCATATTCCAAGGCCAAATTTGCCTGTTACTCCAGGTGTTTCTTGACTTCCTACTTTTGCATTCCAGTTCCCTATAATGAAAAGGACATCTTTTTTTTTCCAAGACATTTATTTTTTCTAATTTTTCTTTTTTTAAATACGTTTAGATCTTTAATCTATTTTGAGTTTATTTTTGTGTATGGTGTTAGAAAGTGTTCTAGTTTCATTCTTTTACAAGTGGTTGACCAGTTTTCCCAGCACCACTTGTTAAAGAGATGGCCTTGAAAAGGACATCTTTTTTGGGTGTTAGTTCTGAAAGGTCTTGTAGGTCTTCAAGTTGGTCGACTGAGCAACTTCACTTTCATTTTGAGCTTCCCTGGTAGCTCACACGGTAAAGTGTCTGCCTGCAATGCGGGAGACCTGGGTTTGATCCCTGGGTTGGGAAGATCTCCTGGAGAAAGAAATGGCGACCCACTCCAGTACTCTTGCCTGGAGAATCTCACGGATGGAGGAGCCTTGCAGGCTACAGTCCATGGGGTTGCAAAAAGTCGGACACGAATGAGCGACTTCACATATGCCTTGTTGTTATCATATTAATGAGTACAGAGTTATAATATGTTATAACACAGATCTTCGTTGGAAGACTTCGTGGTTTTCCTAGGTTGTCAAGGATATATTATAAGAGAGTTATCCTTAATCCTGGCTTTTTAAGCAGACCTTTAAAAGATGATGATTTGGGGGGGTCATATATGCTTTTCTGTGTTCTTGAAAACAAGATGTTAAAAATATAATGGGGGATCAGTCTTTGTAAAATGCAGTCTATCTTTGAGATAGTTGGATGGTGTCACTGACTCAATGGACATGAGTTTAAGTGAGCTCCAGGAGATGGTGAAGGACAGGGAAGCCTGGTGTGCTGCAGTCCATGGAGTCGTAAAGAGTCAGACACTTGAGCTACTGAAAAACCACAATCTTTGAGATAACTGAGTTTTTTCTTAATTTTACACTAAATGATAGAAAATAAATCCTGGCTTGAGTCCATAGAAATAGAACTTATTCTTTCATTTTAAGAAGAAAGAGAAGTATTTTCTTAGGCTGCAGATTTTTTTTTCCAGTCAATAATCAAATTTAAATGTGATCTTAGAATGTCTTTCAGCTAGTGAATATTTTTTGTGTCAAACATTTAATGATAAAGATAGATCCTAGGACTTCCCTGGTGGTGCAGAGAACACAGGTTCGATTCCCAATCCAGAAGATGCCACATACCACGACGCGACTAAGACTGCGCACCACAGCTGCTGGAGCCTGCATGCTCCGGGGCTCTTGAGCCACAGTTACTGACAGCCACACGCTAGAGTCTGTGCGGCACAGCGAGAGAAGCCACTGTAATAAGAAGCCTGTGCATCGCTACTGGAGGGTAACCCCTGCTCTCTGAAACCAGGGAAAGCCCGTGTGCAGCAGCAAAGACCTAGCACAGCCAAATAAGCAAGTAAATAAATAAATATAAGCAGTGTGTACATGTCAAAAAAAGAGACTACAGTGAAATAAAATTTTTAAAAAAGATCCTATCCTTTGAAGTAGGAATTATACATAGGTGTATTTTCCCCTAAAATATTTGACTGTAGAAAAAACTAAAAAAAAAAAAAAAACAAAACTGGTGAAACTCTCAATGCTTTATTATATAACTCCTATCCTAAATAAGCTCACTTTACATTCCAAGTATGTTTCTAATTAATTAGCCCAGGATTTCTCAACTGGAACAAGCATTGGGCAACATCATATCCATTAATCTCAAAATAAAGCCTTTATCCTCTACCAATATAAAGAGGCTGACAGATAGGTAACAGTCCTGAGAAAGTGACTCCTGTGTTGGAAGAAAAGACTAAAAACATCCTGTAAACAATTTTGAGAAATGCATGGAAGCTCTTACGAGAAGGCATGTTGAGGTATTTCAAAATCCGCGGTGACAGTGAGCAAGCAAGAGATGTGACTGTCACCTGTGTGAAGGAGCGGTGCCTCCGTGTCTTTGCTTATCCCGGCCATAACAAAGTTTTCAAGAGGGGACCACATGATGGCCTGCTGCTCTGGGCTGGTCCTGGCTTTATGATGACAACATGCAGACACTGTTACCCTAGGGACCAGAGCTCTATTTGAAGGACGCTTCCTACACTTTTAACCTTGGTGCATAAAATCATTTCCACTCCAGAAAGTGACTTAAGACCCCCAAACTACATTACCTGAGATCAAGCAGCTGTACTCAAATACAAATGAATGGAAATCAATTTTAGAACCAAGGTGCTGCAGAAAACAAACAAAAGGCAGCCCATGCTTCTTTTTTTATTCTCACATTTATTTATTTCGAAGTTTTAAAATACATCTGTTTGTTTATTTTCGGCTGGGCCGGTCTTCATTGCTGCGCACAGACTTTCTCTGGCTGTGGCCAGTGGGGGCGACCCTCTGGTTTTGGTGCTCTGGCTTCTCACCTCCTTGGCCTCTCTTTTCATGCAGAGTACAGGCTCTAGGGTGTGAGGGCTTCTGTAGTTGTGACATACAGGCTTAGCTGCCCCCACTGGCATGTGGAGTCTTCCCGGACCAAGGATCCAACCCCTGTCCCTTGCACTGCCAGGTGGATTCTTAACCGCTGGACCATGAGGAAAGTCCTAAACTAACCGTGCTCTGATAGTTTCAGGTAGATGGCAAAGGGACTCAGCCATACATATATAAGCATCCATCCTCCCCCAAACTCCCCTCCCATCCAGGCTGCCACATAACATTGAGCAGAGTCCCCTGTGCTGCCCAGCAGGACTTGTTGGTTATCTGTTTTACATATAGCAGTCTGTCCATGTCAATTTCCTGGCATTTTGTCTTTATAGGGGACTGCGTGTAGGAGAGGATGGAGAGGTTTCACTGGGGTCTGAAGCCACAGTTGCACCATGATGGAAACAGCTCAGATCCCAGCAGGGTCACTTCTCAAGCCCTGAGTCATTGGTTCCCTAGAGGAAGCCGAGGCCCCTTCCAGCCCACACCCCGCCCACTCAAGCGGCTGCAGTGGAGGAGGGAATATTTCGCATCATTGGACAAGAGCTGCCCGCGACTTGGAGACCATCAGAGGCATGAAGAAGCTGGTGGACAGCATTTGTCAGAGTTACCAAAAAACACACACGAAGAGCAAACCTTTTCCAGGGTTGGCTAATATCATCCTCAGGCGGCTGAGTGTTGTCTTAGGAGAGGGCCCCTCCTCTGAGAACCTGGTTGATGCCAACTGTGGGGAAAGCAGGGACATGTAGCTTTCCTAGGAAGAGATACTGAGATTCTTTGATTACAGTCAGCCTTGAGCTGAGGCAATTGCTAGTGTGAACACAGAAGTGGTATCGAAAATGAAACAGTGCCAGCAAGGGTTGCAACAAGGCATCACCTTCAGATCCGCCTGACTAAAGGTTTCCCAGTTCCTCAGTGAAGATGAATTAGAGCTTACGTGAGAATAATACTCTGTTTCATTTCTTGATTTATGTATACAGTGCAGAGGCCAATTGTTTGAAGAAGTGTATGTCTCACTTGGGTCTGCTGAGTCATCCTCAATTGATCTTCTAGTAGTTGGTATAAAACTTCAACTTTTAGAAACTGTTTCAGAATCAGTTAGGCTGATGCACGGCAGGACCCACATTGGCTGAAGAACCCCAATCAACATTTGCTGTTAAATTCTGGGCACAGAATGGGGCCAGTTAAATAAGACATACCTTGTTCAGAATGACACCTCAATGCTTGCTCTTTTCTTGCTGTGATACACATGACAGGCTCTGTAATCATTGTTCACTCCCCTAAACTCATTTTAAAATGTACACGGACCTGCTGATCATTGCGGAAAGTTTATGTTCCTCTTCTCCCTCCATCATAAAACCTCTGAATGCTAGCAGCCGCGACCACCTAGAAGAAAAATAGTCTTCCTGCCTTCCAATATCCATTTTCCCCATCATCCTCAAGGAAAGAATCAAGGGCTATAAATAGTAGTGTGTATATCTAGGAAGTGTCACTAAAGGCAAGGCTGTAGCCTTGTTCTGCCTCCTGTTTTCTGTATCTCCTGCTGCCTGGAATACAGATATGATGGCGGGTGCTGAGTCCTGATGAGAATAATGGAACATGAAGGTAGAAAGCATTGGGGGCCCTGATTACGATGGTCTCATCATTCCTGGATCAGCCACATTCGCATAAGAGATTATACAAATGTTCCTCTCATTTAAGCCAATTTTATTCTAACTTTTCAATCACTCTCAGTTGAACCTGATCCCAGTTTCTTCAGGAAAACATTTCCACTCTGAAAAACTGTGGATATACACATTGAGTAGATGTCTTAGAAAGTCATGGTGGGAGGAGAGATGGCTCAGCAAAAGGAAGGGGTGCAGGCTCGGTTCTTACATAATAGAAATTATTTGCAAGAGTCATAGTTCTACATTTTTCCCTGATGAGACTGCCCAATGCTCTACGGTTGGTGGAATATCAATATAATTGCTCATCAGTTTTCTTTCTTCAGAAATGAAATGCAGTTCACAATGGAAACCAGGTCTTTCTTTTCTTAATCATTCCATAGGAGACAATCACATGAGTAACACCTCTTTGAAGAGTCAATCCTCATTTCTACTCTCTTACATTCCCCAGCAAAGGTTTATCTTAAGCCACATTTGCAAATTGCTTCAACACATGTGCCTGGTACAAATTTAAACTCATAAAGCAGAGAAAGCCAGGGTGCGGTGGTGGGAATCGCTCTTCGAACAGTCCACTGTACACTGTGGGCTGCCCCTGTCTCTAGTGCTTTCCCATAAAAGGCCTGAGAAAAGGAAGTTAAACCGCAATCCCATTAGGTAATAGGCTGTGCATTGATATCATTTATCTGGAATGAGGAAGGGAAAGACTCAGCTTTGAAAGGTTTTCCTCAATGGTATATTCCCCTTGCTACAAAGCTGTCCCTGAGACATCAGGTGAGACACAGGAGGAAAACTGCAACCCTTCATCTTATACCAAGCACCTTCCCAAGGCAAGCAATCTTTCGGAATTTGGAAAATGTTTTTCAATAGATGGTGCAGTTTGACAGCCTGTGCTCACCAGGCTGATTTCCAACTTAGGAGCAGAAGTGGACATAACAAATAGTGGTGAGGGGCTTTGACTTAGCCCAGAATCCCTCATACTCTTAAAATTTTTTGAGGAACCGCTCCTCAAAAGCTTTTGTTTATGTAGGTTATATTTAAAATATTAGAACTAATACTGAAAATATTTAAAATACTAATTTTTGTTAAATAGCAATGAGAAACTCAATACATTAAAATAAAATAATTTTAGTGAAGTCAAAACTGAAAGAAATTTAAGATATTTGTTTAAAAATAACTGATAAACTGTGCAACTTTTAGCAAAAAATAACTGATTTTAATGAAACTAATTATGTTTTCTGAATGGATCTTTTGCCCAAGTGTGATTTTGCCATATAATGACTCGATCATTGGAAAATTTTGCTTCATTGGGTGAATATTTGAGCTTCCAAATATTGAATATACAATATTTTTTAAAAATCACATTTATTAATATCACTGAGCTCATTAGAAAAATCTTTATGCATCAGGAGGTTATCAAGCTCAAATTTTTATCTTTGGCAGAAATAATGTCTGTCATTTTCCTTGAAGTGACAAGCTCTTTTTATTTACTCTCAAGAAAAATTCTGTCAAAAAGATAGTTCAAATAACAACAGTTTATTGTCAACTGTCTTGATGGTGCTGTGGTAAAGAAGCCATCTGCCAATGAAGGACATGCAAGAGACACAGGTTTGATCTCTGGGTTGGGAAGCTTCTCCTGGGGAAGGAAATGGCAACCCACTCCAGTATTCTTGCCTGGGAAATCCCATGGACAGAGGAGGCTGGTGGGTTACAGTCTGGGGTTGCAAGAGTTGGACATTACTGAGTGATTGGGCACACATGTCTTTCAGAGAAAAATGGTGTTCCATGAAAGAGCAGGCTATTTTAGCTTGCAACTCAGAACTGCATATGTGCTGGGGTATAGTTGTTAAAGTGCTTTATGCACGCTCCCTATTTTATCACATGTAATATTGAAAAAGACATCTGGTCAAGGGTCAAGGTTAACTAAGTTAATCATTTTCCTGTTTTATCGAGGACATGAGATAGTCTCCCCTCTCCCCCGCCCGCCACTTTCCTTGTGAGTTCATTGTGACCAAAAAAAAAAAAAAAAAATAGAGTGACTACTGACATAGGCTCGAGCCCTTGCCTCGATTGTTATTAATACTAAGGCAGCAGCTATTATACCTAATTTTGCTTTTGCACAATTAGTGCAAATGTTAACACAATGAAAAAGGCAAATGACTTCTTAGTATTATTATGAAAATCATTTTCCTTTTCTGGACCAGAACAAGGATCTCAGAGAATACCTGGGGGAATCAGATTACACTTTAAGAATGGCTATGGTAGAAGTTTCTAGTATTAAATTAAGACCCATCAGCATCACTGGACGAAGTTTACAGTAATAGGGTCTTTTAACTGTCTTTTCTGCACTGTCTTTCCCATCAGGAACAAATAAACCAGGAGAAAAATGTTATAAACATTTATGATGACTGCTATAATCTAAAACTGATCAATATACAAGAAATATGTTACCAATAATTATTAATGTAAAAAAGTCTCAGAATACCTTTTAAAAAATTTCTATCCCTGAACACATTTCAGAATTTTAGAGGTGACAGTAATAGTCCTATAATGATATAATAATAATAATGAATAAGTACAAAATCTCCTTTGGGTGCATTTTCAGCAGCTCTTTTCCTAAAGATTTATATTATCAAAAATTTTTATTTATGTATTTATTCTTAATTTTGGCTGTTTTGGGTCTTAGTTGCCCAGCAGCACGTGAGATTAGATCCCCGACCAAGGACTGAACGTGTGTCCCCTGCAGTGGAAGGCAGACTCTTAACCGTTGGACCACCAGGGAATTCCCCTACATTGTTTATTGTAACTTGAAAAAAACTCTGTGATGCAGTTGTGCAGGACTTCATATCCCCTTCATTTTGCATGTCAAGAGTCTAAGAAAATGAGATTCACTTACAGTCACAAAGGAAAAGGGCGGTGGAACCAGAGTTTCCTTCTGTGTGTGTGTTAAGTCGCTTCAGTCATGTCTGACTCTGCGACTCTATGGACAGCAGCCTGCCAGGCTCCTCCGTCCATGGGGTTCTCCAAGCAAGAATATTGGGATAGATTTCCATGCCCTCCTCCAGGGGATCTTCCTTGCCCAGGGATCGAACTCGCTTCTCTTACATTTCCTACCTCGTCAAGTGGGTTATTTACCACTACTGCCTCCTGGAAAGCCCAGCCACCACGGGTTCTCCCTGGTTAACATTTGAAAGCCTTTTCATTTCTTTACCACTCTGAACCACTTGGTCCATCTGGCCTCTGCAGGCATGTTTCACTTCAATAAAGAGAGATGATTCCAATAAACTCAGAGACTGCAGAAATCCCTAGGGCAGAGTTTGCCAAATAACTGAAAACCTGCAGGGACAGTGTGACTCCCCTGAGCTTTTCCAGTTTCTATTTCTGCTGATAGGCTGAAGTGTATAGAAAAGAAGAAACTCTCTCAGCCTAGGTTGGATCACCGGCTAAATTTGGAGTTCCAGATTAGAGAAACACCCTCGGATGACAGGGCCTTCCATCCCTGGTGTCCTGGAGGGGCTCATTCTGAAACTACTCATGTGTGTTTCCTTCCTCTTTGGAACCGGAGGGGAAACTTGGCTAAGGCGTCTGCTGCCCTTTGCCTCTTGTGAGTGATGGGGGATACTATTTGGAGATTTAGGCAGAAAGTGATGAAGGGGAAGAGGATGTGGGTGGGGACCAGTGATGAGTAGAAGAGAATGAAATGTGAGCCGGCCGTGCCATGAGCAGAAGCAGTCTTAAAACCTCGCCTTTGTATTTCCCAGCCTGGTACAGGTAACAGAATCTTCCCTACCTGTCACCACTGAGTAGTTGCCATAACAATGCTGTATTCATATGACCCATATTTTACCTCCCAAAGGCAGAGGAAGATCCTCAAAGAAACATGTAGACCTCCAGTGGTATGTAGGGACAAGGGACTGTTTTCCCTCCTCTTCTTCATGCAGTCATTTTCTCTTGAAAATATTCATTTTTTTCCCATCTTATTTCCATCGTGCTCTACACTCTTTATGTCCTAGCCCTGGAAAGGAAGGCACAAGGAAGTGTTTTTGAGTGGAGCCCGCTCGACCCAAGCCAGCTGAGCCTCCTCTTCTCTCACCTCGTGTCTCAGGGGTCAGAGAGAGATCACAAGAATACACGTTACTCGGATGCAATCACCTCTTACTGATGAAAAACAGCTTGCCTGGGTGGAAAACCATTTTCTCAGGCAGTGATTTGCCTAGGAGTTGCAATGACATTGCTCTTTTGTGCCAAGAATATCAATCAGTCCAAAAGTCCCTCTCCCATGAAAGGTAGGTGAGATCCTGGGCGTGCCCATCCACGCATTTGTAATCCCTGTGTTTGGTGCTAGTGTAAATGTCAAGGAGGAATACTCGGATCATTCTGCCATTATTTGGTTTTCCTATCTCCCCCACCCTCACTCCTTTTATATAATCTCTTGACTTCCTCCCCACCCATCTCAATTCTGTTGTTCCATCACCTTACTATCCTCAGTTTGAAAGTGTGAGCCCTTTGGGATGAAGGGTGATATAAAATCTAGGAAGGATAGAAGCATCTTACAGAAGAGAGGAAAGGGCTCTGGACCATGGTGCATTAAAAAAACAAAAACTTGTCAAAATTGGAGAACTTTTGTGTAACCATTTTAATATTGAAGATGGAAAAAAAAGCCAACATTTTCAGTATATTATGCTTTATTATTTCAAGAAAGGTAAAAAAGCAACTGCAACTCAAAAACATGTGTGCATTGTATGGAGAAGGTGCTTTGACTGATCGAACATGTCAAAAATGCTTTGCAAGGTTTTGTACTGGAGATTTCTCTCTAGATAATTCTCCACAGTTGGGCAGACCAGTTGAAGTCAGTAGAGATCAAACTGAGACACTGAGAACAATCAATGTTATACCATGTGAGAGATAGCCAACATGCTCAAAATATTCCAATCAAGTGCTGAAAATCATTTGCACTAGCTTGGTTATGTTAATCACTGATGTTTGGGTTCCATATAAATTAAGCAAAGAAAACTTTCTTGACAGTATTTCCACCTGTGATTTTCTGCTCAAATGTAATGAAAACTTTTCATTTTAAAAACAAAATGTGATGGGTGATGAAAAGTGGATATTGTACAATATAGAGGAATGAAGCAGATCATGGGGCAAGTAAAATGAACAACCAACAACCGCACCAAAGGCTGGTCTTCATCCAAAGAAGGTGATGCTGTGTATATGGTGAGATTGAAAGAAGTCCTCTACTATGAGCTCCTTCTGGAAAGCCAAATGATCAATTTCAACAAGGACTGCTCCCAATTAGACCAGCTGAGAGCAGCACTCAATGAAAAGCCTCCAGAATTAGTCAACAAAAAATGCATAATATTTCATCAGGATAACGCAAGACCACATGCTTCTTTGATGAGCAGGCAAAAACTGTTAGGGCTTAGCTGGGGAGTTCTGATTCATCAGCCCTGTTCACCAGACATTGCACCTTTGGATTTCTATTTATTTTGGTCTTTACAAAACCATTTTAATGGAAGAAATTTCAATTCCCTGTATGACTGCAAATGCACCTAGAGTAATTCATTGCTTACAAAGATAAAACGTTTTGGGAAGATGAAATTATAAAGTTGCCTGGAACTTGGCAGAAGGTAGGTGAACAAAACAGTGAATATATTGTTCAGCAAAGTTCTTGGTGAAAACGAAAAGTTTTTTTAGTTTTTTTAGAAAACTAAAAGTTATCTTTTAGTTTTACTTAGAAACTGAAGGCACTTTTTGGCCAACCCAATATTCTCTTAGGGAAGACATGCTTTATCATGAATACAATGCCGGTAGAAATATGGACATTAAAGGCTGATCTAATGACGAGGAACTTAGAAACCGGAGGAAAGGCAATCCTTGTTATAAAGTAACAAAGAACTTGACTGATTTATGTTCTAGAGTTTTGTGTAAGGTAGAAATTGTGAGAGATGAAATTGGATATTTAGCTGAAGAACTTTCTAAGCAAAGATGAAGAAGTATCTTTCTTTCTCTTACTGCTTAGAGTAAAATGCAAGAAAAGAGAGATGAGTTGAAGGAATTGTTAACCAAAAAGGAACCGGAGCTTAAAAACTTGGAAAATTCTCAGCTCATTCATTTTGCAAAAAAAATGAGGAAGGCATTCTGAAGAGAATACCAAAGGTGTTCTTGTTCATTTGATAAGATTAGTGCGGGTGTAAACCACAAATTTAATGAGCCATTCCAGCAGAAACCCGGAATAAAGATGGGATTATACCATCAGAAATACAACCAGCTGGGACTACATGAAACAGAGGAAACAGGAGTGATGGAAGACTGTCAGACTTCTGGGATTCTTCAGGACAGGACAGGGACTTCCCTGGCAGTCCAGTGGTTAAGACTTGGTTCTTCCAATGCAGGGGGTGTGGGTTTGATCCCTGGTTAAGGAATTAAGATTCCACATGCCGCACGATGTTGCAAAAAAAAAAAAAAAATATATATATATATATATATACACACAGGACCAGACAATAGAGCTATCCAGTTGTAAACATAAATTATCCTTCAAGAAAAGGGAAGAATGGTGCCAAAGATGACTCAGAGATCATCAGGATTAGCACCAGAGGAGCATGGCTCATTCCTTCTTGTTTTCAAAGGGTGGAGCTGCGTCTTGGTATGAGCAGGCCAGAGTCTCAGGGACAGGGCCACCAACAAAGGCCATGGGGATGACACTGTTGCCCCAGTAAGCCCAGAAGGATGAGCATGGAGCCAGAGATTACTCTTGACATCTACTATCTAATGGAGTTTAGCCTTGTTAGGTTTTCGTCTTGCTTGGGACCCAGCATCCCTTTCTTCTTCCTGATTTTCTCCTTCTGAAATGGGAATGTTCATCCTATGCCTATCTCACTATTGTATTTGGGAAGGGGGCAAACAGTTTGGTTTCACAGGACAGAGGAGCCTGGCGGGCTATATTCCAAGGGGTCACAAACAGTCTGACATGACTGAGCACAGCTGCACACGCACGTACACACACACACACACATACACGCACATACATACACACACACACACGCACACCATTCATAACTGGAGAGAAATTTGTCTCAGGATGAATCACATCTCGTTTCACTCGTAACTGATTTAGATAATATTTAGATGAGCCTTTGGGTTTTCAACTGTAAAGTTGAGGCTGGCAGGAATTAAGACTTTGGGGCTGTTGGGATGGGGTGAGTGTATTTTGCCTGTGAGAAAGTTACAAGTGGTGGGAGGCCAGAGGGTGAAGCAGACCGAACTGTATCCCCTCCGATACCAAATTAATATGTTGAAGCCCTCACTCCCAGGGTGAATGGATTTGGAGACAGAAAATATAAGGAGGTAATAAAGGTTAAATGAGTTCATAAGGATGGGATCTCAATCTGACGGGACCAGCGTCCTGATAAGCAGAGAAGGAAACACCAACTGTCTCTCTCTTTCCCAAACCCTTTTTCCTGCAAATGCCCTATTTGGGGGCCACAGAGGGAAGGCCACGTGGGCTTCACTCAAGAAGCTGTTGGCAAGTGAGGAAGGAGAGCTCTCACAAGGAACCTAACTGGCTGATACCCTGATCTGGGAACGCAGGCCTGCAAATCTGTGAGAGCTTAAGTGTCTGTAGTCTAAGCCACCTAGTCTGTGGAATTTGTCAAGGCAGCCTGGGCTCAGACTCTCCTCCCCTCCTTTCAGTCTCTCTGGCTCACTTCTTGGCCTGCAATCCATAGCTCAGCCTCCACCCCTCGTGCAAAGCCACATAGCAGTCCAGGCATGAATTGAATATATGTTTGAATATCCTCGTGATCCAAGCAGAATGGAAGCCAGGAGAAGAGTTACAGTTCACTGAATGACAGTAAATTGTCGAGAGCGGTTCTGTTACCTGCCTGTCCAGAGACAATTTTAATTTTGGTATATGTCATTAAATCTCAGGAGAGTTACCGGGTGTAGGTTATTTCAGTTACCCTGTGGAATTTTCTGAAAACCACATGCATAAGGTTTATGACTTTCTGTTGCACCAGGTTTTTTAAACCAAAGTTGGCTGTGACAAATCAACTATATTCACACCATTGCTGTTACTATTTGAAGTCACAGCGAGGTGGTATGGCTAGCGTATCTGCACAGGAGAGTGATAAAGGCGCTTCTTTTATAACATGGTGAGAGAATAAGTGTGAAGGATGAACTTTTGGAGCTCAAGTTTAATTCTCTAACTTTAATCTTTCTTTGAAAGAGTGGTGCCACAGTCTTCTTCTTGTTGTAGTTGTTTAGTCTCTAAGTCGTGTCTGACTCTTTGAGCCCTCATGGACAATTGCCGGCCAGGCTCCTCTGTCCATGGGATTCTCCAGGCAAGAATACTGGAGTGGGTTGCCATTTCCTTCTCCAGGAGATCTTCCAGACCCAGGGATCAAACCCAAGTCTCCTGCATTCCAGAAGGATTCTTTACTGCTGAACCATCGGGGAAAACCACAGTCATTTTATTATTTAGCACAAATATTAAAAAGGTTAGACGTGAACGAGTCAAAGTTAGCCTATGACCTCTTTCTCAAACCTTAGTGTTTTTACATATCACCTGAAAGGTTAGTTAAAAGACAGTTTCTGACCTGGCGGGTCTTGGATGGAGCCCCAGATCCTGCCTTTCTGAGTTTCTATTTCTGCTGCTGCTGCCGATCTAGCAAAGATTCCATTTACTGTGTATTAGACCCAATGTTGAGGTGCATGTTATTTTTCCATGAATAAAATATCACGTGAGCTTGAGTTGGTCTTCTCTTTGGCAGTATATCATACGTCCCCTCTAAGAATGGTCCAAACCTTCTACTTGGAAGAGCTACATTATAGGGATTGTAAAGTGATTTGAGCTTCAAATGCTTGACATAAACATGAGCTTAATACTGACTGATTGGTTAATTTCCAGAAAGCAGATTTTCAGAGATATGTAATGAATGTCTCCCCAGTGATATATAATGATGCATTCCTATTAGGGGCTCTCGAACTCTGGACATTTAGAGACAAGACAGAGTTAATGGTATTAGAGCCACTGAGAAAGCATGGCTCATCCAAGGCTAGCAATACAGCTCTTTTGCAAATCGTCCTTCATCGGAGGTGAGAAATTGGTTTCAGAAATGGTCAGGAAGTTTGTTTCATAATTTTATGACTGGGTGCCTCCTGGAGTGAAGGAGAGGCACTGAGAAGTTTAGCAAGAGCTAGTAAAGCCGGAGTCCTTATTTGCAAGATTTGGTAAGCACGTGGGTGTGCTATTGTTTATTTCCCTGTGACTTAGGACAAGCAAATTCTTACTGCTGATTAGACTATGGCTGATCAGGGACCTTCTCAGGACCTTCTCGGGACCTTCCTCCATCAGACACTAGGGACTGCCAGAACCAGGTTTGCCTGTGGGCAAAGCAAGGAAATTACCAGAGGTCAAGGGAAGGCTAAAACTCTTCCATGAAGCAATCTTCCTTACCTTTCCGGAATATTCATGCCTGTACATACGCATACACATGTATGCATGTGTAGCAGGTAAGAGGTTATAATTCATAAAGTAAAGTTACAATTCAAGAGCATTTTTGACATTAAAAATGTGCTTTACCTTCCCACTCCTACTGAACAAGATTTGTCAGAAGTATACAAGATAAATCAGCTTCACAGATGTTGAGTGTTGGAAATACCATCATGCCACATTTGCTGTCAGTGGCTTAAGTTGGATAAAGGTGGTGCCAGTTCTTTTGTGTGTTTTGCTTAGTATTCTCTGCTTTTGTTTTCTTTTGTAAATTAGACGACCCTGGAATTTTGTCAATGTAACTTTTAGTTATACTGTGTAAACATAAATGATTGCTGCTGATTCTGATGGAATTCTATACTTAATGACCGAAACTAACTTCGAGGCAGCCAAGGCAAGAATGAAAAAGGAAAACAGGAGATAGATATTTTTATTTCACACATAATTTGTGTCATTGACAATACTTTTGCTTCATCCAAATCATAAGAGATATACAGTATTCTTTTTGTGTATTGATATAAAAGATACAGGTGTTTATGGCACCTGCCAGCAGGGAAAACAGCTAAAAATTTGGCAGATAGTTGACTTGGAGAAGTATTTTCAGGCTCAGCTCATTTCAACTCTTAGCTCAAATAATCCCAAATTTCTGGGTTTCTTGCCATTATCAATGAATAGAAACTTTCAGCATTCCTAAAAATTGTTATGTTCCATGGAAAACATTTTGGATAAGATTGAGTTTTGAAGCAGTTTCATGTTGCATAATGTAGGGAATGCCTGTTCCTGCCTACATCTAAGCAACCTTTTCAATGGTTTATCAAGAATTCATTTAATCTTCTCTATGTCCAGATTACATTTTACCATAAAAATACTCCTTTTGACTCATCATTAAAATCTTCTTTAAAAGATAATACCCCTTTAAAGGGCTTCTTTCAGAAGATTCCTGCTCTAAGAGGTGGAATGAAAGAATGAGGCCAATTACTGCTGTGGTTCTATAAGTCCAATGGTCCCTAAGCACGAATTTCCAGTGTCTTCTGGCATATTTGTACATACCAACAGGTTATACCATACCATCATTGCCTATAATATGATTCAAATGCAGAATGAAATCCAGCAAGTATTTTCTGTCTAACTGATGTAACATAGGACAAGTCATGTTTTCTGAGACTGAAAGGTTAGCATGAATTTAATGAGGGCAGATGTCTCTAAAATTACTGCAAATGCAAAATAAAGGGATGTTGGACTGATGAAAGGCACATACCAGCAAAAAAACCAGAATTAGGGGAGATCAACCCTTGCTGCTATGCCTCTAAAGTTAATTAGAGGGATACTGAAAAAGCAGACATCACAATACTCACATGTAACTCGAAGGATATTAAAATGAAACAAAGCAAAAGGTGTTTCTTTGTTGAGTCATCCTCAATAAAACCTAGTCAGTTGGCTATTAACAGTCTTTTCACCATTTGATAAAATGAATAGACCGGTGATAAATACCTTTGGTAGGAGCATTTTAGTCTTACATGATGAAAGCAATAAATGACATAGGCTTTTCTGCAGTCAATAAATCAAGTAAAATCAAGAATCACACTATTTACGTGGATCACATTCCTTTGATGGATATCTCTCCAAACTCAAGGTGTTACTGATGAAGACATACTTGCAATTTCTGTCTTCTGAATTTCCAAAGAGATTATCATGTTGTCTAAAACAAGTGCACTCTTAGGTGACTGACAGAAATGCATCTTAAATTTGCACGTGTTTAAGGACTTCCCTGATAGTTCCGTGGTTCAGACTTCACCTTTCATTGCAGTGGGTGCAGGTTCGATCCCTGTTTCAGGAGCTAAGATCTCTCATGCCTTGCTGCCCAAAGATCAAAACATAAAACAGAAGCAATACTGGAACATATTCAACAAAGACGTTAAAAATGGTCCAAACCAAAAAAATCTTTAAAAAAATTAATTTGCATGTGTTTAATTGTGTAGGTATAACTATGCAACTAAAATATCCTTTTACTTTCTGCATTTATGTTAGGCTAGATCAGTATACCTGTTAGGTGCTAGTTGATTTGGATTCCTTTTGCTTTGTTCTCCATCTGACTTGCTCCTAAGACTTGGCGCTAACATAAGTGTTCCTGATATAGTGTGTAAATATGAATGATTGCTGCCGATTCCAATGGGATCCTGGACCTACTACAGAAACCAGCTTTGGGGCAGCCAAGGGAAGGATCAAAAAAAGAAACAGGAGAAAGATATTGTCATTTCACACATAATTTGCATCATTGGCAATACTTTTGTTTCACCCAAATCATAAAATAAATTAAAAATTAGGTTCCATTTCTGTCTCTTATCATGTCAACACTCTAAGGTAAAATCTTAAGCATTTTGAGCAGGCCTTTGAAGTTTATTAGCTAATAAAAGTATTGAAAGAGGGGCTAATTTGATTTGAATTCCAATAGTGGTGAACTTTCCAGAACTTTCTGGTCTTGGTAATTCTGCATGAAGATAAGGTAGCAGGCCTGACTTCTCTTAAGTTGTATCGATGTCAGTTGAACTTGAGATTGATAGTCAGGAAGAGAAATGGTGGTGTGGCTTCAAGTTTTCCCAAACATAATTTATGTCTTTATTCATGTGTGTGTTTAGCCAATATTCTCTCCACCCATATCAGAAGCCACACGCTATGCCAGATATACAAACACGAATGAACTTGTCCTCCAGGAACCAATAATTTTAAATTTAAGAGATAAGAAAAATACCCAAATACCCAAATTGTATCTATGAAGAAAAAGAAAAAGAAATGAAATCCAGCAAACTACTATATATGGAGTGGATAAACAAAAAGGTGTGATCAATACTTATAGTATTGACTATAGTCAATATCCTGTAGTAAACCACAGTGGAAAAGAGTATGAAAAAGAATATATATATATATATAACTGAATCACTTTGCTGTACAGTAGAAGCTAACACCGGGCTTCCCAGGTGGCTCAGAGGTAAGAATCAATCTGCAATGCAGGAGACATGGGTTCAATCCCTGGGTCGGGAAGATTTCCTGGGAGGGCATGGCAACCCACTCCAGTATTCTTGCCTGCAGAATCCCATGGGCAGAGGAGCCTGGTGGGCTGCTGTCCACGGGGTCAAAAAGAGCTGGACATGACTGAAGTGACTGAGAGCACACACAGAAGCTAACAGAACGTTGTAAATCAACTCTACTTCAAGAAAATAAATTTACAAAAGAGAAATGACATCCAGGCAACCTCAGAACATTTCTTCAAAACTCTAAATGCCGAAGACAATGGAGCAACTTACAGGATTGTGACCAAACCACACTCTACATGTTGTCATTCTGGTGGAGATCAGAAAATATTTTCCCCCTCTCTTTGAGAGGAAAAAACATGCTTCAGCTCATACTATAGGCAACCAAGAATTGAATAAGATTGGAGCTTGAATCGGGTGAGAAGCAGATTACCAATGAATGGGGAATTTAGTGATTTAAAACCTGAATGCAACGGTCATAAAAGAGAAATAAAAGATACATAATGGAAAAATAAAGTTCTTGGCAGATCACTCAAGTAATGCAGACATTGTTCTACACAGATTAGAGCAGTAAATTAAAGGGACAAAAATCAAATAGAAGGTGAGCTCTTTCTTCTTGGAGTTTATATTTTAGCAGAAGAATGAGGAAATGAGCAAGATAAAATAAGTGAACAGCATCACACAAAATAGCACCATAGCAACAATTTAGGCACAATGCCCGAGATTTTATTAACCCAAATTGGAATATAGATAGAAAAGGATAGATAGGTAGAGAGAGAGAAAAAAGAAGTGAGCAAAAGAGGGATAAGTTCTTCATTTTTATGAGACAAGAAAAAATTTTGATTACTTTCAGGTACTTACACACGTGTGGACACACCAAACAAAGGACAGAAAAATTATTTCTTTGATAAAGTAGAAGTCAAAGTAAACAGCACCGAGTGGGACAAAAGAACAATGTATGTTAATAAAGAATAATACAAGTCAGAGTATCCCAAGTCAACCTTTCTCTTCATCTGACTTGGTTTCTGCTCTTGCATCCTTGACTCAGAGAAGGGCCCTACAGCCCCAAAGCCAAAGGCTAAAACCTGGCATCATTCTTCCCTCTCCTCCTGCCCCTCACTCCACACTCCCAATTCATCCCTTTCCAAGTTCTGTTTTTCCGTCTTTTACATACACCTTAACTGTCTCTTCCTTCCATGCTCACCACTGCTTTGCTCACTTAGGGCACCACCATTTCTCATCTGACTTTCTACCACAAGCAGTCTCCAAACTGATTCTTGTCTTGTTTCCATCAAATCTGTTCTTCCTGGGGAGATCAAAGTCATCTTCCAAAGTCAGCTTCCTTAACAAGGAGATCAAAGTAATCATTCAAAAGTTTTTAAAGTAAAAAAGTCATTTCAAAAAGTGACGATGTCATGCTTAAACATAAAATTCCATGGACATTCCATTGTCCAGACTCCAGGACATCACCCTTCATGGTTTGCTTCTTGATCACCTCTCCAAGCTGACGTCACTCACCCTCTAGCAGATCTGGGTGAGCTCCCATTCTGAGTCTTCCGCTAGAACCTGGAACTTACCCTGTCAGAGCACCTTTCTCATTAGAATAGCCCGTTGGTTTATCTGCAAGCCAAACTAGATTATATTAATAAACCCCGAGAAATGGTGGACCTTCCCCAAGGCCAAAGCTCAGCCATGAAGGGCTTTTATTATTAAATAAGAAGGAAAAGGAAGTAAGAGGGACTTCCCTGATGGCCCAGGGGCTGACTTTGAGCTCTCAATGCAGGAGGCCCAGGTTCGATCTTCGACTGGGGTAACTGGATCCCACATACTACACCTGAAAGAATCCACATGTCACAACTGAGACCTAGCACAGCCAAATACATAAATAAATGCTAAAAAAAAAAAAAGAAGAAGCAGCAGCAAGAATTTAATCTAAGAATCCTGAAAAGAGAATAATAAAATGTGCAAAAGTAAGTTAACAGAAGGACTCAGCCATGAAAAAGAAATATCAGGAAGGTGATATTTCTTTGGAAAGGAGCATGAGCTACATGAAATGCGCACATCTGTGGAAAACACAACCGAGGGGAAAAGCACTCGTGCAACCGAAGCATTTGACATGAGAGAAGACAACAGACGGCAAAAATGGCCAAGAGTTAGAACGTCTTTCAAAATGACAGATTTCCTAGATAAGCATGGTGACCAAAATAGTCTTAACAAGTGGGAAATCTGATA
Source organism: Ovis canadensis (assembly GCF_042477335.2). Taxonomy (NCBI): domain Eukaryota; kingdom Metazoa; phylum Chordata; class Mammalia; order Artiodactyla; family Bovidae; genus Ovis; species Ovis canadensis. Next base: position 58,727,808 of record NC_091264.1, on the reverse strand, counting down.
ACTCTAATACTATGGAAAAAATGGGAAGAGTTCTCAAAAAATCATGTTTATAAGAAAGATACTAAGCTGGACAGCTTTACAGATTTTCACAGTGCAGATCATTTCTGTGCTTAAATTAAAAAGCTATCACATTCATCTTACGACAATGAAATGACTGCGCCAAAAAGCTGAATAAATAACTCAAAACTCCTGCATTGAATAGCAGCTTCATCTTTGAACACAACTACAGAAATCTTTAAAAATGTTAAAAATTACAATCCGAATAAAACAACACCTTAGTTGCCCACCTACTGCACCCAAGCCAAATTTATTCTGAATTCAAGAATGACTTAATGCGAGAAATAGGTTAGCATATTACATAAATGTATCTAATGAGGGAAAAAAATAGTAAAGCTCAGAAAACCACTTCAAAATCATTCTGGACAAATATTCTCATAAAACAAAAGCACAAACATGAGTTATTCAAATTGCTAATGAATATTTGATAGCTAAACAGCAGAGGTTTTTCCCATTAAAATCAGCATTAGTACTATGAGGCCCAGTATCAGCACTGACATTTATCGAAATGCTCTGAGCATCACTTTTGCCTTATAATTGACCAAGATCTGCTAGTATGTTTTTCTTTGATTTTGGATTCTGAAGCCTGAATAGATAAATACCTGCGTCAGCTGGATTTCTGGCATCCTGAGATCTGGCCCAATCAGAAAATTATTTGATTATGTAAATGATCATCACATCTAGTCAAAGATGGGATTCACAGTTAACATTGGGCTAACTCCTATGAGAGTTTCATTTGGTATGACAAAATGAGCAAACGTTACCCTTTTTCATGGTTTAGTCTAATATAAGAATTGAGAGGAAATGTTTTGTTAAATAACTTCAGGGAAGACATCGTATCTGCGGAGATGAGCAGAAATTTACGCGTGAACCAGACATTGCTGGCAGGGGTGTGCTAAGGTGGCCCTAGTAGTAAAGTATCTGCCTGCTGACACAGGAGAGATAAGCGACGCAAGTGCAATCACTGGGGTCAGAAGATTCCCTGGAGGAGGAAATGGCAATCCACTCCAGGCTCCTGGCCTCGAGAAGCCTGTGGACAGAGGGGCCTGGTGGGCTACAGTTAGCGGGGTCGCAAAGAGTCAGACACGACTGTGACTTAGCACACACGTGCACGTGCTAAGGAGGGGATCTGTGCCTAAATTTATCTCACCTGGGTGCTTAGAAACCAGTGTTTTCCTACACTCCCCTAAAAGGTTGGTATGAAATGAAACTGCTTGTCATCGGAACTCAAAATATGCATCCCTACTTCAAAGAGAGAGTAGCAAGGCACGGAGTTCCTCTCCTGGGACACAGTTCCGGGGTGCGTGTGGCTGTGACCAGGGAGAGCATCCACCATCCCCAAGATGCCACAAGAGTGGAGAGGAAACTGCAGATTTTCTCTGCATGAGCTCCATCCTTCACCCAGTGATGCTGGCCGTGGTCTACCTGAGTCTGTGACATGATAATATCCATTCTGAACCAATGAAGGTCTACACAATACAATAGATAACAGCAGAAGATACTGTATTATCTACACAAGAGATAAGAGCATGAGAACAATGGAATTAGACTACACAGTGCTGGTAATCTTCATAGGATTGTTTGCATGCCAGTACTCACCTCATGGAATAAAATCATCTTTACTGTATTGAATTTTCAGTTATTTAACTTTGTGTCAGCTGTGGGTATTTCAGGAAAGTAATGCTGCTTGGGAATTCTTCATCTTCTTGTGAAGATGAGTTAACAGCAGAATGTCAACATTACTGCCTTAAATTTTCACAGGGAGGTAAGTCTCCAAACTTGTGGCCAACAATAATGCTGATGGTTTAGAATGATACAGTGAAGACTATGAGAGAAGGGGGTAAGAGAAAAATGAGGAGCTAAGCCACAGTTGACATTGCTAATCTACCTTCCGAAAATGTATTCACAAGAATACTCTAAGAAGATAGTCCTTCATATCTCTGAGTCTTCAAAGGTAAAAATTTTACTCTAAAACTTGTCAAAATGTTTGCTGCAGACTGGTTATCCTTTTCAGGAGTTGAAAACGAAGGATGATTCAGGTTCGTACAATCTATGAATCCTAGGTACAAAATCCGCTCTTGGTATGTATGTCACTAAGAAATATTTTCCTAGCTTCCATTTACTGTGGGCAAAAGTACATTGATTGACATTTTAAAATATGCTATTTCTATACCTTGTGTCTCAATCACTGAGACATGTAGAACCCACCGGAAGTCCTTTTAAATTTGACAGTGTGGTGGGTTCCTAATGAATTAGTTATGTTTCTCTTTTATGTGCTGAATAAGAGATTTGAGGACACAGATAATGAATCTGATGAATGGAAAATCAGTAAAGGTAATTATTATCCATGATGGGCAAACACGATAAAGGCTATAATTGAGTTTGAAATCATGGGCATACACTCTCTTATTCATACCCCTCAGCTGTGTTTGGAAAACTAATTCGAGCACAGTGTATTTTAACAGAATTACCTACCCAAGAAGAAAGATGACGAGACTCCTCTTATTCTTTAATCAAAGACAAACTTCATGGTGATAAGAGATTTTGGAATGGACTTTCTATATTTAAAAAAAGTAGGAATGTAACTATTATGTGTAAAAAGGCTGTTTGAACCAAATAAAGCGTCAGTGCTACAGGAGACAAATAACCGCACCAGCCTAGCAGGATGTACCAGCCACCCAGCGTTGTTTGTTTTGTGTTCTTTTTCAGGGAAAGTAGTTTGTTCGTTGGAGCCTATTCACGAAATAATCAAACTGGTGAAACTTGAGGGCAAAGGCTTCTTACATGATTCCTATTATAAAAACACTCCTATCACTACACTCCAGAAAAGATTACGACAATTTCTTTATAGGCAATAGAAGCTGAGATGCAGAGGGAAAATCAGAGACTGATGATTCTATTATCTTGAAAGTTGATTACATTCCATTTTTAGGTTCAAACAAATTTTTATCAGATGACTTATTTGAATGTAAAGCCTACTAGAAAGACAGTATAAGCGAAAGTAAAATTTTCGAGTGTGATTCTGAAAGTATTTCAAAAGCTGTTACTCCAGCAGTGTACACAACTTAAGTTGGGGCCATTGATTCGGTGAAACTACGTCACCATCAATCAAATCTCCAAGGCTAGGAGTTAGAGAAAAGGAAACTAACTTTGCTACTGTCAGAGACGAAGGAAAGTTTGGTGGTGCCTATAAGCAGTGACTATTCTTGTATAACTAGCCAGAAAATTTCTCTCCTCTGCCAATTTTGCTGAAACAGAGCATTTATTTATTATCATCAATGTGCAGTGTGATACCTACAGGAGTAATTTAGTGTCTAGCCGGGCTGCGGAATCACCAGTCTTAAATCATAATATCAAATTTGTAATTGACTACTAAAAATGTTAGTGATAACATTATGATAGCTTTAAATAAAATCTCAGATTAACTTTGTTTTCCTGCAATTTGTTTGATGTTGATGATATATGACTTTGCCATGGTTTGGGTAAACAACAATTTTTAACATTTGGTTTTCTACAGTCATCCAAATTGTGTATTCAGTATCCCTCTGTTTAATATGGTTCAGAAAATACTAGCTAATGCCTTAGATCATTAAATAGAAATGAAATATAATTCCTGAAGTAGTGGAGGTAATATTATTTGTGTTGTCGCTCAGTCATGTCTGACTCTGCGACCCAGGCTCCTTTGTCCTTGGAATTCTCCAGGCAAGAATACTGCAGCAAGAAGTCATTGCCTTCTCCAGAGGATCTTACTGACAAGAACTGAACCCAGGTCTCCTGCATTGCAAGCAGATTCTTTACCATCTAAGCCACTAGGGAAGCCCACCATTATTTACAGATGGCATAAATATAACGGCAGAAAATCTATGCACCAACTGAAATATTCTCAGACTCATGTGAGTTAATTGCTGTTGTTCAGTAGCTAATTCATGTCTGACTCTTTGCAATCCCATGGTCTGCAGCAGGCCAGGTTTCCCTGTTCTTCACTATCTCTTGGAGTTTGCTCAAACTCGAGAGTTTGAGTTCATTAGCAACTCAAAATTTTAGCAGCTTAGAGTTTTAAAATAAGATTACAATAATTAGAAAGATATAACTTTACCTTCTGAGACCAACTAGCATTATAAAGAGTAAATGTTCTTTTTTTAAAAAAATGTATTTATTTGGCAACATAGGTCTTAATTGCATCATGCAGAATATTTCATTGAGGGTGCATGGATTCTCTAGTTGTGGCTCTCAGAGCGCACGCTCAGTTGCTCTGCTGTATGTGGGATCTTAGTTCCCCAGCCAGGGATTGAACCCACATCCTTTGCTTTGCAAGACAGATTCTTAACCACTGGACCACTAGGGCAGTCCTGAGTAAATGTTTCTTGATTAAATTTGTTGGCTTAACAAAGTTCTGGTCACAATTCCAATGGAACTTATTTTTACATTTAAAATGTCAAAAGACTAGCTAGAGATTAAGTGGGTAAATTGTTAAGAATTTTTTTAAAAAATAAAGTGATGGGAAGAAATTACTCTCACATATAAACTATATTACAAAGTAACATTAAGTAGAATAGTATGATTTTAATGAAAAAAATAAATCTGAAACAAAATAAACTGTTGGAAATATATTTCAAATCTAAGGAGAAGGGATGATATTTGTGGTAAACACCATAGAAAGATTAGCTGTTTGGGGAGAAGTAATTAAGAGCCTCCTCTCTCTTATATACCATTGATTGAATCAATGTTTAAGAAGATCTTACAATAATGTCTGGCACATAGTAAGTTTCATAAGTATTTATTAAAAAATAATAAAAACCAAAGCATAAGCTGTCAAGATAAGAACAGGAACAGCAACTCGTGGATGCTCTGTTGTGTCCAACTCTTTGTGACCCCATGGACTGTAGCCCCCCAGGCTACTCTGCCCATGGAATTTCCCAGGCAAGAATACTGGATCGGGTTGCTCCAGGGGGTCTTCCTAACCTAGAGACTGAACCCACATCTCTTAAATCTCCTGCATTGGCAGGTGGATTCTTTACTACTATACCACCTGAGATAAAGCATCAAACACTTAGAAATAAGGAAAATATAAATTGAATTGGAAATTTCTATTAGTTCAGTTCAGTGGCTCAGTCGTGTCTGACTCTTTGTGACCCCATGAATCGCAGCATGTCAGGCTTCCCTGTCCATCACCAACTCCCGGAGTTCACTCGGACTCACGTCCATCGAGTCAGTGATGCCGTCCAGCCATCTCATCCTCTGTCGTCCCCTTCTCCTCCTGCCCCCAATCCCTCCAGCATCAGAGTCTTTTCCAATGAGTCATCTCTTCGCATGAGGTGGCCAAAGTATTGGAGTTTCAGCTTTAGCATCATTCCTTCCAAAGAACACCCAGGACTGATCTCCTTCAGAATGGACTGGTTGGATCTCCTTGCAGTCCAGGGAACTCTCAAGAGTCTTCTCCAACACCACAGTTCAAAAGCATCAGTTCTTCGGCACTCAGCCTTCTTCACAGTCCAACTCTCACATCCATACATGACCACAGGAAAAACCATAGCCTTGACTAGATGGACCTTAGTCGGCAAAGTAATGTCTCCGCTTTTGAATACGCTATCTAGGTTGGTCATAATTTTTCTTCCAAGGAGTAAGCGTCTTTTAATTTCGTGGCTACAGTCACCATCTGCAGTGATTTTGGAGCCCCGAAAAATAAAGCCTGACACTGTTTCCACTGTTTCCCCATCTATTTCCCATGAAGTGATGGGACCGGATGCCATGATCTTTGTTTTCTGGATGTTGAGCTTTAAGCCAACTTTTTCACTCTCCACTTTCACTTTCATCAAGAGGCTTTTTAGCTCCTCTTCACTTTCTGCCATAAGGGTGGTGTCATCTGCATATCTGAGGTTATTGATATTTCTCCCGGCAATCTTGATTCCAGCTTGTGCTTCTTCCAGCCCAGCTTTTCTCATGATGTACTCTGCATAGAAGTTAAATAAGCAGGGTGACAATATACAGCCTTGATGTACTCCTTTTCCTATTTGGAGCCAGTCTGTTGTTCCATGTCCAGGTCTAACTGTTGCTTCCTGACCTGCATACAGCTTTCTCAAGAGGCAGGTCAGGTGGTCTAAAAGTGTAAACATTAATAAATTTGGTGATATGTTGTCCAACAGGAGAAACAAAAGACAAAAGAAGCAATAAGTTGGGTAAAATATTTCCTAGAAACTATGTAAACAAATATATTAAAAGTTCTTAAAAGTCAATAAGAAAACCAGTAACATCTCTGGCTAAATGAATGAGCAGACAAGTTACAAAAGAAATATGAAATTTTGACACTTATAAAAACATTAATTCAAAGTAATAAAAAATTTAAAAACCGATAAGGATTTCCAATAATCTCAACATGTTAGAATACTGTTAAAACCTATTTTATGAAAGTTAAAATGCTCCTGGTTCAAAAGGCCTCATAATTAAAATCAAGGGCTTCTCCAACGGTAAAGAACCTGCCTGCAGTGCAGGAGACACAGGAGATGCAGGTTTGATCCCTGGGTCGGGAGGATCCCTTAGAGGAGGAAATGGCAAATCACTCCGGTATTCTTGCCTGAAAAATTCCATGGAGACAGGAGACTGGTGGGCTACAGTCCAGAGGGTCGCAAAGATTTGGACACGACTGAACACGCAGTACAGCAATTAAAATCTATATGCTTCTTGTTTTTCCATCCCTCCTCCAGGTCCCACTCTTTGAAGGCAAGCACTTAACTCTTTCTTTCTTCTCATATTTATGTTCAAATCTCTGAGCAATGAGCTTAAATTGCTTTCCCTGTTTTTATTTTTATACCTCAGTTATTGATCTCTGTTGTGACAAATACAATTTCAGCCCTCTTACAATACACTTTCTTCTCCTCTCTTACCCACGCAATTATATCACTTTTAAAGTTAAATCATTACATCGTTATGACCGTGTAAGTATCATTCCCTGCAAAACCAGGGAATGTTTTATGATTATATGTCTTTTACAGTCGTTTGCCCCCTGGTCCCCTGGAATTTCTGATTGCTTTTATTTTTTTATAGCACTAATTGCCTTTATCACATAGCCAAGGTTTTTTTTTTTTTTTTAACTTTTTGTCCTTTCAAAGCATGCTAGCAAATCCTCGCCTGAACTTAAACTACCCTCCTAGTATCCTGGAATTTTCTCCTCCAATCTGTGCTGGTTCCTCTGCAAAGATTTGTTTTAAAAGATTGTGTAGAAAAGAAGGGTGTGGTGAGACACTCAAATAGTGCTGGTGGAGGGTAAATGGCTACAACCGCTCTTGAGAGCAAGTTGTCGATATGTGTCAAGAGCTATAAACAAAGACTTTGACCCCATGTTTTACTTCTAGAAATTTCTCCTAATGCAGCAACCCGAGACATAATACAGAGTTATGCTCTAGGATATCTACTCAGTGATATTTATGTGAAATAGTGGGAGTGATTTAAATGTCCATTTACTCATGACTTGTTATCAGATTGCGGAGTATTCTGTATTTCTTGAAATTTATTGGTAGAACAGTTTTTGAAATCTATGCTTGGGAAACACCTCAAAGAGAGAAGTAGCTATTTTCACACATCTAAAACCGAGGATGTAATAAATGGAAATGGAGAAAGAAAACCACATGATTGTCAACCAGCTTGCCCATATTTCACACATCATCTTCATAAGACCTAGATGCAAAGTCTGCTCTCGAAACGGTTTGCAAATCAAAAGATACAAGCATACATTATATATATATATATAATGTAATGATGGTGGTGAGGCTTCCAAGCAATGAGGAAGACAGCTGAGAATGAACGGGTATGAGGAGCTTGGTAGGTATGTGAAACTTACAAGGAAGGGAAAAGGTATTATCGGAGAAAGGCTGAAAGTTCACAGGGAGCTGCAAACAATGGGCCCAGATCTAAGGTTCTGGGGAAAGGGTGTGTGGGGAATGAGGCACCTTGAGAATGACGAGGGAAATTATGTCATCAGGGGAAATCCAGAGGTTTCGGCTGGGATGAGGGAGAGGAATGTGTAGTTGAGGCAACATTTCCAAATTTCTGAAAGTTTCTTGGCTCTCAGAACAAGGTAGAGGGAGGATCAGAAGGGAGGATGTCCTACAGGACAGTCAGGTTCCTTCGCACGGAATGAAGGGCAGAGACACCAGAAATTTGTTCCTTAACAATGCTGAGGATGAGAAATTCTGAGAGTTGAGGGGGAAAGACGCAGGGCAGCCACAGAACTAAGCGGGTGTAACTGACAGCCCCAGGATTACAAAGGAAATTTTGGAATGAATTGTGGAAATGCCTCCACAGGCTTTTGTTTCAACTCTCTCAGGTCCACCTGTTTGCTTATTAGGATTTTAAGCATGACTTCATGCACAAATATTTGGGGGAAAGCCCTATGATTTAGTCATTTGAAAGAGTGCTTTGCAAGAAAATGAAGCTGTAAGGAGGATGGATTTAGGATTATGTGTTTTTTAAAACAAAAAGCACAGATGAGAGAGGGTTCAAGGTGCACCAGGTAAAGATGGAAGATCCAACATTGGCTCAAGAGAGCTGGGACAGGCTGGGTGCTGGCATGGGAATGTTCCAGGATGATGTGAAATCTGGGCTGAGTTCTGGGTCAGGGTGGAACAAGGTATGGATCTGGCTTCCTAGCAGAAGGAATCTTACCCCACTGTTGAGGAAAACATCTGGAAGACATGGCTATCATTTTGGACTAAACCGAGGGGGCAAGAGTTAAATAGTGAAGGAAGAGAAAAAAGGGAACAAAAAGGATTCACCCTTTAGAAGCAGACACACGAAAGTTCCAACTACCCACCTGAGAAAGTTTTGGTTCCCCACTTCCCCAAGTGTTTATGTTTAACCTGGGCATAGTTCAAAGTGGGTGGGGTTGTGGGAGGTGAGCCTGCTTACAGATGTTTTCTTATTTCTGTCTGGGTAATTGTAAAGAGTCAGTGTGCACAAGTATCTTTAGAGTAACCATATACCTGTGCAGGAGACAGTCCTACAACCTTGGAATCATTAGCACTTTTCATGTTCTGTTGGCTCACCTTTCAAGAAATGGTTCCTGTAGATATTAGCGAATGCACTGAGTCTTCTGACAACCAAGATTCAGAGCAGCTCACACCCTCTTGGACCAGCTGTAACGTCATTCCAGAATCCCCAGCTACTGCACTTGACTTTCTGAATTTGACTTGCCAAATATATGCTTTGGTCAATCTACAGCACTGAGTTTGTCCAGTGTTCCAAATAAATCATATTCTGCATCATTTATCTACAAACACATCTATCAAAACCAGTGGAAGCAATTTCCTTGTGGGAGTAACACAAAAGAAATCTGTTACAAAGGATGCACATTTGCAAATTACTGAAGGAGAACAAAAATACACCCAAGTTCTGGTTACCTCTGCCCTCACCCAGGCTGTGGGCATTCACCCGTTGGACATTGTCCAGCCCACCACTCTGGGTTTGTACAGAGGCTTCTGTCTTCCTAATACTGGACTTCCATCATCAGCATTCTCATGGAAAAAAACAATCTTTCACCGCCATAAATCAACTTGATTGTTACTGATGCTTGGGCTGAAGTTACGCAAACACCAGGAGATCCTGGAAGAGAGGGTTAAATGGATTACGCTGGACATTGTTATGCTCCTCACATTTCTCTGCTGTGTATTCCATTTCCGAGCCATTTCTTAGTTTCAGTGCGATCATCTTCTCTGTCCTTTCCAGGTATTTGTTAAAAAAAGAATGTTTCTTTGAAATTGTCTTTGTAAACTGAACTTTGCATATGAAACTCTGTTGCCTTGATTTCTAAAATGAGTGAAAGGAGAAGTGATCATGACAGTCTAATTCTCCTTAATCTTAGACTTAATGAGACTGAACTTTTTCTTTGGAACTCACTGAAACATTTAGTATTATTTTCTTTTAAGAGACAAAATACCATTTAACAACAGTTCTTATGTAACTATTTTACCTGCAACATCCAAGAATTTCTATTGAGTAAAGGATAAAGAGGGATTTGCCTGGTGGTCCAGTGGCTAAGACTCTGAGCTCCTAAGGCAGGAGGCACCCAGGTTCAATTCCTGGGCAAGGAGCTTGATCACACGAGGCAACTAAGACCATCACAGCCAAACTAAAAAAAAAAAAAAAATTTTAAAGAGCAATTTCTAAAGCAACATTGAGCTGTATGCAAGCTCTGATAATGGTATGAATATTCTCATCTTTCTCATGGTTCAGTTTCTGCTCATCAAAGGTCCGATGAGTCTAGTGAGAAAACCCAGGTACCTGAAGCAGTGTGATTAGAAGCAGAGTATCATGATAAGGAGTGAGAGACCAACTTGAGCTTTAATCCATCACCCCAAGAGCTGTATAAACTTGAAAAGTTTCTTAGCCTCCCTGAGTGTCAGTGTGTGTAGGCAGAGATGAGACACGGACAAGTTGGAAGCCAAGTAATGGTGTCGAAGGGCAGGATAACTACTTTTCTAAAGATGAGGGAAGAGTATATAAGAGGGGATATTATTCGAGGGTCTTGTTTCACTTCAGTGAGCAGGTTGGAAGTGGGGGTCAGTAAAGAGAGGATGTTTCAGATATCGGGCGTGGCTTGGCGATGTCCTCAGACACGGATGAGGAGAGGGGTGAGGGAAGATGAGTTGGGAGTAGGAGGAGATGAAGACAGCAAGAGGTGACTAAGGCAGCCTTCTCTGCCCACGTGTTTCATAGTCTGAATAATGGCCTCTTTAGGGATAGTCTGATATCATAGGGCCCTTGATTTCCTAACTGGGGATTTCCTTTGTGAACCATGCTCTCAACTTAGCTCCATCGCAATCTCGTTTATCTAAAGAGACAAGTCTGGCACCCAGGGAACAAGGAGAGAAGACAGGGCTGTACCTCTTGGCCTTGTCATAAAGGTGATGGGGATGTAGAGTCAGTGATGAGCATGGACTGGAGTACCACAGCAGCTCCAAGGCGGACAGAGCTTTGGAGGAAGCCTCCTAGATACCCACAGTGATGGGAGGTCTTGATGGGAGGTCTGTCCAGGCTGTAGGAAGCTTTGGACCAGACTTTGTCCAATGCCATCCAAGGTGCCTGGCTGATGTGTATTAATTTCTAAATGTGTTATCTGAATGAAAGTAAGAATCTACCTGTTAAAGGCTGAATTGTGCCCCCTCCAAATTCATATGCTAAAGCCCTACCCCTCCTCATTAGTCAGAATGTGATGGTATTTATTTATTATGCTTTTTTCCCTCAACTTTAAACTTTTTATTTTATACTGAGGTATATAGCCAATTAACAATGTTGTGGTAGTTTCAGGTGAACAGCGAAGGGTCTCAGCCATACGCATACATGTATCCATTCTCCCCTAAAACCCTCCTTAATCCAGGCTGCCACATAACACTGAGTAGACGTCCATGGGCTATACAGTAGGTCCTTGTTGATTATCCATTTTGAATATAGCAGTGTGTATATGAACACACTTCCCAAACTCCCTAACTATCCCTTCCCCCTGGCAACCGTAAGTTTTTTCTCTAAGTGTCTTTGTGTTTTGTAAGTAACTTCATTTGTATCATTTCTTTTTAGATTCCACACAAAACAGAAGTCACACAGTATTTCTCCTTCTCTGAGATTGAAACTGTAATTAGAGATAAGGCTTTAAAGAGGTAATTAAGGTAAGACAGGATTGTTAGGGTCCTAACCCACCTGATGCAAAGAGACGACTCATTGGAAGAGACCCTGATGCTGGGAAGGATTGAGGTCAGGAGGAGGAGAGGGCAGCAGAGGAGGAGATGGTTGGACGGCATCCCTGACTCAATGGACGTGAGTTCGAGCAAACTCAGGGAGACAGGAAAGGACAGGGAAACCTGGGGTGCTGCAGCCCATGACTGAGCGACCAAACAACAGCAAAGTCCTAACCCAGTGACTCGTGTCCTTATGAGAAGAGGGACCGGGCGCTCAGAGACATCAGGCATGTGCACTCAGAGGGATGGTCACGTGAGGACAGTGAGAAGGTAGCCAGCCACAAGCCAAGGAGAGAGGCCTCTCCCCCACCACCCTGCAGACGTCTCAGCCTCGAGGTCTCGACTCTAGAACTGCCAGCCCACCCATCACCATCTTTAACCCACCCCTCTGCAGCACTTGGTAATGGCAGTCTTGGTAAAATAATATACCACCCTCCTCATTTAATATCCCTCCAGGTGACAGTTATGCCCTGGTTATATTTGCTGTCTGTCCCCATGGTAGCAACTAATTGTGTTTAAACACTCTAAATGACTAAGCTAGGTGAGAGTTGAAGAAATTAAGAAATGAAGAAATTAAGTTCAATAAATATGTCATAGGGGAATGGGGAACAGAAACAAGCTGAGATGGGTATAAGCTTGAGGGAACCCTTTCCATCCCTTCCCAGTGACTCAGAAACCGGTCACTGCTTGACAGAAGATTTTCCTAGAAAACTGACTAGTACCAAAAGGGAGGCAGATATCAGAGACATCATCTGAGCTCACACTTTCACATTTGGGAGACAGGGAGCTTGGCGAGATGGAAGAAGAGGCAGAGGAGAGTTGTTGGGAGTAAAGTCCTGGGACGGTGTTGGTCCAGTTATTATCATAGGTCCCTAAATTGCTCTTGTTTATTTAATGGGGATCCCGCCATGAAAGATACCCACTGAGACGCTGGAAAACTGTGATGACTTCCTTGTAAGGTAAAAGGCAGATGATCCCATTGCTGCGGTAGCGGCTCTGCTGACCTGCAGGGCAAAGCCACAGAAAGGGGTGTTCCTGGGAAGTAATGAGACAGTCCAAAGTGTTGATTTCATTTCAGCCCAAATTCTAATTGTGTTTCTCCCTCAGTTGGAATTTAAGGATATGTGTTCAGGGGCTGTGTGGTTAATGAATGTATTGCCAGCATCTAGAACACAGCCTGGTCCATAAGAGACATTGTATAAGTATTTCCAGGATGTACTAAAATCATCACCCCACCTACTCTTGGCCAGGCGCTGTGTGGGGAGCTTTGCAATCTTTGTCTCACTGACTTCCATCCTAGCTAGGGAGGTCTCTCCCAGGTCCTTGTGGCAACTGAGCCTCGGAGAGGCTAACTGTCGAAGAAAACAGCCCGTGCATGTCAGATCTAGGATTTCACTCAGGCTTTCTCCCATCCAAGTACTAACCAGGCCTGACCCTGCTCAGCTTCCAAGATCAGACAAGACTGGGCGTGTTCAGGGTGGGATGGCCATAGCCTCCACCCAGGCTTTGTATTTTCACTCTCCGTATTGTCTCTTTACCTTGGGATTAGGGAATAATTTCTGGTTCTTTGGTGGGAGGGCTGGATTCTGACTACTCAAAACTTTTGAAGTTTTTCTTCTGGTGCTGGTATGTATAGCCTTAAAGACCCACGATGTAAGCTGTATAAGTTACTAGTCAATTTCCTTCCAGATCAAAATGTTTAGTGATATGCCAAGATGCCAGGCAAACTTCAGAAACTTCCATCCTGGACTTCCCTGGTGGTACAGTGGGTAAGAATCCACCTGGCAAAGCAGGGGACATGGGTTCGATCCTTGGTCTGGGAAGATTCCACATGCCTTGGAGAAACTAAGCCCGTGCGTTAGGACTACCAAGCCTGCGTGCTGCAACTCCTGAAGCCTGGGAGCCTGGAGCCTGTGTTCCACAAGAGAAATCAATGCAGTGAGAAGCCCATGATTCATAACAAAGAGAAGCCCCTGCTCATCGCAAGAGAAGTAAGTAAGTGCTGGTCGCTCAGTCGTGCCCCACTCTTTGCGACCCCATGGACTGCAGCCCACCAGGCTCCTCTGTCCATGGGATTCTCCAGGCAAGCATACTGGAGTGGGTTGCCATTTCCTTCTCCAGGGGATCTTCCCAACCTAGGGATTGAACCCAGGTCTCCTGCACTGCAGGCAGATGCTTTACCAACTGAACTACAAGGGAAGCTCATAAGAGAAAAGCCACAAAAGAAAGCCTGTGCATAAGAATGAAGACCCAGCACAACCAAAAAAATTAAAAAAACTTCTAACCCAAGAGCCCCTGCAGTGGTATCCATGGAGTCCCCCCAAGAGCTCTTGCTTATAGGTGGACCACTGGGCTCAGGGCCCTGCGCCTAACTGCCTGCTGCTGGCACCCCACTCCCCTCTTTGCACTTAGGCTTCCTTAAGAGTCACACGAGCAGACAGACAGTATTGTCCCAGTGAGTCATCACTGGCCCTGAAGCCACCTCTCACTCAGGAGGCAGGAGAGGGATGGGACAGAGTCTTGGCATGAATCCTTGAAGAGAGAGACTTGGCTTGGTTACACATATTTCTTTTGTTATAAAATCCTAATTAAAATGGACATCGTTCACTTGACACAGGAGATCTACAGTTAGTATTTTTCTCCTCTGCTGTAACCAAAATTCACTTTTCACCCCACCTTTGGACTTGACCATGAATATGATAACTCATAAAAACAGAAAATTTCCCCCAGTTCCTTCATAGCAAGGTCCAGGGTAAATGCCTTCAGGAAGGATAAACAAATGCTGTTTTGGGAAAGTTGTAGGAGGCACTTGAAAGGCAGAGGCCTCCCACCCAAGGAACCAACATGTGTTGGTTCCCTTCTTAATTAGCACTCTTCCTAATTAGCTGGTTAGGGTATACTTGGAGTGCAAGGGGTTTGGCTTGTGTGTTGGGGGGTGTGTGTATGTGTGCGTGTGATCGAGCCTGTATATGCATACAAGAAGAATCCTAGCACACAGAGAGTTTTGTTATTTACACAAAGATGTTGATAGTTTCACAACAATTTCTAGGAGGGAAATTTTTTTTGCCAGCTGGCATGCTCCAATAGGGGAAAGAGAAGGGAACCCTGAGACTGTGCAGACATTGTGTTAAGAATTTTATGTGCATCATGAACTCACCTTGTGCTTAAAAATCTGATTTTCCCAAGTACCTTCTAAAAGTGAGTTACTAGGCAAAGGCTGGGAAACAAAGATGAATAAAGCACATTCCTTTACGCCAAGGAATTTACAGTCTAGAAGGTGAGGCAGGAGAACAACTGGTGATTATGATCGGGTGTAATAACTATTATGCAAGAACTCTGTACAGAGTTGTTATGCAGAAGCTCTTAGGAGGGGCACCTCTGCTTAATCTCAGCTGAAGGGTGCCAAGCCTTCAACCAGGCAGTCAGAGCAAGCTGGGTAAATACGTATGTGGGGGGAGTGGACTTTACCAAGACTTCCCTAAGGAGGTGTCATTCACAATAAGTTTTGAAACACTGGTCCAGAACTGTAGAGACAGCTTTACTGCAGGGAGAGGAGAGAAACACAGGAAAGCTGCTAGAAGCAAGAGAGGGCTTGACAAGTTCAAGGACACTGCTCAAATATGTAAGGATAGGAGGCAAGGCCATCTTAAAGACTTCCCATTTATCTTGATGGCTGTGGGAAAGCAGCAAAGGCTTGAAATAGAAGAAAAGTACAAGATTCATTTTGCATTTCATGAAAGTAAATCTCAGCATGCTGAATAAAGGCATGTGATGAGTTTTGTTTGAGTTTGATTGTCTGGAATGATAAAGGATGAAGGACAGGGACCTTGCAACACACGTTGGTTCCTATGATCCCCCGAATATGATGCTGGCTCTCAGCCTAATTTTCTCCCCATGACACTTTTTATTGGAACTTCTAGTAAGTTATAAAAAAAAGCTGATCTCGGCTCATTGTCTTGCAATGTGGTGAATGGATTATGAAGAAAGAGACTGGAGACAGGCGACTGGTCATGAGGTTGTTGAGCAAGGATGGAGTGGCAGTGATTCCAGGACACAGAATGGATGCAACTGGGGAGGAGTGGGTGGGAGAGAGAGAGGTGGCAAAGATGACTTGCGCCTCGCTGGCTCAGGCCCCTAGGAGGATGCTGATAAAACAGTAGCTAACATTTATTGAGCATTAACTGTGTGCCAGGTACCATTCTATGTGCTCGACAGACAGGAGCTCAGTTCTTATAACAACTAGTGATTAAGTACCACTCTTGTGAGAGGAGGAAATGGAAAATGAAAAGGATAAATGGCTTGCCCAAGGTCATATAATTAGCAAGAAACAAATTTAGGAGTGGTCAGTTTATAGAGGTACTGAAGACAAAGGAAAAAAAAAAAAAAAAAGGATGGAATTGCCCAGAAAGTATCTGTTGGTGAGAAAAGCAAAAAGCCAAGAGCAGGACCTCAGGGAAATTCCAATATTTCAGGAGATGGTGGAGGAAGAGATGCTTGTGAAAGAGAAAGAGTTGGATCAGCCCAAGAGGTTGAAGATCTCGAAAGACAATAGGGTGATAGACGCCAAGGGTCCCGAGCTTGGGGTTCCCATCTGCTTTTTCCAGAGGCAGAAACGGAATTCGGGAGGAAGTGGAGCTGGGATTTACTGGAGTTCTAGACATCCTGTGCTTCCTGCCGCTCTGCCATTCCGGCAGCATTTGGAAGACTGACACGTGGTTCTTATTTTTGGACGCTTGGTTATCTGGAGTGATAAGGAAAGAGGGACTGGAACTTAGTTATGCATTAAAATTCAGATCATCCCTTTATTATAATGCTGGCTGTTTATTTACTTTCCCCTGCATGAATTTTTTTACTGGAACACTTAATGACTTTAAAAATTAACTGGTTTGCATTTTGTCTCCAAAACTGGCTACAAAGTACCTAGGAGGAGAAACCGACCCCAGTTTCTCCCCGACACACTCTGTTGGTGTAGTTAGGCTTGACAGCTCACAGCTCACAAAGTTTCTTGGCAATCCTTATTATTTGCAACAATTACCAAGGTAACTGCGTGGAATATTTGCTCTGAATTAAAATTCAGCACAGCACATCAATTCTGGGGGATCTCTGCCTTCTCAGGCCACTGGGTAGCTGGTCAGTCCCTCTCCTTTTCCTGAACTCTGTGAGGTCCAGAAGGCGCGGTGGTCTGCTGGTCTTTGTCCTTGCACAGCACTGCTGGGGCAACTCCTTTGGGTCCCCAAAGGTCTTTAACCCCTGGCCACTCTCCCTTAGGAGGCTAGTCACTCACACCACATATTTACTTTTCCTTCAAATTCTATATTAAAAAACCTTTTGCAAATATCAGCTTGATTCCTTGCATCCTTTATAAAGTTAAACACTTGGCTTGCTTTCTGAAAGAATACTGCGTTTCCACCTGAATGTTTCTATTTTTATATTCTCCTTCTTTCTCTTGCAGTGCTTGCAGCTAAACTCCCAATTTAGTGTCACAAAACCATCAGAGTCTCTGCCTGTATAGCTTTTGGCCATATTTGTCAATTTTTATTTTATCTGTTTACTTGTTTGGCTTAAAGATCTAAAGAGACAGGAATTGTGTGTGTACTCTTTTTTTTTAACTCACCAGTGCAAATTCTATTTGCAATTCAAGCTCACTGCTTTTTAAAGTTAGGGAGTTGGGGATGGACATGTCCACACTGCTATATTTAAAATGGATAACCAACAAGGACCTACTGCAGAGCGCAGGGAACTCTGCTCCATGCTGTGTGGCAGCCTGGATGGGAGGGGAGTTTGGGGGAGAAGGGAGACATGCTTATGTGTGGCTGAGTCCCTTCGCTGTTCACCTGAATCTGTCACAACCTTGTTAATGGGCTATATTGCAATATAAAATAAAAAGTTCTTTTAAAAATTGCAATATAGGGTACCAGAGGCAAAGAGAAGAGGAACATTCTAGAACGATGGTCCTGTGGGCCCTAGAAATGGACTGGGAAGGGCAGATTTATCTATCCACTCCTGAAGCTCCCTGGAGCAGTGCAGTGTCAGCCTGAGGGATGGGTCAGTTTGAGTTTAAAGCTAGAGGTCAGTTAAAGCTGAGAACTAGAAGATGAAGTGTCGGGATGGAGGGTGAAGGAGCTTGTAAACCAAGATATGAGCTGAAATGAGTGCTCTCACTCCTGGGAAGCTGGAAGGATGGGAGGAGGGCTCAGAGAGAGCAAAGTTGGGCTGGTTTGGGATAAATTTTGCTAAGTCAGGGAGTGTGAGTCCCGATTTCCTCTTGTCTTTCATTTTACATCGTCTTGCTCTCATTTCTCAGAAAGATGCCAGTAGGAAAATCTGAACTGAATAAGAAATATGACTGGTGAAATAAAAATGCTGAAGAGCCTTAAATGAAACTGCAACCTACTACTCCTATCAAAAGTGTAAGCAGGGAAATCTTGAATGAGCCGATACAAACCACTAGTTTCCAGAAAGTCGACTCCAAACTTACAGTAAAAATTAGGTGTTAACTTCCAAGATTGTTAAAAGGGAAATTGTTTAAGAAGAATGGCAGGCTAAAAAATATGGCTTAATTAACTATGAGAAGTCCAATCTGAAGCCATCCTGATAAAAAAGGAAAAAGACATTTGTATAATGAACCAGGAAGAAGTCTTATTGGAGTTGCTAGCAAAAAAAATCTACGTAAAAATGGAAGAAGAGGAATCTAACCAAGGACAGATGGCTTTAGTCTGTCTGTGAAAAAATAACTTTGCAATAAAATAAAAGAAAAGCTAGCTTCTGCAATGAGTTGAAACTTGCAAAAACACTCAAGCAGAGTAGTAAAAAGGTCTGTTAATACCTGTGTTCTCAGTAAGGATGAGTAGTACCACTCTGCTTTTGTGACTTTTAATAATATAAAAGACCAATAGAGAACATTTCTTTATCATCTATAATAACTTGGTCTTATTAATAGCATATTTTCATTATTAATAATTTCATACTTTAGAACAGCTTACATATGCTACTATTTTAAATAGTATTTGATGTTTTTAAACACATTTTCATATATGAGAAAATTGAAACTTTGCATTCACTATCATTTCACTTAAGGCATCTTGTGTTTTGCTTATATATAATAGTTGAGCATCTTTGCAAGCTGATATAAAACGTCTATAACAAATTCCATCCTGCATAAAGAAACAATTACAGTCCTTTCAAGTGAAAGAGGTTTTATCCTCTGATCATTTTTTTTCTACTTTAGATATCTACAAACCATGTTTTCTCCACTGCCCTTGGCATAGCTTGAATCCTAAATTTTCAGCGAGAACCGAGATTGCATACACTCAGTCTAGAAACCATGCCTTTATGACGATTGCTTCATCCTTCCTTCTTCTTTTTCAAACATCCGTGTACATGGTCTTCTGTGTTTCAGAGTTTTTTTTTTTTCCTTCTTGACTTTTCAAATGAAAATATTAGCCATTATTTGTTAGGAACAGAGCTTACATAAAACTATTCTTCTGTTTTTCTTTCCTTCTTATTTACATTGAATCTTGATCATGTCTTGCTCTTTTTTTTTTTCCTATCTGAATCCTTGACTTCAGAATAATTGACGTGGATCTCTGTATACCTCACTAATTAAACCTGTCCAATTGACATCTTGTCTCAACTAAGCAGCCTCAGTCAAACTTTCATGTCAGCATCTTGAGATAAGCAGCAGGTGATATTTTGTCATTTTACATTGGGAAAAGGCAGACAGAGACTAAATACTTTGTCTGAGTGAGGGGTTGTTCAGTTGATACTAGTTCCTGATAAGTTGTATAAATTACATTTGGACCACGATATCATTGAGTTTCCCTTTCCAAAGAATTGGGTATCCTCGTGTTTTGGCATTCTAGCTAAATTCTAGATTGGGTCATTTTCCATCCTTAAATTCTTTCTTTTTCCAGTGTGTTATTTATTCTTCTGCTCTTACTGTAGAGGGTGGTGGCTATTTCAAGGGCAGCTGTACTTTTCAGATTTAGGGTTCTTTGGAAGGGAAGGAAGTCTGTGAAAAATTACCAGGAATTTATTAATTATTTATCCTTTCTAGATCATGTCACTAGGGTTTTGAACTCTTATCACCTTAGCAAAAGGAATAAAGTAAGTATAGATTTGATGGAAAGAAACTAAGAAGTATATTAGGATTAAACTGTCCTAGGTGTTTTCCAGTCCTCCTTTGAAAGTGGTGGTGGTGGGGGGGGAATCCATGTTTTAACCTAGATAAATAGATAGATATTAACTAATCAAACAGGAGCAGTGGGTGCTTGGTGAGAAACATGTGCTGTGGGAGTTATACTCTGTGGCCCGTTTTGTGGGATTCAAGTCACAATCAAGTGGCATAATGCTCCTTGGAACGGGGAGGTGATGGGAGAGAATTGAGAAAAAGGAGGCGGCTCGTGCAGAGACCTGGTCATTAGTCCAAAAAGATAGTTTCTTCCAGATAATGTACAAAAATAGAATGGATGTTGGGGGAGAAAGAACAGCCAGAAAGAAACAATGCTGTAAAAGGCTTTAATCTAGCAAATGTTAGCCCTCCCTGACTAGTCTTGAAACAACTTTGGAAGAAAGTCTTTAAACAAGCTACTTTGCAGTTCCCCAAATCTTTTCCACTTTGTAGCAAGATAACGTGCTTTACATGAACATTATCAGTTTCAAGATTCTCTAACTAATGCTCCCTGCTTCCCTCACATCCCAGGAAGGAGGAGGGCTGAGAACTGGGCCACAGGATTGAGGCCTTTCGTCTTCCTCCTCTTCTTCCTCCTCTTAAAGTGAGTCTTCACAAGGACCAAGGGAACAGGATTGTGGTTGCCAAGGCAGAGAGGATCTGGAGGGTGGATGGATTGAGAGTTTGGGATGAGCAGATGCAAAGTGTTACACGGAGAACAGATAAACAACAATGTCCTACTCTACAGCCCAGGGAACTATATCCAATGTCCTGTAATTAAGCCCCAGTGGGAAAGAATATGAAAATTAATACATATATTCATATAACTTCATCACCGAGCTGTACAGCAGAAATTAGTACAATATTGGAAAGAACTATACTTCAGCAAATTAGATAAGCTATAAGGATATATCGTACAGCACAGGAAATATAGCCAATATTTTATAATTTTAAACAAAGTGTAGTCTATAAAAATACGGAAGCATTATGTTGTAGTGAAAGTATAAGTCACTCAGTCGTGTCCGACTCTTTGTGACCCCATGGACTATAGCCCACCAGGCTCCTCTGTCCATGGGATTCTCCAGGCAAGAATACTGGAGTGGGATTCCTTTTTCCATAGGATCTTCCTGATACAGAGACCAAATCCTGGTCTCCTGCATTGCGGTGGTTTCTTTATGGTCTGAGCCACCAAGGAAGCCCAAATACCATGTTGCATGCCTGACACTAATATAATATTGTAAGTCAACAACAAAAAAATAGTCTTCCACACTGCTTTCCCTGGAGTCTTGCTATAGCCTGAAATTCAGCCCAAAGCAGACATCTCCTAAAAGCTTTCATTTTGTTCCGTTTATCTTTTCCCTGTATTTCTCCACAATAAATCGACATAAGAAGGTAGCAGCAGACACAATGGCATCACTTCACATTCTGTGCTCTTGTGAATTGTGTGTAGGAAAGAAATGTCCTTCAAAGCCTTTTGACTTATTTCACTGTCCTTAGTAAAAACTACTGTCAGAGAAAGACAATAATCAATAAATATTAAATAAAATGAACAAGCTAAAGGAACTAAAGAACCTCTTGATGCAAATGAAAGAGGAGAATGAAAAAGCTGGCATAAAATTCAACATTCAGAAAACAAAGATCATGGCATCTGAGGTCCCATCACCTCATGGCAAATAGATGGGGAAACAATGGAAACAGTGAGAGACTTTATTTTCTTGGGCTCTAAAATCACTGCAGATGATGACTGCAGCCATGAAATTAAAAGGCACTTGCTCCTTGGAAGAAAAACTATGACCAACCTAGACAGCATATTAAAAAGCAGAGACATTACCTTTGCCAACAAAGGTCTGTCTAGTCAAACTATGATTTTTCCAGTGGTCATGTATGGATGTGAGGGTTGGACTATAAAGAAAGCTGAGCACAGAAAAACTGATGCTTTTGAACTGTGGTGTTGGAGAAGACTCTTGAGAGTCCCTTGGATTGCAAGGAGATCAAACCAGTCAATCCTAAAGGAAATCAGTCCTGAATCTTCATTGGAAGGACTGATGCTGAAGCTGAAGTTCCAATACTTTGGCCACTTGATGCAAAGAACTGACTCATTGGAAAAGACCCTGATGCTGGGAAAGACTGAAGGCAGGAGGCAAAGGGGACAACAGAGGTTAAGACGGTTGAATGGCATCACCAACTCGATGGACAAGAGTTTGAGCAAGCTCTGGGAGTTGGTGATGGACAGGGAAGCCTGGCATGCTGCAGTCCATGGGGGTCGCATAGAGTTGGACATGACTGAGTGACTGAACTGAACTGAGCTGAACTGAACTGAATATGAACAAAAAGTATATGGATGTTTTTTAAGCTTCACAGAAAAAAAGAATTTAAAGACATCAATTTCCAGGAAAATTATTCTTGTAACACGTCCAAAAAGCTTTTTCTTTTTTTTCCCATCAATAGAACAAACTAAAGAAGTGGAAATGCCAAATCAAACAAACCCTTAGCATTAGATACATTCTGGAACTTGTGAAATTGAATTAGCATTTTAAGATGAATCCAAATGCCCCTGTAAATAAGTAACCCTCTTTTTCCCAATTTTTCACCCTATGATGACAGCCAGTATCCATGCCTACTCATATTTAAGAAAACATGTTATTGGAAGAGAAATGTTCTTCCATCAAAATCCTAGTTTAAAGAGGGAAAGTTGAATTACTTGTAGGTGGGAAGCTGATGAAAATAATAAAAATAATCCTTGTACCAAATCTTTTCTCATGAAAGGAAGGGATGAGAAGAAATGCAGGTGGTCAGAGAACGTTCCTAAAACTCTTGGTGGCTCTGATGGTAAAGGAGACCCAGGATCCAATCTGGGTTGGGAAGATCCCCTGGAGAAGGAAATGGCAACCCACTTCAGTATTCTTGCCTAGGAAATCTCCTGGACAGAGGAGCCTGGAGGGCTGTCGTTCATGGGTTCACAAAGAGTTGGACACGACTGAATGGCTAATAAACTAACTCTATAGTGAAGACTTTCCCTTCCTGCAAATGACCGAGTCCAAAAAAAGGAAATTTGCAAAATGTGGGAATAATTTTAACTCATTTAATATTTTTCTAATACAAATAAAATCCAGAACTAGTGCTGTGATTCATGGGGTCGCAAAGAATCGGACACGACTGAGCGACTGAACTGAACTGAACTGAGTGCTGACATAGTCCATACACAGACTGTCAAAATCAGTGGGTTCACTAGGAAGGAGCTCTTCACGGCTTCTGCGGCTTTTCTTTTTTTGTGCCCCGTATGCATCCTGAGGATGTCGCAGTGTGAGCCCTGCAGACGTTGAACTTTAAGCTGGCACGTCGCCGAGACGTTAGCATTACCTTCATAGGTCACCTGGACAATCTTGCTCTCTTAACATCATCATCAATCGTTAGAGCCAATGAAACTGTAAATTCGGTAACCAACCCATCTTGCTAACATTCTCTGCCCATTCTTAGCCCCTTTGCCACAGCTCCTAACCCCTCTCATCTCTGAAGACCTCTTTGCTATTCTTTAAAATATTCATTTAGCCTCTTTCTTTCCATGATTAGCTCTTGAATTATTCTAGGATCACCATATCCCTGCTTCCCTGATAGCTCAATTGGTAAAGAATCCACCTGCAGTGTAGGAGACCCCGGTTTGATTCCTGGGTCATCGAGAAGATCCCTTGGAGAAGGAAAAGGCTACCCACTCCAATATTCTGGCCTGGAGAATTCCATGGACTATACAGTCTATAAACATGAACTTTATAGTCCATGGGGTCGCAAAGAGTCAGACATGACTGAGAAACTTTCACTTTAAATTTATCTTTCCCACCTCAGTGACTGTCTTTTTTGATTATCGTCAATGACTGTCCCTGGTGCTGCTGTGTCCCTAGTGGAGTTTATTAATCTTATGTCTATCTGTTGACCTGTGAATAGGAAGTCGTTGAACTTGGAACATTGCCAACATTCGTTGGATCATCGAAAAAGCAAGAGTGTTCCAGAAAAACATTTACTTCTGCTTTATTGACTGTGCGGATCACAACAAACTGTGGGAAATTCTTAAAAAGATGGGAATACCAGACCACCTGACCTGCCTCCTGAGAAATCTGTATGCAGATCAGGAAGCAACAGTTAGAACTGGACATGGAACAACAGACTGGTTCCAAATCGGGAAAGGAGTACATCAAGGCTGTATATTGTCACCCTGCTTATTTAACTTATATGCAGAGTACATCATGCAAAATCCCAGACTGGATGAAGCACAAGTTGGAATCAAGATCGCCAGGAGAAATATCAATAACCTCAGATACGCAGATGGCAGATGACACTACCCGTATAGCAGAAAGCAAAGAAGAACTAAAGAGCCTCTTGATGAAAGTGAAAGAAAAGAATGGAAAAGCTGGCTTAAAACTCAATATTCAGAAAACGAAGATCATGGCATCTGGTCCCATCACTTCATGGCAAATAGAAGGGGAAACAATGGAAACAGTGAGACTTTAATTTTGGAGGCTTCAAAATCACTGCAAATGGTGACTGCAGCCATGAAATTAAATGATACTTGCTCCTTGGAAGAAAAGTTATGACCAACATAGACAGCATATTAAAAAGCAGAGACATTACTTTGCCAACAAAGGTCCATCTAGTCAAAGCTATGGTTTTTCCAGTGGTCATGTATGGATGTGAGAGTTGGACTATAAAGAAAGCGAACTGATGCTTTTAAACTGTGGTGTTGGAGAAGACTCTTGAGAGTCCCTTGGACTGCAAGGAGATCCAACATGTTAATCCTAAAGGAAATCAATCCTGAATATTCATTAGAAGGACTGATGCAAAAGCTGAAACTCCAATACTTTGGCCATAACTGATGGCCGATACTGATGCGAAGAACTGACTCATTGGAAAAGATCCCGATGCTGGGAAAGACTGAAGGCAGGAGGAGAAGTGGACAATAGACAGTAGGAAGGTTGGATGGCATCACCAACTCGATGGACATGAGTTTGAGCAAACTCCGGGAGCTAGTGAAGGACAGGGAAGCCTGGCATGCTTCAGTCCATAGGGTTGCAAAGAGTTGGACACGACTGAGTGGCTGGACTGAACTGAACCTGGAACGCACAAAATGCTTAGAATAACATTTTGGCAGCCATGTGGACCTGTTATCATATGTGCACATGAAATTGAATACTAGGCAGCTTCCTGATTTCTAATATGAAAATGAGTTTCAAATGAATCCTTTTCTTGATACTTTCTTAGGGTAGCTTTATCAATTTCAGCAGGATACCAAAGGATTTTTATTACACAGAAGTTGATAATGAGGATGGACCTTTGGCTTATTTTTTTTTTTTGCCATTCTATATGAGGTGCAAAAGAAACTTTTTTTCAAATAGAGACATGGTTGACACATAAAGCTGTGTAAGTTTAAGGGGTGTGGTGTGTTGATTTGATACATTTATATGTTGCAAATTGTTACCAAGGTAGTGTTAGCTAGCACCTTCATTACATCACATAATGACCATTCTATTTTTGCCGTGAAAACATGTGAGATCTACTCTGTTAGAAACTTTCAGCCATAGAATGCAATATTGTTGACTATATTCACCAGGTTACACACTACACCCTCAGATCTTACTCATTTTCTAGGTTTATATCCTTTGACCAACATCACTCCCATTTCCCTCTTCCGCTTCACCTCCATCTCCTGAAACCACCATTCGACATGAAATCTTTTTTTTTTTTTTAAACATGGAGCAGAATTCCCTGTGCTATACAGTAGGTCCTTGTTGGTTATCCATTTTAAATATAGCAGTGTGTACATGTCACTCCCAAATTCCCTAACTATCCCTTTCCCCAATCCTTCCCACCTGGTAACCAGAAGTTCATCCTCTGAGTCTGTGGATCTGTTTCTCTTTTGTAGATATTACATTTCAAATACCTGTATTACAGTCTTATATTAGCTTCAGGTGAACAGCATAGTGATTTGATAGTTTTATGCATTACAAAATGATCACCATGATGAGTCCAATTACTGTCTGTCAGCATACAAAGTTATTACCAAAGTGACTGTTATCCATATTCCCTGTGGTGTACGTTAAATCCGCATGGTCTATTTATTCCACAAGTGGAAGTCTGTACTTCTCAATCTCCCTCACCTATTAGACTCAGCCTTCTCCTCCCTCCCTTCTGGCAACCACCAGCTTGCTGTCTGCATCCATCAGCCTGTTTTTGTTTTGTTGTTTTTAAGATTTTACGTGTAAATAAAGTCACGTGGCATTTTCCTTCTCTGTCTGACTTACTTCACGTAGCATAATACCCTCTCATTCTAGCCATGTTTTCATTTATGGCTGAGTAGTATTCCATTATATACACGTGGAGTTAGTACATGTATATCTATACACCACACCATTATGCATTCATCTATCATATCAATCGACTCTCACGTTCTATGTTTTCAGATGCATAGGATGAAGCTCTCTGGAGCACCATCCTATTTCCTGTGCTAAATACCACTAGATCTTGACAGAAGGAGAAGCTGTTTGTTCATGACTCTCGGAGGTTGTAATATGTCACAGGGTAACGCCTGCAGTGCAGTCTTTCATAACAGTGCTATGCAAAGTAGGAACTTAAAACAGTCAACAATACATGACTGAACTGGTGGCCTGGACAGCTTCACCGAGCCCACACAAAATCAGCTCCCTGCTCCTCGTTCGCTCGCCCAGCCACCTAACGGCCGTTCTTTTTTCGCTGAGCTCAATGCCACTTCTCACCCCCAATTTACTGGCTTGGCAAAGTTGCAAATTTTATTACGCAAAAGTTGAGAAAGAGCAAAGCTGAGGAGTGCTAAAAACAGTACCCTTTGCTACTGTGTAGCATCTGTATTTGGGGAGCAGGGTGTTTTATTTATAGCTATCTATTAATACATTAGCAAAAGATACACAAAGAAACACATACACAAAAAATTGCTTTATCAAATAGTTTCCAGTGTTCAAGTGTAACATCAAAAACAAGAACAGCAACAGAAAACTATTCTATTGGGGGAGAAAAGCCATCTTCTTGACCTCTCTCTCCCTTCTCTTCCCTTTCCTCTCTGAGCTGGACTGTGGCTGCAAAGAGCCTTTGACCTGCTAGGTTCTGGAGGGCTGGGCTGGAGCCTGGGGCCTAGGGAGGGCGGTGGGATCTCCCCTTTTCTTACTTTGTCCAGCGACTTTAACCTTCTCCTCTCCTTCTCCCTCCCCAGCAGCCTTCAGGGGGAGAAGCAGTGGCAGCATCTAGCTTGTAAAACTGGTTTGTTGGGGTTCTTCCTCCCTCCCACTCTTGCTTCTTGGCAAAATGTTTTGTTGGGCAGCTGCCCTGCAGATAGCTGCCTTCTCTGCACTTGGAAGGGGCTCCCACTTCCTCCTCCAGTAAGCAAGGCGGGAGGACAGACACAGCCATTCCCCAAGATGCACAAAGAAAAATGGAAACACACACACACATTCACGGCCGTGTGCATCCTGGAAACTTCAGATTCAAAGAGATGGGGCCTGAATGGGTTTTGGAACCATGGGACCCTCCTGGATCTGAGACCCCATGTATTGACTTGAACAGAAGGTCTGGGGTGCTGGGAGGGGGCAGAGGCTGCTGCCTACGTTTTGTATTTATAATGTAAATAAGTCACCGCTGACACAGCCAAGGAGCGGAGGGCTGGCTGTGGGAAGGTGTGTGGGCAGGTGCATTTTGCTTCACTTTTCCACCTGATTGCTGGGCACTTCTGGCACCCACATGGGCAGCCTCACCAAAGTGGGGGAGGTTAAGAGAGGGGCTTCCTTGCCAGAGGGTATCCCGGACTGGACCCAGAGAGACTGGGAGGGGCTGGGCGGGCGTTTCTGGGGGAGAACAGGCAGGTACTAACTGTGGCCAATGTTTTGTTAAATTTTGCAGGAGGTTAAAAAAAAAAAAGGGAATGGGATACATTTCTGCCGCGACACATTGCCCAGGGCACCTCTGCCTCCTTGGGGGAAGCTTGGATCCTGCGAATGCCACTCAGGTCTTCTCTGTGCTTCTGGGTCCTGCTGGTGGGAGGAAGTGGGAAGATGCTGGCCAGAGCTGGCTCCCTACCAGGTGTCAGCCAGTCTGAGGGGAGCTGTGCCCTCCTTGGCCCCCAGGGCGGGGCAGAGGTCAGCACACAGAGAGGAGGCAGAGGGCCCAGGCAGACAGCCCTGGGTGGAGGCCTCTCCAGGGGGGCGGGGAGGGAGGGTTCCTGACTGCCCCCACCCCGCCCCGTCTCCAGCTCTTCAACGGCTGGTTTAGGGGACAGACCTCCTTATATGGATCTGATACTGTACTGCCACTGTCCCCCCAAGGAGGTCCAGGGAGACTGGTGTGCCCAGGTCGTGCCCAGGTCCACAGCTTGGGTGTGGGGACAAAAATCTGTCCTTGTGATTCTGGAGCAGAGGAAGCAGAGAGCAGGCGGAGGAGGTGGCTCTGTGGCATTCTCCTAAGTATCAGAAATGAATCCTCGTTTGAATCTCCCCAAGGGCGGGTGTGTGGAGGTGGATTTAGAGTGACACGCGATGAGGAAATGGAAGAAGCATCTATTTGATGGTGTCCTCAGGAGTGAGACAGACAGGTCTTTCTCTGGGGCAGGGAAGATGCTGTAAATTTATCCTAGGGGCCTAACTCAGCCGCAGCCCCTGAAGACTTGGAGGAAGCCAGGAAATTCTGGGCACCTCGGCTGTCTCACTTGAAAAATGAGGCTAATTGAAAAGGCCAAGTGTCTTGTCTTCATGTTTTCCTTTGCACATGACAACAGGCTGTCTCCTCCTCAAATAACTGCCCTGTGGGAGCCTCAGGGGCTATGTCATAGTTACGGAGACAGGAAATCGCTTTGAAAACATAAACACATTATTATTAAATGTGAGGTATTATCTGATCCCTTATTCAATGAGGGCATTTCCTCCTTCCCAACACGACCCGCATGGCATGTTCACCTAAGCCTGCACAAGGACACCCCTTGGACTTACAAGCAAAAGCCAAAGGAAAACAAAGATCCAGAAAAGATGTCCCGAGGTAGGGAGTGCATAGACTCTTCCGAGGGGCAGCCTGCTTTCTGCGTCAGGCGTCAGCCCTTCCCTTCCTAAGCTCCCTCCTCAGGTGGCTGCCTTGCCTTCTGTTACTTATTTGGAAGCCGAGGCTGGGCCTTTTTGTCCTGAACATCCGCCCCTGTAGCTCTCCGTCTCCCCCTGGCGTTCCTCTCTGCCTACTTCTTAAGATTGGTGCCCCACCCCCTCCAAGGTGGAGGGGACCCGGGGAAGCGAAGATGGGGGATACAAAAATAAAAAGTTCATGGCGGGGTTCTAATCAGCAATCCTGAAAGAATTGGGTATGTGCCTAAAAGGATTCTTTCTTTAAAACACACACACACACACAACTTCCTTTCCTTGACAATCCTTCTCCGATCTTTCCCACTGTGGAAGCAAAGAACTCGAGCCCAACAGACTCGAGGGGAGGGGGATCAGAAGTCAGAGAAAAGTGTGTGGATCTATCTGCCAAGATAAACTGACCCCGAGTAGGTGGGGAGAGGGGACGGAGGGAGAGAGTCCCCCGGTCTGATCAGCACTAAGGAATCAGAGAGACATAAAAGGCAAGTGAAGCGAACAACAATTAAAAAAAAAAATTCCCCCCGCACACAACAATACAATCTATTTAAACTGGAGCTCATACTTTTCATACCAATGGTATGACTTTTCTGGAGTCCCTCTTCTGATTCCTGAACTCCGGGGCTGGCAGCTTGCAAAGGGGAAGCAGACGGCTGCGCGCCGCACGGGCAGGTTTACCAAAGGTCCCTCTCTAATGGGTATTTTCTTTTTCTTAGCCCTGCCCCTGAATTGTCAGACGGCGTCTGCCTCTGAAGTTAGCAGTGATTTCCTCTAGAGCCCGGCCTTATCTCCGGCTGCACGTTGCCTGGTGGTGACTAATGACACAATAACATTGTCTGGGGGCTGGAATAAAATCGGAGCTGTTTACCCCCACTCTATAGGGGTTCAATATAAAAAGCCGGCCGAGAGCTGTCCAGGCCAGACGCGCTCCTGCCTCCGCGCTGGGACCGGCGCCTCCAGGGTCCGCGCGCCGCCGCCGTCGCCGCCGCCGCCGCGTGCGTCCTGGGACCGCTCGCTCTGCCTCTCTGCAGGGCAGAGACTTCTTTTTTTTCTCCCCGTTAAACCGCAATCAGGTCGAAGTACCATTTTGAGATCCGGAGAACCCGAAGCGCTTGGAAAGAACTGAAGCTGATTTTTTCTTTTTCCTGCACTTTTTCTTTTTTTATTCCCTTCGAGTTTGGTTTGCAGGGGGAAGGATTTTGAACCCTTCCTTTAATTTGCCCCCACCCCAGAATGGATTATTTCCCCATGATTTTTGCTCTGCTGTTTGTGGCTTTCCAAGGAGCTCCAGAAGCAGGTAGGCACGGTGACTTGTAAAATCCTTGAATGCTGGTCTTTTTTCCCACCTTAATGCTTTTCTTGCTTCTGTTTCTCCCGCTGCGTTTTACAACTGCCGCTCAGAAATCAAGTGCAGGGGAGTTAGTGCTCAGAGCTGCTGAAGTTTTCTAGAGGTGGGGGCGGGGGGGAATCCTCTGTGGCAGACCATTGCTCCTCTAGCATTAAAGTGAGATGATTATTATTGCCTAGTGTGTTTCTTGGCTTTTAAAAATATGACTTAAAGGCAAGATGTAATTTAAATGTGTGTCTGCAATCTTTCTGTTCAGACAGGTAAAAGGACATATAGGTATTTATATCTTATTCAAATACTGTTTTAATAGTGTGTTAATGTGTAAAATATTCATACTTTTCAACTCAGAGCCAAGGAATTTTATTCAAGTCATTCAAGCAGTTTATGCACACTGAAATCACCTGCAGAACAGTCTGGGGAAAAAAACCCTCCAGGCGGTTTCAGGGCGAAGCAGATGTTTTCTTTAAAATTTGTCATTATTGACTTTGGGTTTCTTTTGGCAGCTTTTTGGCACTCACAACAGTGTGAGCTCCATTTCCAGCATTATTCACCTGTCCTGGGAGGGGAGCTAGAATAAATCTCGGCTACCAAGGGATTTAGATAGTGTGTGAGCATCTGCCCGTTTCTCTCTTTCTAGGGTCAATGCACTTTTTTTGTCTTTTCGTGACCCCGACTGAAGAGAAAAGGATGTCAAGGGAATGAAAATCCTGGAATGTGTCTGATCATTTGAAATGTACAAAACTGGGCAGATAAGCTGCAGGGCTAACTTGTCAGTAAGAGGAGGCAAGGCTGCTGTGAGGAAGGGGGAGCTGGTAGATCCCACGCACGCCCTCCTGATCCCAGGATTCAGAATCCAAAGCCCACAGAACCTTGTCTGGGTTCCGAGAGCGGCTGCTTTTTCAATCCGGGGTTCGCCTGTTCAGCTGACTTCTCTCTTTCCAATCACCTCCCCAAAGCTCTGGATTTCCACCCAAGTTCTAGAGGTGCCGCTCTTCTGAGCTACTCCCTGCCTTAACACAAGGTGGGAAGCAGTGGGTACTGAATGGAAGGTCATCCCGCCTGGGGAAGTGGCTCGGAGTCTAGGGAAAGACAGTATGACTGACTTAGTTTGAGGCTCTTTTGGCCATCAGCCCATTTTAAGCCACGGTAGGCTACGCGCGGTTCCGTGTAGAAGCCAAGCTAAATGTCCCATAAGCAGTGTTTCTAAGTATTTCCTTGAAGGCCACGTCCTTCGTGGCGCTGGTAAGTCCCTTTTTAGGCGGTTGTTTCCCCTGCACGTGTTTAATCTCTCTGAAGGCAGAGAAGCCAGTGGCGACACAGGTGAAGTCATGTTAAGGAGGGAGGGGAAAAAAAAATCATCCTTTTTCCTCTGTGTTTCTTGCTGGAGGCTGGCGGTGTGCTTCATCTGCTTTTCCCTGCTCTGCTGGCTCTGGCACCCAGGCCGTGGCCTGTGTGCCTCGGGACCTCGGAGCAGACACCTCCCTCTGACCTGCTGTCTCTCTCTCCCCAGCAGTCCTGGGCACCGAGCTCAGCACGGGAGCGGAGAGTGGCGGGGAGAGGCCGGTTCCCACCACGCCCTGGAGACCCCGCAGGTCCAAGCGCTGCTCCTGCTCGTCCCTGATGGATAAAGAGTGTGTCTACTTCTGCCACCTGGACATCATCTGGGT
This sequence comes from Ovis canadensis, assembly GCF_042477335.2. Classification (NCBI taxonomy): domain Eukaryota; kingdom Metazoa; phylum Chordata; class Mammalia; order Artiodactyla; family Bovidae; genus Ovis; species Ovis canadensis. The sequence goes on along the minus strand of NC_091264.1, from coordinate 58,695,712 downwards.
CAACACTCCAGAGTGAGTCTCTAGAGGGCATCCTTACGCTAGGCTTTCTCCCCTCTGGCTCCACGGGAGACAGGAGCCCCAGTTTCTCTGGTTATTGTCTGGCGTGGTCTCTGAAGGTAGCACAGCTGACCACAGGAAAGTGCCTCTGTGGGCAAAACACCCCTCCAGAGGGTGTCATGCATCTCGGGGGTTGGGGGGAACATCTTTGTATTAGGCCTAGAGGTGAATGTTCTCGAATTCCCTGGGTTTGAAGAAGCCACTGCTGAGGTCATCTGTGGGTTAGTCTAACCTGTGCTTCTCATGGGAGCGTAGAGACTTGAGAGGCAGAAGTGATGACAGAGACTTACAGGCTGTCTCCCCATTTTACTTTTGGAAAAAACTAAGACCCAGATTGTTGAAGTCATTTGCAAGGTTGAGTTTGTGTGGAGCGAGACCTGGAACTTGAGTGTCTCGACTCCTTTGTCCTTGCCCTTTGGAAAAGCCAGTTTCATGACGGCAGGAGGAACACCTTGATCAGATTTCTCTTCTGCCTCCAGAGTGAAGAGAGCAGTTTCTCCCCTTACTCCCTGCAAAATAATTCATTCACCAGAAAGAACTGTAAACAAAAACACACTGATTGTACCTGCAGAGTCCCGTTATAGCGAGGATGACCAAAATCCAAACAAAATCAAATCAAACCAAACAAAAACCATGGCAGGCCTAATATTTAGTAAGGTGATACTTCTAAGGGGAGGACTTTACTCCTTGGGTGAGAATCATAATGAACACATTGGAAATTACTGGAGAGCCTTCTGGCAAAGAGTCCTCTATAGCCACATGATAATCACCAAAATCCCCGGAGGTGTGCAGATATGGCATGAACCACGCTCCAGGTAGTGTGTTTCCTCCAGCCTCCCTGGGGGCCCCTTTTAGCATATCCATGTATCACTTGAGTTGAAAAATCAGTTTTCAAAATCATGTGAGTCATGGTTTTGCATGGAAGTCCCCCACCTCCCAAGAGCTGTTAACTAAGTAGAGAGAAAAGGAAGAAAATATGAAACAGATACCAAAGCAGAAATGTCATAGTTTTGGCCAAAAAGCAAGGCTGCTGTGTCAAGAAGAAACTGAACTGTGTCCAGAGCTGACACGGAATGTCATTGACTTACAGAAAGTGATTTTCTCCCGGGTGGGTCCACACCCTCAGGGCCATTGATGGGCACGTGGTCCTGACTGTTACCACTTTTGACTCTAAATTTCACTACCAAATGCTGTGGCAGGCTCTCCTTCTGTCTTAATGGAAGGCGGTTGCCCCCAGAGAATGCAGCCTTTGGAGAGGATTAATTATGCTCATATCTTCTGTTTCTCTCTTTCCATAATAGGCACGTTGTTCCATATGGACTCGGAAGCCCTTCTAGGTCCAAGCGCTCCTTAAAGGACTTCTTTCCTACAAAGGCGACAGTCCACAGGAAGAGATGCCAGTGTGCTAGCCAGACAGACAAGAAATGTCAGAATTTTTGCCAAGCAGGAAAAGAGCTCAAGTGAGTAGAAACACCTTTGTTTTTGATCAGCTTTTTGGCCTCCTGACCTTCTTCCTCTCGTGATGCTCTCTTCTTGTTTTGAAGAAAGCAACAGAGACACTGAGAACAACCAGGGTTCCTGTTGCTGAAATGTCCTCCCTGTATTTTGGCAGGGACCAAGACTCCATGGAGAAAGCCTGGGACAACCGAAAGAGAGGAAAAGACTGTCCTAAGCTAGGAGAGAAGTGTCTTCAGCAGCAGCTCGTGGTCGGAAGGAAAACAAGAAGGTAAGACTCTTATGAACAGCTGGTCCCCTTCACCTATAAACAGTCTCCAGTCCTTCTTACCTCCGTGGGAAAAAGGCTTACAAGACAATATGAAGGGAAGGGAGGAAAGAGAAATCTCTGTGTTCTCTAAACTTAAAAGAGCCAAAGAATCCTTCTCAAAAGTTTTTTGATGTAATGGAAACTAACACCAAATAATAATAATTCCCAAGTTGGTTCAGAAACAGTGGTTTACATAATTCAGTGTGCTGCCCTTTGGCACACACACCACTCATCCAAACAAAAATCTGTTTAGGGACACCTCTGTCATTTGGTCACATCTAGTTTTTGCATCTCTGAGTCAATATATTTACAGCTTTCCCTGAGAAATTAAACATCATTTCAGGGAAATTTTATTTTTTTTTAAATCATGTATAATCAACTTCTTCAAAAACATAGCAGTTATTCAAATGGCCAAAGGGAAACTAAAGTCATTAAGTAGGGTTGGTGAGAGTTAGAACATGTCATTTCTCAGGTTTATTTATTTACTTTTTTAATAGGGAAATGCATTCAATGGAGACTCAATTTCATTCTCAACAGCTTTCTTATTTTTTGATCAGTCATGAGCTGGGATCTGGATCAGTAACACCCCAGGGTTGCTCTGAGGGGCTCTGTAGTGATAAACCTTCCACAACCTAAGCATCTTGAAATTTACAAGCTGCGGGGAGGAGTCCTGCTTTCAGATCTGTCCTGTGGTCTATGACTCCCTGTCATGGTCAGAGGCACTTTTTCCTAGAAATCCAGTGGCAAGAAGTTCTAGGATCCAAGTGTTCTGAGCACAGGCCAGGAGGTCATGGACGACTTCTGAGTTGTTTACTACTGTCTGGGGCCAAGCTCAGCGCTTCCCATGTGACCTTGAAGTCTCCGTGTTTATGAACTCAGGCCACTAGTGCTCCTCCAGGCTTCCCTGGTAGCTCAGCTGGTAAAGAATCTGCCTGCCATGCAGGAGACCCGGGTTCAATTCCTGGGTTGGGAAGACCCCTGGAGAAGGGATAGGCTACCCACTCTGTATTCTTGGGCTTCCCTGGTGGTTCAGCTGGTAAAGAATCCACCTGCAATGTGAGAGATCTGGGTTCAACTCCTGGGTCGGGAAGATCCCCTGGAGAAGGGCATGGCTACCCACTCCACTGTTCTTGCCTGGAGAATCCCCATGGACAGAGGAGCCTGGAGGGCTACAGTCCACAGGGTCGCAAAGAGTCGGACATGACTGAGCACAGCACAGTGCTTCTCCAGACGGCAATTTTATGTAAACCACCATTTCTGAACTGACTTGGAAATTATTATTTTTTTCTATTAGTTTCCATTACATCAACTATTAAATCAATGTTACTGTTCTTCCCACCCAAAGAAAACATTAAGCCTGCAAAAACGATAGTTTTTAATTGCCATAAGACATTTGCTTTGGGTCCTGCCTGTAGGCCTTCTTGTTTCGAATTCCTTTTCCCCTCGAAGCCCACTTCAATTCCTTATGTGATTGAGAATTTGAAACCTTTGCTGAGGAACTGTCTCCGTACAATCCCACCAGAGTTGGAACAGTGCTTGGAATAGGGCTAAAAAAGAGAAGAAAGTATCTCTAGTCCACCTTAAAATTGTGCTTTAAAATTTCTTTAACTCCCAGCCCCTGTAGATATGACTGCATCACCCCTCTCCTTGCTCACCGAACCCTGCCTTACCCTAGGCAGCAGAGGCAGTTTATTTTCATTTGAGGTTAGTAGAGGAGCACGCGGTCATGGTTGAGGGTGAAAGTTGAGGATCCAGATTTAGATTTGTTTGGGCCAGATTCTAATTTTAGATGTTTCTTTTGCCCAAGAATAATTTTTTCTAAAAAAAAAATTTGTTTTCTCTTGTCTGGTTTTAATAGGTTGGAGGCCATCAGCAACAGCATCAAAACATCTTTTCGTGTTGCCAAGCTGAAAGCCCAGCTCTATAGAGATAAGAAAGTGATCTACAACCGTGCTCACTGAGGGCAGGTTTTTGGGGCCTGTCTGAAGCTCTTCATCCACGGAGAGCCCTGGGCCTGACTCTGTGCGCTGCCCACGCGGCTGGGATCGAGGCAAATGCATCCTGCCTGGTCAGACGGTTTCTTGTTCCAGACTGGCAGGGAACCAGCGCCCTGGGTGCAAGCATTCCAGGAAAGGTTAAGGAGTGCCCCCAGCCAGTCTTGTCTCCATCCGAGCTGACTGTTTTCATCCGTCTCTCCTCCATGGGGGTGGCAATGGGCCTCGCAAAGAAGGCAAAGAGACCCAGTGGCCTGCAAACTGGAGGAGGCGAGGAGATTCCACTTGTGGGCGGAGTTCCCAAGAGGGTCCGAAGGGAGCGTTTGTGTCTCACTCAGGCGCCTGGCACATTTCAGGGAGAAACTCCAAAGCCCCGTGAAGATTTTTCTAAGGAATGCACAAATTGAAAACACTCGAAGGACAAACACTCGAGTAAAAATGAAAAAAAAGACTTGTTTTTCTAATCTGTAAAATGCAAAACTGAGAGAAACTGTTACTACTGAAAATCAGAATGAGTTTCATGCATAGGAGACTACCTCATCCGTATTGCACTCTGACAAAGCATTTCCCACCTTTAATTATTGCCTCCCCAAACTCTTCCCCTGCAAAAACACCCCATCCTAATTCCTAGCCTCGTGGAAGTCTGTCTAATGCATCAATAGTAGATATAACGTTTTCATGGTCATCTACTAGCTCTGTTCCCTAAGGAAAAATGAAAAGATCAATTGAATCAGGAGTTTCCCTTACTTACCTTGATTTTTGGAAACACAATGGTATAGGGTTGTTGTGGAGAGATATTGAAGGGTAAACATTGGTGATGCTTTAAAGCAGTAAAATTATTTTCCTTTATTGGCTCATGGAAGAGGTTGGATTACATTTTGATGTACTTATATTTTTATAGATATTTATATTCAAACAGTTTATTCCTTATATTTACCATGTTAAATATATGTTTGGGCAGGCCATATTGGTCTATGTATTTTTTTAAATGTATTTCTGAATGAAATTGAAAAAATGCTTTGTTTTGCCTGTCAAGGTAATGACCTTAGAAAATAAATATTTTGTTTCCCTACTGTACTAATTCTGAATCATCTCTGAAATTTCTGAGAGGTGAGCCACAGTGGTAAGATTCAAAAAGGGGAATGATTAAAGATGGTTTCTTGGAAAGGTGACAATCAGAAGAAAAAAGGATCTTCGCTAACGACAACAAGAATTTGATTTATATCTTAAAAGTTGCTTTTAGATTGCATTTGTGAAGCTGTTCAGTTGTGTCCGACTCTTTGTGACCCCATGGACTGTAGCCTACTAGGCTCTTCTGTCCATGGAATTTTCCAGGCAAGAGTACTGGGTTGCCATTGCATTTAGCTAAACACAAAACAAAAATTCGGCTTTCACACCTCTGTCTTTTCCTACATAGCCGCTCTCTGCTTCCTCGCACCTGCAGGCTCTCCAGGGACTTCATCCATTAACTTGGCTTGGCCTGCTAGGATCCAGCAGTTTAAGCTGATGGTGTGGTGAGAGGTGCTTTCTCCATGTTAATAAACTAAAGGAAGTGATAGCAAGGCCACCTCCCTGAAGGTACCTAATTACACACATTCCACACCAGAGTTGCTTTGGGAAAATGGCCTGCTCAGAGCGAGTCAGGGCTCCCAGTGGCTTTTTTATTTGCTCAGATTAAGAAGCTTGTTTATTGAGGAACACCAAGTACTTTTGCTCTTTCCCGGTAGCCCAGCGCTGGACACACGCCCATGGAGGCAGAGATGCCAAATGCTGATTCTGGGCCCCTCCTGCTTCTCATTCCCTCCCTTCTCTCCACTTTGCCTTGGCTGACCTGCCAACCCAGTGGGGAGAATAGCTTTGCAGATGCTAGTTGCCCACAGAAGCCCATGTGAGCTTGATCCGCTTCTGAGAATCTTCACCGCTTTTCTCTAGCAGGGTCTGAAAGAATGCCCGTGTTGGTGTTTGCTGTTTTAGTTGCTCAGTCGTATCCGATGCTTTTGCAACCCCATGGCCTGTAGCCCATCAGGCTCCTCTGTCCATGGGATTTCCCAGGCAAGGATGTTGAAGTGGGTTGCAATTTCCTCCTCCAGGGGATCTTTCTGACCCAGAGATCAAACTCGAGTCTCCTGCTTGGAAAGCAGATTCTTTACCACTGAGTCACCTGGGAAGCCTGAAGGAATGCCTGGTTTTTCCTCAAATAACAGCTCACGGGAGTTACTATTCTTCAACAGTGGCACGTCTGAAGGATGTTCAGTAACAGTCTTCAGGTAGGCAGAGCCAGTGCCCTGGGCAGGGTTTCCATCTTTGCAGGCATCGCTTTTCATCTTTCACTGTTTTGTTTTTAGGAGACAGTCCGGTGGCTTTGGGTCTCCCCAGATGGCTCAGTGGTAAAGAATCTGCCTGTGATGCAGGAGACATGGGTCTGATCCCTGGGTTGGGAACGTACCCCGGAGAACAAAATGTTCTCCAGGGAACATACCCTGGAGAAGGACAGAAGAGCCTAGCGGGCGACAGTCCATGAGGTCACTAAGAGCAGGACATGACTGAGCTTGCACTCAGGCACCGCTGTCTTTGGGGGGATTGCTTATAGAGTTCACTTTATCTCGCACAGTGTCTCGGCCTGTGGTTCTCAAGAGGATAGTGAAGTTTTGCCCACATTGACAAGGGCCTTGGCCTGAACTTAGCCCCTGCTTAATCCTGAACAGCCCTTCCATCCCCTGGCATTGTGAATTTTCTCATCTGTGCACTGAAGAAAACGAGGAACTCCTCTAATAGCCATAAGAGCAAGCCGGAGATCACACGAAGTGGAGGTGATGGGCAATAGTGAAGATCCAAGCTCGGAGAACGTGGATCTAAGATATTTAAGAGGGAGTTGCCGTGGGAAGAAGCCACTGAGCAAAAGTAAAACACAGGAAGCAGCAGAGATAAGATTTTTTTTCTTTCTTTCTTAAAAAAAATTATTATTCAGACTCTTAAATCCTCTTTCTCCATGCTTCCTGCCTCAGTAACCAGAAAGAGAAGTTAAAAAAAAAAAAAAAAGCATGAAGCAGCGCTCTTAGGGCATGAGAGTCAGTAGTAAAATAAACTGGAAGGTTTTTAGGAAGTCAATATTTTTGGAGTATTTAGAGGAAAGGTTGAATATTACTCAAGGGCCATGCCAGCTCAAAGGTGAACTCACAGGATGGTCGGCCATACTTCTTGCTGTTTTTCCAGTAAATGCATGAGTTCTAGAAGCCCACTTAAGATTTCTCTCTTCACATTTATGTCTCTCTTCATGATCAGGAGCGGGCAGAGCTTTGATCTCAGGGCTCCAAGGGCCAGGGGATCCTGGGTGGGGAGAAGCGGCCTTTGGTGGAGTGAGAGGCATCTGTTACTACACTTCATTCTCACTCCAGGGATGGGCTTCTTGCGTGATGGAAACCGTTGCCCTTTCTCCTGCCCGCGCTTCCCTGAAATGCTCAGGGTATTAGACTAACTAACTAGAGTTTTTACAACCACTGGTATCATACTAAGCAGGAGTTCTCTCAGGAAAGAAAGAGCAATCTTCGGTTTTACCGGATGAAAAAGCCGAGGCTCAGAGAGAGAAGTGGCTTACCCAAGGTCACACAGCAAGCACCTGTGGAGTCTGAGACCTTGAGCAGGGCTGTATCACTCAGAGATGATTGGAGGTCTGTGGAGACAGAGGCTCAAGCACACCTTATGAGAGGGTTCTAGGTGGTGAAGCAAAATCACTCTTTGTAGAAGCTGTGCCTTCTAGCCTCCCTGGAGAGGCCTGCCAGACCCATTCTTAGTACTCTCTCAGGAGCATCGCTGGGCCCCAGAGCCCCGCTCCGAACATTTCAGTTATATGCTATTTGCTCACTGATTCATCTTCATGACACCCATGCACAGAAGGCAGAAACTCACTGTAATTTACAATGTCCGTCTTCAAATCTGGTGCCATGAGGGCTTCCCTGACAACTTCTAGAAGATCCAAGACACAGGAAGAGAGGGCAATGGTGATGAACGTGATGGCAGAGGTGGTGGTGTTTCCTCAAGCCCTGGATGATGGTCAGAGGAAGATCTAGGGCTGATGCCATTGGATAATGAGAACAGAAGGGCCTCAGCTGTGGGGGTCACCAACTGAGGGAAGTGATGCATTCCCAGCCTGGCAGGCAGCGTGCCCTGGGAGGCAGCCCATCCGGACTCTGACATGCCAAGTCTTCTTTCTGCAGCTCATTTTTCTCTTTTATATTCTGAGTCATTCCAAGCCTCCACCCGAAACTGCTGTGGAAGTGTCCAGGGATGAAATGAACAATCATTGGCATGGCAAAGGCACTGACCAATTGGAACAGACCAGAGCAGAGTCACGGGGCGGCTCCGAGGCTCCAGCAGGCTCCTGGTGGTCTCCAGTTAGGCCAGGTGTTAAACCTCCAAGTGTGGGAAAGTCCAGAAGTCTGGGGAAGCCGAAGGGAGCCAGGATGGAATTTCTAGACTCCTCGCTGTATGGCTATTTACCAGCTATTATGAAAGTAAATATCTCAGCCATAGCCCAGAAGCTACCTAAATGGAAGCAACCTAAATGTCCATCAGCAGATGAATGGATAAGGATGTTGTGGTATGTATATACAATGGAATATTACTCAGCCATTAAGAAGAATGAAATAATGGGGTCTATAGCAATATGGATGGACCTGGAGATTGTCATATTAAGTGAAGTAAGTCAGACAAAGACAAATATCGTATACTATCACTTAGATGTGGAATCTGACATAAGGATACAAATGAACTTTTTTACCAAACAGAAACAGAATTACAGACTTAGAGAATGACCAAGGGGGAAACGTGGGGGGAGGGGGTGGAGAAGGATAGACTGGGAGTCCGCAATGAACATGGACACACTGCTATATTTAAAATAGATAACCAGGGAAGTCTCCTAGTGGCGAAGCGATTGGAATTCCATGCTTCCAGTACAAGGGGCACAGATTCGATACCTGGTCGGGAACTTGCTACATCATCATCCCTCTGGGTCATCCTTTCACTCCCCATGCCCACCTCACTCATACACTGATCTTCTCTGGTATAAATGGAAATAATTGAAGGTGTTCTTGGTCTCCTTGGAGGTTTTTAGCAGGACAGTTTGATGGTGGCCAAAACTGAGGTTTGCCTCACACCAGAACTTGGTAGGGTCCTCGATCTACCAGAATGTCCAGCCTCTTGTACTGGAAGCATGGAGTTCTAATTACTTCACCACTAGGGAAGTTCCCTGGTTATCTCTTTTAAGTATAGCCATGTGTACATGTTCATCCCAGATTCCCAGTCTATCCTTTCCCCCTTCCACCTTTCCCCCTTGGTCATTCTCGAAGTCTGTGGATCTGTTTCTGTTTGGTAAACAAGTTCCTTTGTATCATTATTTCAGATTCTGCACCTAAGTGATAGTATATGATATTTGTCTTTGTCTGACTTGGCACAGGATTGTCAAGAGGAGCTGCTTGTAAGATTGGGTCTTGGCCTCTTGGATTAAGTTTGGACCCAGAAAGGTAGCCAGATAATTTCTCATTAAATCTGAGACACGTCAAATGGAGCTTGGTGATGCTCTTAGCAATGATCACAGCCTGTCATGGGCAAACTGGGAAGTATGATCACCCTAAAACAGGAGAAGCCTTGAAGGAGATTAGAATTTCAGATCCACCTTGATCTCTTAGAGACAACCTGGACCTTGGCCCTGTTTAAGTAGACTTGATGTCTGTATCTCTTTATCTTCAGACCAGGCAGGGGCAGAGAACTTTCACCTTCTCTGGTGCCTCCAACCTTGAGCATAGGTTTTCAGGCACAGTACATCAGTGAATTAATAAATGTACAGATGGGTGACAGGGTTCAGTAAGAGAAAAGCAAAGGTAATAATGAGACTTCAGAAGGTTTATAAGACCCACTTATAGGGATCTCTGGAGCGTGTGTGGCTTAAATATTCTTTTATTCAGGCTCCACTTTAGTGACAATTGCCCCAGTTTGGGGTGGGTCTTTCTATTTCTTTGTGCTCCGGTTCAGCCCGATATTAGCACTCTAGCCACAGCCTTCTCCCTGCGCTTCAGTCACCACAGCCGTGGATGCACCGCTAGAAGGAACTTAAAGAATAATCGATGTCACCTCCCCACCTCAAACACTCTCCCACCGCCGCTCACTCTCTGCTTCCTAGAGTACAAAATGTTGTCTACTGACAGTGAGAAGGACCAGATAGAAAGGCAAAGCCGTATTATAATTTCCGAGTTCTTCATTCTTTTTTATAAATATTTTCAAACATAGCCCACGTGTGAGAGAAGAGTGTAATAAAGCCATCATACGCATCATACAGTTTAACAGCCGTCAAACATTTTTCCTTTTTTTAAAGAGCCACTTTATTTTTTGGCCGTGCCAAAAAGAGTCTTTGACGCTGTGCTCAGGCTTTCTCTAGCTGCGGTGAGCAGGGGCTAATCTTCTTGCAGCTTTCTCTAGCTGCGGTGAGCAGGGGCTAATCTTCTTGCAGCTTTCTCTAGCTGCGGTGAGCAGGGGCTAATCTTCTTGCAGCTTTCTCTAGTTGCAGTGAGCAGGGGCTAACCTTCCTGCAGTGTTTGCGTTTCTTTTTGTGGTGGGTTCTCTGGTTGCAGAGCACGGGCTCCAGGGCTTCAGCGGTTGAAGCACTGAGGTTCGGTAGTTGTGGCTTGGTTGCTCTGCAGCATGTGGTATCTTCCTGGATCAGAGATCAAACCCATGTCCCCTCCATTAGCAGGCAAATTCTTACCTGCTGGACCACCAGGGAAGTCCCAGTTGTCAAAATTTGACTGATACTGTTGAACCTCTACTAAGACTCTGCCCTGCCTTCCTGGATTACTTCGAAGCAACCCCAAGTATCACTGCCATCTCATCTATAAATATTTCAGTGAGGAAATGGTGAGTTGAGGGTATAGATAGGCTTTGTTCAACCAAGTCAAATGTGAAATAGCCAAATGGGTATGTGGGTCTGGAACTGAGAGGGAATGAGAAATACATGATCCCAGACCTCAGGGGACCCATGAAGACAAAGGCAGCAAATGTGTGGAATAGCTAATGTTTACACAGCATGCCAAATACTCTTCTGAGAGGTGTGTAGGCATCAATTCATTTCCTTCCTACTATCACAGAATGAGGTAGGCACTTTCATTTGCTCCTCTTTATGGATGAGGAAACTCAGGGACAGATTAAGTAGTAAGCTGTCCAAGGTCAGACAGCAAATTAAGAGGCAGAGCTTGGTATGATAAACTAGTTCACTATGCTTTGTGACTAAGAAGAATTCGGCTATAAAGGCTACACTGTGGGATGAACAAGTCCTAGGTTGATGGAAAAGTGACATCCTAGGGAGAAGACAGGAAGTGTGTAGGTTTCTGGGAAAAGACTAGGAGGATGGGCCTTGAGCCCTTGCCTAAGCAAGAAAGCACTCAAGAGTTTTATAACTCAATCAAAAGTATGGAAGAGTCTCAATAAAATACTTCATCTACAGAGGACTTGATAAGAAGAAGGCAGCCTAAATGTGCTCATGTGGTTGATTCATCACAAAGGCAAGTAAGCAGGTATTTATCTCATCAAGAGGTAATTTATCCTACTAAAATTCAGAAAGGATATTTAATTCAATGATACTAAAAATCTTCCAGCATCATGACCACATTAAGAGAATAAAAATTCTATCTTCCTAAGTGATGTTGATTATTCTACTAAATTATCCTGACAAAATCCATAAGGGATAAGTAATTCAGTGATACTGAAAATCTTTAAAGAATATAACAACAATAAACAGAACTGCAATATACTTAATTTCAAGTGGCATCAAGTGAAATTTGGGGACATGCTTTTAAAAATAAAAATAGACCCACTTGAATACATTTCAACTAAATTTGGAAAATGTAACTAGATTTGTGGCTAATACGATGAAATGATTCCACTAGAAGTCTCTGTACTTAACCAAATGTGGAATTTATTGTATAGCTCAAGTCTTCTGCTAATTCCCTACTGTTTGTCACATGGTCAAAAATGTCCTTTCAACGAGTTAAGAATTCCCGCTTGATCTATGGGGAGGGATCGCTTAACTCCCTGTCAACTTAAATGTCTTCTTCAGGCTTGCAGAATTTGTTATGATGCCATTAGCAATCACCTTGTCGAGGATGTTGCTTACTGGTTTGTTTCCCCCCCATAACTGGTTCAAACCAGTCAATGCTAAAGAAAATCAACCCTGGATATTCACTGGAAAAGCTGTTGCTAAACCTGAAGCTCCAATACTCTTGCCACTTGATGCAAAGAGCCAATGCATCGGAAAAGATCCTGATGCTGGGAAAGATTGAAGGCAAAAGGAGAAGGGAACAGCGGAGGATAAGATGCTAGATAGCATCACTGACTCAATGAATATGAATTTGAGCAAAACTCTGAGAGATACTGGAGGACAGAAGAGCCTTGTATGTTGCAGTCCATGGGGGTCACAAAGAGTTGGACACAAATTAGTGACTAAACAACAACAACAATAATCGGCTCATTTTGCTCTGATCAAATGGCCCTTGATGATGCCCCTCAGTTTGTTGAAAGATACGGTGCATGAGGCAGTTAAGGAGACAATTCTATGCAGGCTACTGCAATAAGGAAAATGTTCATTAAGAGAGAATGTTTCAAGGAAAGGAAGGAGGCTTGGGATTTTACCAAAGCAGGTAAGCAAGGAAGCTGTCCTTGAGTCTTATGGGAATCACGAGAGAGATGGAGATGGTCTTCTCTGAATTGCAGAGAAGGGGTGGAGGGGAATATGAGAGAGGCAGGGCCATTTGAGGTTAGCTATTTCTCAGAATCCTGGAGGGGGACTTCTTGCGCTTTGGAAACACAGGGCTCAGATCAAGTTCAACATTGTTCCCCTTTTTGTTCAAGAAGAACAAGCATCATCATTGAGCATCCAGATAATAATCCTAAACCTTCTGAGTGAAGTGAAGCAAGATCTCAGAGTTTCTCAAGGTGACTTCATGCTGCTACTGTAAAAGCAGCTGAACTGTACAAAAGTGATGACAAAAGTCTGTGGTTTTAGAGTCCCGAAGATCAGACTCCTTAAAAAAAATGCATGCCAGACACACAGAAAAGGGGAATGTTAATGTAACAAATTGTACTAATCAGCCCAGTGGATTCCAGGAGGTCAGTGGAGGAATATCTTCCAGGTATGCAGTACCGCTAAGTGAGTTTCTTAGCACTCTTGAACTGGGATGTTGATGGTTTTGGTCCTGGCATTTATAGGGCATGCCTGGACCTTTAAATTCCACTAAGTTTGCTGAGTGGTCCAGAGAGTGCCTTTTCTAGGGGGGTAGTCAGACCTGTGAATGGTCTTATATGATGGTCAGTCCTTCAAAGTTCACACCAGGCCATTGGGCTTTCAGTCACAGTGTTCCTGCGAGTCCTAGGGAACCATGCCAGAGGGAGTTCGGGTAATGTGATCTCGGTTCTAGCGGCACTTGCATTAGGCATCAGAGAGAAAAACTGAGAACATTCGTTTGAAAGATTATAGTCAGACCTTGAAGGAAATTTGAAGGATCAAAAATCTGATAAAGGTTGACTATTTGGGACGGTAACAGGAGTCAGTCCATTTTACAGTCAGGAACCCAACCTGATTTTTCCAGAGTTGGGGAGAAAGTCAACTAACTTTCCACCAGACAAGACAGGATTTGCAGCTGCATCAGCTGTCCACAATTTGAAAAGAGATCTAAAAGACCTCAAAAGCCATGAACAGAGCTAGAATCTGATATCCTGGAAGTTTATGCTAGATAGCAGACTGTTTTCCATTAAAACAGAAAATTTCCCTCTACAGTCGCCATACTTTTGATGAAAGAGAAACTCAAAGAAAGATTATTCTTGAGGGTAAAATCAGCCTAATCTCATTAAATTTAGCATACATATTTAGATAGGCATGGCAAGAATGGTGATGTATCACGTAGGGCATTTTAAGTTGCTTTCTGGACTGTTTCATAGGAATTTCAGAATGGGCTTTTATGAAAGTCTTTTGAAGCTAGAGGGTCAAGTCAAGAACTTGCTACCAGGTTTTACCTGGAGTAGCTGTAAATTTGGGTAAATTCTTGTCTTCTTCAAGTCTCCTCAATATCCTAAGATTCCTGGTCGGCCATGAAGAGACCTTCTTATTTACCTATGAGGCTGGGAATCTGTAAGCCAGTATCAGACCTATTTGCCCATGAAGGCCTTGTGAATAATGGTTTCATAGTTTCCCTTCATTCCTTGAAAGTATCTGGTCATATCTGATTATATGAGTCAAATAGGACACTTCAGGTAAGACCTTGGTTGCATACTTTAAGATTGAAATTATGTCACAGTAGCAAGAAGGAGACATTCATGTTGAACATATGCACATACATTGTTATAGGAATAAAAATACTTAGCAGGATTTTTCTGAATTCTGGAAGAATCCAGTAGGGAAAATATATCATGTATAAATGTTTCATTTCAGTTTATGAAAGTCTACTCAATTACCATGAGTTATAGAAAGCTTAAGAGGAAAAAGAAAGGCCTTCACTAATATTAAAAAAAATAGAGTTATTAGAACTATATTCAAAACAAAACCACAGTCTTTCCTCATCAGTTCATTCAGTGTTATGTAATTCAGTCTTATTCTGCTCACTCTGGAGTTAGCAGTGTCATAATCCAACTGTTTCTCAACTAGAGTCTAGAAATCCTGATTCATCCCACTGGTATGATCTCCAAGTTGTTAAGCAACACCATTGGAACTCTGGACCCAAAAGCACTTGACATAGTCCTTTTCATGGGTTGTTGTTGTTCAGTGGCTAAATTGTGTCCAACTCTTTGCAACCCCAGTGACTGCAGCACACCAGGCTCCTCTGGCCTCCACGATCTTCCAGAGTTTGCTCAGACTCATGGTCCTTGAGTCAGTGATGCTATCTAACCACTTCATTCTCCGCCGCTCGCTTCTCCTTTTGCCTTCCATCTTTCCCAGCATCAGGGTCTTTTCCAAAGCATTGGCTCTTCACATCATGTGGCTAAAATATTGGAGCTTCAGCATCAGTCCTCCAATGAATATTCAAGACTGATTTCCTTTAGAATCGATTGTTTTGATCTCCTTGCAATCCAAGGGACTCTCAAGAGTCTTCTCCGGCATCACAATTCGAAAGCATCAGTTCTTCGGTGCTCAGCCTTCTTTATGGTCTAACTCTCACATCCGTATAGGACTATAGGAAAAACCATATCTCTGACTTTATGGACCTTTGTTGACAAAGTGGAATTACTATGGGATTACAGAGTTTAAAACAAACCAAAAAATTACCAGCATATGACAATAGATAATATCTCTGTGGTTAACTTACCACTGATTAATTAAATATTTTTAAAAACTTTAGAGTACAATTGATTAACAGTGCTGTGTTAGTTTCAGGTATTCAGCAAAGTGATTCAGTTATACATGTACATGTATCTGTTCTTTGTCAAATTCTTTCCCCATGGAGATTATTACAGAGCGGAGCCCCCTGTGCTATATGTACGTTGTTGCTGGTTATCTGTCTTAAATACAGCAGTCTTGTGCATGTCAGTTGCAACCTCCCAGTCTATCACCCCCATCCTTCCCCATGGTAACCATAAGTTCCTTCTCTAAGTCTGTCTCTGCTTTGTAAATCATTCCATATTTTAGATTCCGCATTTAAGTGATATCATATGATATTTGTCTTTCTCTGACTTACTTCACTTAGTATAAAAATTTCCAGGACCATCCATGTTGCTGCAAATGGCATCACTTCATTCTTTTTAATGACTGAGTAATATTTTATTAATATACCATGTTATTACTTTTTTTAAAATAGTGAAACATCTAACGATGGTTCATCATAAAAATAATGCAACTGACAAAGAAATTTTGGTTGTTCAGTGGTATACAAAACAAAGTAATAACATCATCCTATTCCAGCACTTTCATGCATGGATACATTACTAGGGCCAGGACGAGGCACTACTGTCTCTTGAGTCCAGCTCCAGAGTCAGCAGTAACAGGCCGCCGCCATTCTGAACCTAAACAAAGCATGATGAGACGGTCTTTCTAGGGAACAAAGTTTTGTAATTATTTGCTAACCTTCACTTAAGAGTGTGAGTAAACATTACTCTCTAGCTATGGATAACCAAAGAAGCCACGGAATGGAAGATAACTCCCAATAAGTTCAAATGATAAACTTTGCAATGTGTGAACATAAAGAGTTTTACAACCTCGTGAAGAAGAAAGCTGTTTCAATGCTAGAAGTGAAGACAATTGCTCGCTTTGAGGGTGGTCATGCCTAGTAGGGGCTTCCCAGGTTGGCGCTAGTGGTAAAGAACCCAATGCAAATGCAAGAGACATGAGATGTGCATTTGATCCCTGGGTTGGGAAGGTCCGCTGGCAGAGGGCATAACAACCCACTCTAGTATACATGCCTGGAGAATCCCACGGACAGAGGAGCTTGACAGGCTACGGTCCATAGGGTCACAAAGAGTTAGACACGACTGAAGCAGCTTAGCATGCTTGCTAAGACTGCATGCTAAGACTGGTAGAGAGCCTGAGGGGCTTGTGATGTTCTTGTTTCAAGTGCTGAAAACATGTTTGTGTTGACTTTGGGGGAATTCGAGCTGTCCATTATGACATATGCTCTTTTCTGTGTCTTATACTTGAAGAAAACTTCTCTCTCCCCGCAAAAAGTTTTTTCCCCCCCTTACTTCAGTAAATAAGTGCTGAACAAATATATGCAGAATGATAGTTTGAAGTGGTGCCAGAATTATAGCGTGCTCCAGGGGCATAGATGTTTTGGTTCTGTCTGGCCATCAGATGTGCGTTTCACTTGATGCAACTCATTTCGTTGGTCCATGACCTCACTCTCCTTTCTGGAGTAAAGGTCTCCTTAACATTTTTTCCCCCGAGTAAGGTCCCCATCTTGGCTGCCTAGCCCCATTGCTGTGTCTCAGATTAGTTTCCTTGTACGTGTTGCCTGGGTTTGTCCGGTCTTGACACCATCCTGAAGATGGTAAGATGAGCCAGGTGATTTCATTTCTCGTGGCACACCTGGAAGACACTGCTTGGGAATGAGCCAGTTTACTGCTCACAGCCTGGGACATTTTTTTCCCATGAGCTAGCTCATGTCCCCCTCTCTCACAAAGAACTTCCTGCCTGGGAAAGGCCATATCAGAGAATACGGAGCATTGTAACTAATGGGAAATATGCTTGACATGGGAGATGCAGTCCCCACTCCCTCCTTCCCCACCCACTCCACACTGATGTATCAACTCTAATTTCTTACTAATGCTTGGTTTTCACTCCAAGCTCTCTTTGTTGCTCACTCCCATCAACACGCATATCCAGGAAAAGAGCACCAGGGAAAACTGGCCTGTGTGAGTGCAATTCTTTGGTTATCTATCACTGGGTGCCTTGAGCAGCTTGGAGAATGTGACTCCAAAAACTCACTGACAGAAGTAGGCTCCCGAAGAGTGTCTTTCTCTCCACCTGTGACCTGAAACCAGGGCTGAGGATGAGCATCCCTTGGCAATATGTGTTTGGTCTCAACTTCAAGATCAAACCAAGCATTTGCTTTCTTTTGGTCAATTCCACTGGTCTTTCCATTTGGTCAATTCCACGACTATCTGACCCAGGGCCAGAGAAACTTTGTATCTCTACTAGGCTAGACACAATTGCACGCGCACGAGCGCACACACACACACACACACACACACACCCCTTCTTTCCTCACCCTATGTCCAATGAAACTTAGAGGAAAATTGGTTTCTCTTATCATATTCTGATTTCTCTTGTCACAAATTATTAATGTTGCTAGTGTTTAGTAGCTAAGTCATATCAATCTCTTTTATGACCCCATGGAGTGTAGCCCACCAGCCTCCTCAAAAGCTCTGGAGTCATACAATTTGTATTCTTTTGGGTCTGGCTAAATTTTGCTCAGCATAATGTTTTTTTGAATTTTCCACGTTAGAAGTGTTATGAGTAGACATTTTTTTACCTTTCTCCCAATCTTAAAGGAAAAGCATTCAAAGTTACAAGTTTGAACAACAGCTTATAATTAGATCGAGCAAGTTTTCTCCTATTTCTAGTTTCTGGTAGGTTTTTATCATGAGTGGAGGATTTATTTTCCCAAGGGCATGTTCTGCATCTATTGAGATAATCTCTTTCTTTATTCTTCTGATTTGGCAGATTACATTGATTTTTAACTTTGCCATGTCAAACCATCTATCTTGCATTTCTGGATAAGACCTACTTGCTGTGACTTTTATTTGTTAATTATGACTGTTTGCATGTTGTCAGATATTCTATACTAATATTTTATTAAGGATTGAATATATTATTTATGTGTATGTTATAATACATATACAGTTCCTTTTGAAAATACCAATATTTCTTGAGGTCTAGTTATATTGCAGAGAAGGCAATGGCACCCCACTCCAGTACTCTTGCCTGGAAAATCCCATGGACGGAGGAGCCTGGTGGGCTGCAGTCCATGGGGTCGCTGGGAGTAGGACACGACTCAGTGACTTCATTTTCACTTTTCACTTTCACGCATTGGAGGAGGAAATGGCAACCCACCCCAGTGTTCTTGCCTGGAGAATCGCAGGGACGGGGGAGCCTGTTGGGCTGCCGTCTATGGACACGACTGAAGAGTCGGACACGACTGAAGTGACTTAGCAGCAGCAGCAGCAGTTATATTGACTTTCTTTTCTTTTGACAATGATTTCTTTTTTGCTTGTTTGTTTTCTTGCTTTTTCATGTTGTTCAACCTTAGATTTAATGCCAGATGTTGTGCTTTTTAAAAGAGCAAGCTGTTGTTCAGTTGCTAGGTCACGTCTGACTCTTTGCAATCCCATAGACTGCAGCACGCCAGGCTTCCCTGTCCTTCACTGTCTCTCAGAGGCTGCTCAAACTCATGTCCATTGAGTCGGTAATGCCATCCAATGGTCTCATCCTCTGTCACCCGCTTCTCCTCCTGCCCTCAGTCTTTCCCAGCTTCAAGGTCTTTTCCAGTGAGTCAGCTCTTCACATCAGGCGGCCAGAAAAAAGAGACCAAGACAAACTTATTTGCGCTCAGGAAAGGGCGTGTCTCATCTTCTGTCAGACTTCTAGGAGAGTGGTTTGGTCAGTAACCATTACCTTCGGGATGGACTAAGCTCTGAGTCTCTGTGGTTATGTCCATAACCCACACCCTTCCCAGCCAAGCCCTTTGGCAGCCTCCTATTTCGTATGAACCCCAGGGACCCAGACAGTGTCCCTCAGGCCCCTGTTCGGCCTGCAGACTTCAGGAGTCCCCGGTCCCTCCACAGCAGGCGTCTCTCTCGGCATTTCCCCCTTAGTCCAGTGATGGGTGGCACTTGGTGTAAAGCCAGGTGAGTGGGCTTCTCTGAGCTCTTCTGACCCACCCGTAGGCTCTCACGGGTCTCCTGCACCTGTGCGTTCTCAGCTTCCCTGCCCCGACCCCACAGGCAGACAACGGCGCCTCTTCCTTAGTGTCCAGGCTTGGTTCCAGGCTCTTCCCTCAGCCTTCCACAGGCCCTGTGTAGCTGAGCTTCAGGGAGGTTCCTCTCCATGCTCTGATCCTTCTGGTGGTGGGCTGCTCCTCCTGATTCTCCATGTGGGTTCTGGAATCTAGATGGATTCAACCAATTTCTTCACCCTCTGGCTTTGCCTTCACACAGGCACATGACCTTCCCTTCCCTTCCTCAGGATTCCAACCCTCTCCCAGCGGAGGCTTGGCGCGAGGCCTGAAGGAGGGGGCAGTGTCTTCGATTCTCCCACTCTCCCTTCAGGCTCAAGCAGTGGGCGAGCGCCGTAGCTTCCCTTCACCGTTGGCTTGAATCTTTGAAGACACCCTCGGGACTTTTTATTCATCTGGGCTTGGAGGCTCAGCTTTCTGACTCTTGAGATCGCTCTCTCTGCCTTTTAGTCTGGAGGCTGGATTTCTCTCTCAGGTTTTCCTCTCTGGTTCTCTCCTCTGGTCTTTAAGAGGCTTTTCTCTGCCTTGTGTCCTCCACCTGAACAGGTGGTGACTGCGGGCAAAGGTAGCGTGAAAGGCTCTGTCCTTGAGCCCTGACTCCAGACTTCAGCAGGCCACTGAGCTGTTCTTAGCAAGGGCCTGGGGTGTCTCAGGGGTCCATCCTGTATGGGTCCTACCCTGCTTCCAGCTTCCAACCCAGAGGGCCTAGTTATTGGGCTCATATCAGCTCTCCTGCCCGGCCTCCAGCCCTTGGCAGCCTCTGCCTTGAACTAGTTAAGCCCCCTTTTGTCTCATATGAGTCCCTCAGGACACTGGCCTGCCCCCAGACTTCTGTGCACTGCCTCACGGCCCTGGGGAAGGCCTGGAGGGAAGAGTGAGACAGGGAGTCACTTGGTGTGTGACTAGGGCTCCTTGAGACTCCAGTCCACCATCCCAGCTAACCTCTGGGATCAGAAGTCCCTCAAAAGCTCAGCCGACTTCTCCGCACTCCCTCCGCAGAAGACTCCTCTTTAGGCCAGGGTTTCAGTCAAGGCCACGGGCTTCCCTGTCCTGAAATTCATTTTGTTTAGGTTTTCTTGCTCCATGGTTCTTTCATAGTTTTCTGACAACTACAATTATGTAGATTCTCTGGATGTGTTTTGCTATAAAGGTAGAAGCAATAATCTTCTACATTTTCTATCCCAGCAGGAAGCAAATGTCTAAAAATAATATTTAAAAAGTATTTGGCAACTGAAATTCTATACCAATCATTAAAAAAATAAAGCAACTCCCTATTTCCTAATTTCTCTGAAATGTTTCCCTACTCTGCCATCCAAACCACCTTCTGTTGCCCACCTCTTTGAAATCAGTGGTTCTCAATTGGGGGTGGCTACCAAGTGAACTCCAAGAGTTGGTGATGGACAGGGATGCCTGGCATGCTGCGATTCATGGGGTTGCAAAGAGTCGGACATGACTGAGCGACTGAACTGAACTGAACTGAACCAAGCAAATCAAAAAAGAAATGGGAAAGAAAGGAAAAATAGCTGTATTATCTCCCTGATCCCGGGAAAACTGAGTGGATTTACACACAACACATTCTTGGCCACAGTAACTCGCCATCATCAGGTTGGTCATAAATGTTGACGGAATGAATGCGTGGATGAGTGAATGACTCAGGGGATAAAATTTAGAAGCCACCTGCCGTCTGGTAGGTCCCCTCTATGAAGCCTTTCCCCAAGCATTCCAGTGCCTGCATTCCCATGCTTGTTAAAGGACTAGGGCATTTGAAATACATGTCCCAAGAGTTAATACAGTTATGGCCTGAATTTTGAAGTTAACTAGGTCAAGTATCTCCTTACTTTGTTTGGGTGTTCTTGCAAAACCATTTCCACATTTGTGACTGGCCACTGTGTTGGGCCCTGAGATAATATATTGGCAACTACAAGAACATTAGGGCTTCCCGGCTGGCTCAGTGGTAAAGAATCTGCCTGCTAATGCTGGAGACTCAAGTTTGATTCCTGGGTTGGGAAAATCCCGTGGAGGAGGGCATGGCAACTCACTCCTGTATTCTTGCCTGGAGAATCCCCATGGACAGAGGAGCTTGGAGGGATACAGTCCCATGGGGTCTCAAAGAGTCAGACACGATTGAGCGACTGAGCACGCACACACTCAGATTTTTGTCTTTAGGGGATCCTTCTCAGTATCTGCTCAACAGAAAAGTGAGTCAGTGAAGCTGTGCTCCTGATCTTGGCTATTCTGAAAGCATCGCCTCAAATACTGTTTAAATCCTGAAAAGATAAACAACTGATTAGGCCATAGTCTAGAGTGATAAATTTAGCTCACTTGCTGAAACACAGCATTTTTAAAACCAATTACCAGAAGAAATATATATTTTCCAAAATCATTCTGGAGATAAAATGCAAGTCTTACCACCAATGTACCCAGACAGAGAAGTATTAGGAGTTAGACTTATGTGGGTTACTGGCTTTTATTTTTGTTATTTTTGCTCTAGTTATCTGATGTAAATATTTGAATGGATGATTTATTATAATGCTTGAGTCCTGAGGCTTTTTCACTGAGGCTTGAATAGTTAGTGGGGAAATGTTTGTCAAATATATTCCAATTCAAACAGTTTAAGTAAGTCATGTGTGTATGTGTGGGCATGTATATTTGTGTTCTGCGTGTTGTCATACAACTTTCTCACAGAAAGCTCCAGCGGTTTTCTTCTTTAAAAAGCTGCTCAAACTCATCAATAATGAGAATCTCATGAATAGATGGTATACAATTTCTTCATCTTTTCATGAAGGCTTTTCATTCTTGTCCCCCTAATTATCCATTTGATTTTTAAAGTAGATATCCTGGGTGCCTTCTTAAAATTGCTGTAGTATTAAGAGTTCTGGTGGAAGGGTAGGGATGTGACATTGCCAGGTGGCCAGCATGGGTGAGTATTTGGAACACATACCTGTTCCCCTGAAAACCGCCCTGACATAGGACCCCAGCGAGGTCCATTTTCCCACGGTCCCACTCAAAGTATTCACCCTCAGATATGTTGCATGAATGGGGTCCTCTTAAATGACCCTATAAGTCAAAGAGGGGAAGGATTTCCCAGAGGGCTCATTGGTAAAAGATCCACTTGCCAGTGCAGGAGACTTGGGTTCCATTCCTGGGTCAGGAAGAGCCTCTGGAGAAGAAAATGGCAAGCCATTCCAGTAGCCTTGCTTGGAAAATCCCATGGACAGAGGAGCTTGGCAGGCTGCAGTCCCTAGGGTTGCAAGAGTTAGACACAACTGAGCGACTAAATCATCAAACCACCATGTAAGTCAGAGAGGGGAAAGGCCATCTCAAATAAAGAGGTCAGTCTATGGAAGAAGTACAAGAAAGTAAAAGGTATTCAGTGCCTAATGACTCATTTCTCGAGGGCTCAGGGGACAAGGTGTGTCCCAGGTGTAATTCACCAGCATAAAATTTGTTAACTCAGCCTAAAGTGATGGACAGGGAGACCTGGTGTGCTGCAATTCATGGGGTCGCAAAGAGTCGGACACGACTGAGCGACTGAACTGAACTGAACTGAAGGAAGTCAGAGACAGTGTTTGCTATCCTCATAGCGCTCTTTATTCAGCCAAGCAGGGCTGCGTGATGACTTAGAAAGAGGGGCTCAGTAATCCGAAAGCCTGGATCTCTGTTGATCTTCATGCACCCGCCCTGAGATCATGGGGCAATCATGTCCTCTTTATTTCTCACGAGGTCTGGACTCAGGAATGCTGGAGGACAGGGTTCAGATCACTGTGTCTCCCATTTCCCTCTCTGTAGGTCTCTTTTCATCTTCACGCTGGGAAAGGAGACAGAGGTGTGTGCCCTTGCAGCTCTGACTATGTGATCGTCATGAAGATAAGCTCAGTAGATACAGGCTGAAGCTGCCGGTGACTAATTGAGACTTCACCTCCTCCTCTGCTCCTTCAGCAAGGATGCGGTTAGGAAACACAAACACAGGGACCCCCCCCACACCGCCTACACACAGGCCTGGCAGGTTATCCCACTCATTGCTCTGGAGGCGGCCCTGCCTCGTGTTCCCAGTTTGCGGTAAGCCCTCAGGGCAAGGCATTAAATTTGGTTTGTCTATCACTTTCCTGGGTGGTCGGAGCCCTGCCAGCTCCTGGTGGGAGATTCAGCTGAGGAGGGACTTTGTCAACATCCCAAGGGTATTAACAAGAGCTCATTCATTAAACTTTTGTTTCAGCATCTAATTAGGCTTTTTCTAGTGGAATTGGAGGTGTTTCTTTCTTTTTTCTTTTTCTTTTTTTTGTAAAAGTGTTTTAAGAGAAAGGAACGGGAATGGGGTGATGATATGACAATCTTTAAACATATAGTAGCTTCTGAGATGTGCCAGAGAATCATAAAGACTCATGGCAGGAAGAATTCCTAGGCAGTCACTGTTAAGACTAAGAAATACGGTGAGATCGTCTTTCCCAGCTATCTTCAAGAACATGATTAAGCATAATTTCTCTGTAATTAGCAAGATAAAGCCAGCTTGGAGGAAGCACACAGGGGATTATTTATTCATTCACTCCAGAAAAGTTAATTCAGCACCTGCCAAGAGACAGACAGCATGCAAAGTTATTTTGAGGAATAATGCTAGTTGGAGCCAGCCTTTAACCCTCATGTAGCTCATAATCTGCTGACCATAGAATTCAATGATTTACTGAGGTTCCAACGACTGCCCAGGTGGTTCAGGGGCAAAGAATCCACCTGCCAGTGCAGGAGACACAGGTTCAATTCCTGGGTCAGGAAGATGCTCTGGAGAAGGAAATGGCAACCCACTCCAGTATTCATTGCCTGGGAAATCGCATGGACAGAGGAGCCTGGTGGGCTACAGTCCATGGGGTTGGACATGTACTGAGCAACTAAACAATTGAGATTCCCAGATGTTTTTATTTAGTATAAAAATATCTAGTAATGTCAACACACTAAATTTCAAAGCCTGCCATTCTATATAGATCAGGCTAGATGCTAGAGATCCTCTATACTTCACAGTTTGCTTTTTTAAAGATTGGCCTCATAGATGAGCTTGTGGGTTGGTCACAGCTCAGCGCTTTGGTTTCTTATGCCAAACTTGTGGCTGCCTTCCATCCTCAACTCTACACTCACTGAGTTGCTGATGGGGAGGTGGTGAAAGTGGACATGTGGCAGCTGATCCACAGTAGTTATTAGACACCCTCCATGCAAAGCTCTGAAACCAGGTGTAGAGAGGTCATGGGGACTTAGCGAATCAATTCATCCACATTCTGCTCAGTGCAATTAGACAAATTTCCAGGAAAGTATCCATCCTGGTGTGTTGGTAAGAGAAACACGTTTCAGGTGCTGAACAGCAGAACATGAAGGCAGTAGGCCCCCATCCCTGGAAGTTTCCATCGTCCATGGGACACTGATATTCCCTGTCTCACCCTGGAAATGCTGCAGGCGTTTGAAATGGCAAAGCAAGAGGAAGGCTCGGAAACCTCTGCGCACGATGCAGGAATGAAGGGAAGAAGGAAGAAAAGAAGAAAGGTGAAGATTTTGTTACTGTCTCAGACAAGAACAATTGACAGTAAACTTTTGCACTCCACTTTGAAATCCCGCGTTGTTAGTTCACAGGCAGTGTGCAAAACTCAGAAAACCACCAATCCGTCGGCTCCAGATCCATACAGTGTGGTTCGTAAAATGATAGCAAGATAAAGACTTCAGGCCATTTGGTTCTATTCCACTGCTGTTTGCTAAGTGATGGGCATGTGCTCGTAATGATGGGAGTGCAGAGCTAGACAGGGTTGCCTATTCTTAGGAAGTTTATGTCCATTGAAGGGTGTTGTCATGAACAAACAAATTCACTGAAAGACTAAAAGAAACGTATGCGAAATATAGCTGTGGCGAGGTGTAGAATATTTCAACTGGCCAAATTCGTTTTTAGAGGAAACACTTTGCTTGGATGAACTATTTGGGGCAGGGAGTTAGATTGCAAACATACACTGACATACCAATGGATGGCTTCTGCTTTGCCTTGAGGGGAGGGTAGATTTTGTTAACTGGTGGGGTCATTTATTTTCCAAACACTGTGGGGGTTTTATAACATGCTTTTTGAGAGCGGAATCTGGGGCAGAGATGGGTATCCTCACATAGAGGAGGAAGGAAACCCTAAGTCTATAGGGAGTAGGGGTTCAGAAGGGAGGAGAAGAGAGCTATCCAGAGAGGAACATCAGTTCAGACAACAGGCATGGATTCCATCACTGCTAACAACAAATAGCATCAACCACCTGGACGGGGGAAGCCGGCCCCTGACCCCGTCTCCTCTTTTTCACCCTTGCTCTCCCATTTTTTTCCCCACCCCGTAGCTCAAGTGATCTAAAACCTAAGTTAGACTGCATTCCATTCAAAACTCTCCACTAGTATCTACTTCATTTAAAATGAAATCCCTTTTCTCAACCACCCCCCACAAGGCCCTCCTGGATGGGTCCCTGGCTTCTTCTCTGAGCCCCGCTCCTGCCACTCCCCGATTCTTACTCTGATCCATCTGACTTTCTTCTCCTTGTGGCTCAATCGCTTTGAACCATGTTTTCATGTCACCCACTTGCATTCATTTTTTGTTCCCAGGGATGCTCTTCCTTCAGAGTCCACCTAAGTCATCTTTCCTCTCTTTCCCCTCAAATGCCACCTTATTGCTGCCATACCCCTTTCTTGCTGAGCTTGCCTCCACTCCCCTCCCCACTCCTGGCCGGGCTCCCTCTAATTTGCAGAGTTTATATGCTTGTTTCTTGTCTGCCACCCCGACACTGGTAGAGTGTAAATTCATAGGAGCATAGGTTTTGTTGAAGTTGTTATATCTCCAAATCCTACAGTAGTCCCTTGATGTAAGGTAGGTAACTAAAAAGTAAATACTGAATGAATGAATGAATGAGTGAATGAATGAGGTTGTACAGGGAGAGGCCATGGAGTATGAAGCGAGATTTGAAACAGAGTGAAAACCTAGCCAGCCACTCAGGTTTTCCTCGAGAATCCAAAATTGTTGTTTAGTCGCTAGGTCGTGTCTTACTCTTTGCGACCCCATGGACTGCAGCCTGCCAGGCTCCTCTGTTCAAGGAATTACCCCTGCAAGAATACTGGGGTGGGTTGTCATTTCCTTCTCCAGGGGATCTTCCTGACCCAGGGATCCCTCGTCTTCTGTGTCTCTTGC
Organism: Ovis canadensis; assembly: GCF_042477335.2. Lineage (NCBI taxonomy): Eukaryota > Metazoa > Chordata > Mammalia > Artiodactyla > Bovidae > Ovis > Ovis canadensis. Next base: position 58,669,234 of record NC_091264.1, on the reverse strand, counting down.
ATTGGTAGGCAGATTCTTTACCACTGAGACACCAGAGACTTGTTTTCAAATAATCTTATTCACTCTCTTCTTGGCTTGGAGCAGGTCACATCAGTGATGTGCTTTGTTTTATCTAATGAGCTTTGCTGAGGGAGGCAGAAGGGAGACAGTGGGTCTGGCCGCCTCCCTGGGTTGGGATGCAAAGCTGGCCTCTGGACAAGGAATTCCAAGCTAGAGAATCCTGGGTGGGTAGGTGGGGTGAGGAGGAAGTTAGGCAAGTGTGCGCTGTTATCCACCATTCAGCCTGCCTATCCTTCCAAGTCTTGAGACACAGGTCACTTCCTGTTTCAGATGACAGAGGTCCCTTCAGGCTGGGAGCATAAAGAATAACTGTGATAACTCAGGGAACAAAGCAGAGAATGAAGAAGAGCTAGAGGAAAGGAAAAAAAGAAAGTCATGGAGCCAAGAACAGATTTGGAATAAGTACCATGTAAACAACCAGCCAGGTGGGATAGGAATGAGGATGTAGAGTTTAATCCCATTAGGGGTCGTTTCTCTTCTGTCCCTTCTATCATGTGTCACCAGCTAGGAGAAGAAACGCAGAAGTTGCTTGGGTTGTTTTCTTGATGGATCAAAGATACTTGGGTTAGAACTTAAATCTCAGAAAATAAGGCACTGCAAATGCTATATGCTGCTAAGTCACTTCAGTCGTGTCCGACTCTGTGTGACCCCATTGACGACAGCCCACCAGGCTGCCCCGTCCCTGGGATTCTGCAGGCAAGAACTCTGGAGTGGGTTGCCATTTCCTTCTCCAATGCATGAAAGTGAAAAGTGAAAACTGAAAGGGAAGTCACTCAGTCGTGTCCGACTCTTCGCGACCCCATGGACCGCAGCCCACCAGGCTCCTCCATCCATGGGATTTTCCAGGCAAGAGTACTGGAGTGGGGTGCCACTGCCTTCTCCAACAAATGCTATATATGATAATGCTAATCCAGTTGGCCCTTGAACAACGCAGGAGTTGGGAGTTGATCACTTATAAAGTCAAAAGTATAACTTTTGACTCCCCCAAAACTTAACTACTAACAGTCTACTTTTCTGCTGATCAAAAGCCTTACCAATAACCTAAACAGTCAATTAACACATATTTTGTATATTGGGAAAGACTGAGGGCAAGAGGAGAAGAGGGCAACAGAGGATGAGATGGTTGGATGGCATCATCGACTTAGTGGACGTGAATTTGAACAAACTCTGGGAGATAGTGAAGGACAGGGAAGTCTTGCCTGCTGCAGGCCATGGGGTGGCAAAGGGTCAGGCACGACTGAGTGACTGAACAACAAATGCATTATGTACTGCATTCCTACCATAAGAGTGAAAAGAAAATGTTACTGAGAAAATTACAAGGAAGAGAAAATACATTTGGTCAATGCTATGATTTTTCTGGGCTTCCCTGGGAGCTTAGTCGGTAAAGAATCTGCCTGCAGTGAAGGAGACCCAGGTTTGATCCCTGGGTCGGGAAGATCCCCTGGAAAAGTAAATGGCAAACCACTCCAGTATCCTTGCCTGGAAAATCCCATGGACAGAGGAATCTGTTGGGTTGCAGTCCATGGGGTCACAAAGAGTCTAGCATGACAGTCACACAGATGATTTTTCCGGTAGTCATGTATGGATGTGAGAGTTGGACCATTAAGAAGTCTGAACGCCAAAGAACTGATGCTTTCGAATTATGGTGCTGGAGAAGACTGCTGAGAGTCCCTTGAACTACAAGGAGAGCAAATGAGTCAATCCTAAAGGAAACCAACCCTGAACATTCATTAGAAGGTAATGCCGAAGTTGAGGCTCCAGTACTTTGGCCACCTGCTGCTGACTTATTGGAAAATACCCTGATGCTGGGAAAGATTGAGGGCAGGAGTAGAAGGTGGTGACAGAGGATGAGATGGTTGGATGGCATCACTGACTCAATGGACATGAATTTGAGTAAACTCTGGGAGATAGTGGAGGATGGAGGAGCCTGGGGTGCGGCAGCCCATGGAGTCACAAAGAGTTGGATCACAACTCAGCAACTGAACAACAACCTATTAATACATTAGTCCTGCCTTAAATGGTACGTACATTCATACGTTGATAATCTGTATTGCTCTGTGATAGTCTAGTCTAATAGAGGGTGCCAGGTACAGCCTGTAAGTGTGTGCATATATTTTGATACATTTAAAATTCTTAATAATAGATTTGATTTGTACATTATTTTATAGTAGTAAATGTGAAATATGCTAGTATCTACATATATTTTATGCATTTATGACATGTCTAATTTTTTTTAATTTTTAAAAATATTTCTAGTCCATATAATTTGTCTACAAGTTTTTTTCAAATTGCTGCAAATTTCCAAAAAAGTTGTTCACTATATTTGTTAAAAATAAATAAAGTTGAAAATAAAATTTAAAAAATATTGAAAACAAAGTCACGTATAAGTGGACTCATGAAGTTCAAACCTGTGTTGTCCAAGGGTCAGCTGTAATGTCTACTGATTGCTGAGTGCCTCCACTCACTAATCTCAGTAGAAGACCATTTCCGTATTTTATCCCCACTTTTCACAACAGCATTGTAAGATGAGGATTCTCTCCATTTTATATATGAAAAAAATCAAGGCTTGGGAAGCACTAAATGAATCTAGAAGTTTTGTTTCTTGGAAACCTTTCTCTTTGCTATTTTCTTTCTCGCAGATGAGAGGGAAGAATGTAGCCTTGAGTCGAGTTGATAGTTACTCTAAGCAGTAATAAACTGAAGATAAGTAGAAAAGCTCCAAGAATTGGATTCTAATTATCTTTGACAATGCAGTAGTGTGTGACAGTGTGCTTTAATAAACACCTGGCAGATTGGAGTTCAGGGAATGAATGAAAATATCCAAGATTAATGAGAGCAGACAAGGTAGCTGCAGGAGGAGCTCATTTGTTCACTCCACCCCTCTTTACCCAAACCCCTATGTTAGAATGACAATACTGGGTCAATACAGTGTGAATTATTAAACACAAGCAGATTTATTTTTAGGGGGAAGGAGGTTCTGGTGTTAGAACTGCAAAGGGGACTACAAAAAGCTTTGAAGTAGCTGCTGGGTTAAAAAAAAGAGAAAAAAGCGATATTAGAGAACATGTCAAGGGAACCCTAAGGAAGTAAAGATTGGTTCTAAAATCCACTTTTTCTTTTAAACTTTTGTCTGTAGTAATCATGTCTGGTTTGTACTCACAGACAATGGATTACAAGTTATTATTTTTTAACTTATGCAGACTAATTAATTAATTTGTTTGTTTGTTTTTATTTTTCGGCCATGACACAGGACATGTGAGATCTTAGTTCCTCAACCAGGGATCCAACCAGCACCCCCATGCAGTGGAATTTTGGTGTCTTAACCACTGGACCATCAAGGAAGTCCCTAAAACCCACTATTGATTAGCTGTCATTAAGGTTCCCAGAAATGAGGGGACGTATCAATGAAAAACAAAACGATATAAAAAGCTTCGTTTTCATTTCCTCCAACCATTCTGTTTGAAAAGACTGCTAAAGTTGGCTAAATTTGTAACTCTTATTTTACTTTCCTTCTGTGTCTTTTCTCTCCCTTTCCTAATAGGAAAATGGAGAGAGGGAGCTCAGATTATCCCAAGGTTTTCTCATAAAGCGATCAAGATTTAGTTAGTCGAAGTTTGGGGGTTTAAAAACAAAGGCTTCTTTACCAGTTCTGTGTGTGTGGCTGAAGGCTGCTAACCTATCAAGGGACCCACACAAGAAGCTTGCTCATTCGTCCATGAAAAGATTCGTCAACTAAACAGCTCACCACACATGAGCTGCCCTAGGTTTCAGAGCAAAGAACCCAAAACAAACATCAGCAGGGGCCCATGGATTTGGGTCCCAGAGATAAAAGGAAAAGACATTTACAAGGTGCCTGGATTACTTTATCTCTTCTTAGTCTGCTGCCCACGGGGTTGACGCTCTGCAGCCAAGCAGCCAATGAAATTCCCGGCTGAGAGGAGTAAATCATTCACTGATCCCCCACTTCTTTTAACTTTTTGAACCATTTATTCACTCACAGTGAGCTGACTTTCTGTGTCACTCTAAGAGTTGGGTCTGAAGAAAGTGAACTAGAGTACAATGTAGTTGCTCTTCTTTGAATATAAAAGAAATGCTTTGATGTACGTGGCTGGGAAATCCTTGGCAGGTGAGAATGAATAACCCAGGAACCCATAACATTGGAGGCCTCTGCTTTCACCTACTTTAGCTCTATCACGTGGTGTGGAAACGCCTATTTATTTGTCTGTTTCTCACTCAGCAGTCAGCTCCTTGAGATCTTGTAACCCAGCACCCAGCACAGTTCTTGGCAAACAGTAGGAGCATAGCAAATATTTGTTTAGTCAATTGAATGAGATTGGGTAGATTCCCATGATGTCAGCCATGAGGTAACTCAGCTCGGCAGCTCCTCTAGAATATTCTAGAAGGCAGGTGAGTACCTTGGGGGCGAGGACAGACGCTCATTCACCCGTGTATCTGGTGCACAGTGTTTGCTTTGGGAATGAGTGGAGGGCTGTATTGCTCTAGGGGTGGATGTCAGATAAACTTTTGGGATAGTCCCACTGCATCCTCAGCTTGGAAGGTCCCACAGATCAGCACAGTGATGGCTGGTGCCTGGCAGTTGCTAGAAATCTTCCCAATGAAAACAAATGGGGGCCCCTTCAATAGGCTCGGTTTTTAAGCTGCTGTTGTTGTTGTATAGTTGGTAAGTCGTACCCACCTCTTTTGTGACTCCGTGGACTATAGCTGGCTCCTCTGTCCATGGGATTTTGCAGGCAAGAATACTGGGGTAGCATACTGTTTCCTTCTCTAGGGCATCTGCCTGACCCAGGGACTGAACTCACATCTCCAGCATTGGCAGGCAGACTGTTTACCACTGGGAGCCCCCAGGGAAGCCACTTCCAAGCTGCTAGCAACAGCTCAGTGAGTCGAGGAGGTGGCCTGTGGGGCACAAGACCAAGTTTGAGGACAGAAGTAATATAGCAGAAGGGATGGCTTTACCAATGGCACCTTAGGGCGAGTGTAAGAAATCTACCAGGAGACTCATGTCCTACTGTTGACAACTGCGGAATGGGAAATGGACGAAACTAAGGACAAGATGAAGAAACAGTTTAATGGGGGAGAAGCAGTCCAAGGCTCCTAACTGTACCATGACGTTACCTTGCCTACGATCATTTGTAAAAATAAATTCAACATGGATTTCAGAGTTAAACATGAAACCTAAAAACATAAAAAGATTATAAGAAAATAGAAGAGGAATACCTTTATCTGAGCTATTAAAAGGGGAACCCTATGTGTATATTTGACACATGGGGCTTCCCAGGTGGCACGAGTGATAAAGAACCTGCCTGCCCATGCAGGAGATGTAAGAGACATGGGTTCGATCCCTGTTTTGGGAAGATCCCCTGGAGTAGGAAATGGCAATCCATTCCAGTATTTTTGCTTGGAAAACTCCATGGATAAAGGAGCCTGGTGGACTACAACCCATAGAGTCACAAAGAGCTGGACATAGATTTAGCATGCCTACATGTGGGATCTTAGTTCTCCAACAAGGACCTGAGCCCCCTGTATTGGAAGCATGGAGTCTCAACCACTGGACTGCCAGGGAAGTCCCAAGGGAAACTATTTTTAAAAGAGCATCATATATATATTCTATCTGAATCCACAGAGAAAGTTTTATTTCCTTCTTCAAGCCTTCATTTTCATATTTTAAGCACTAACATATATGACTCGACTTAGAAACTATAAAAACATGTGTTTAATGATTAAAACAAATGAAACCCGCACTTGTCCCACAATATCTCACACCAAACAAAACTACAATCCCCTGCACCCCATTAGGTTAAATTTTTCTGTGCTTGCTATTAAATTTCCAACCTGTATTCAAAAACTTGTATGAACATGTATATGGAGGACCAGGGAAGGCTGAGAGATTCCACAGCACAATTCATCTCTGGTCCTGGGGTTCATGAAGGAATGATTTATAATCTGAGATGCCCCCTCTCCTACTTCTACCAATGTCTGAGAACTTTTGTCTTGAAAGAAATTCCTCCGTTCCCTGGACCTAACACCTCTCTTCCTTTTTACACTTGTTTCTTCTTTCTCACTTAGTGTAACATCCTCAACTTCTCACAGTGCATTCCAGCTGCCCGTATCCACAGCCCCATGTCCAGTTTGGCACAAATACACATAATAAGCTTCACCTACATTTGCTGTGCCTGGAGCATCTATTGTGCTTTACTCCTTCAGATTGTTCTGTCGGCCTAGATTTTCATTTTTCCTCTTTTCTACCTAACAAACCCCACTTATTCTTCAAGAACCAATGCAAATGTGCTATCGTGCATTAGCAAGCCTTTCCTAATGCCTCTGTGCCAGGGCGTCTCCCTTCCCCACAGCTCTCACAACAGTGGACCTCACACCCACTGTCTTGCTCATTAACTATGTGTGGGCTTAAGCCCCTGACTCAATCACAGGCTCCTTGACAGCAGCAACCATGCTTCGGTGTGTGTGTGTGTGTGTGTGTTAGTCGGTCAGTCGTGTCCAGTTCTTTGCGACTTCATGGACTGTAGTCTGCCAGGCTCCTCTGTCCATGGAATTCTCCAGGCAAGATTACTGGAGTGGGTTGCCATTTCCTTTTCCAGGGGATCTTCCCAACCGAGGGATCAAACTTGGGTCTCTTGCATTTCAGGCAAATTCTTTTACCCTCTGAGCCACCAGGGAAGCCCAGAAAGCATGCTTAGTTCCAATTCAGCTTTGTATCCCCAAAATCTTGCATGGTGCTTGAAGTAGAGTCGATGCTCATTTTCTGTTGGGTGAATGACACTGTGAATGTTGCTACATTTCTCTATTAAATAGTCTCTAATCCCGTGAGGCATAGTATCACCCCTTTCCTTAGCCACTTGGCCTCTGAGAGAAAGAATTCCCACTTAAGACACATTTGTTTTATGTCTCATTTTCCAACTTACACACTGGAACCTGAAGCACAGGTCAGATCAATAGGTAACTTTTATGGAGGGTTGTCCTGGGTCAGACACTGTGCCAAGCACAAGTCATCTGTTATCTCAGATTCAATGTTCATAATATCCCTGTTATATTATATATATATTATTATAATTAGGAAGCCTAAGGGAAGTTCAGTCATTTTCCATGGCTCACAGAACTACCCTGGTGCCTCAGTGGTAAAGAGTCTGCCTGCCAATGCAGGAGACCCGAGTTTGACCCCTGGGTCAGGAAGATCCCCCTGGAAAAGGGAATGGCTCCACACTCCAGTATTCTTGCCTGGAGAAACCCATGGACAGAGGAGCCGGGAGGATGGTTGCAAAGAGTCGGACAAGACTGAGTAGCTAACACTTTTCAGTCTTCACTTTCACAGAACTAGTAAATAGAGAAGGATGTAGTCAAGGCCCTATAGATTCCCAAGCCCTTGTTCTCTAGACCCTGTTATCTCATGATGGTAGAAATTTGATAAGAACAAGGGGTTCACTTATCAAAGTGAACAGTGTGTGTGTTTTTTATCAGAGTCCCTCCAGGCTTCTTAAAATACTGCAGTCACAATGAAAACACCGGTCCTCTGGGCTTCCAGGGTTTCCTTTAGGTGGACTGATTAACCGAGCGTCTCGAGGCCTGGAGAGAGATCAGAGGAGAAACCACAAGCCGATGCCAATCCCGCCCCAGCTTTCCTGCCCACAGAAGCAAAGGCGATCTATCTTCTTGTGCAGAGGGCTGAGGGATTTTGCTTTTTCTCAGCAGTCCAGATTTCCCAGCTGTCCCAATTTCAGAGGCCAATCTTTCAGTCTTCACTGCTTTCAAAAGTTCCTTATTTGTGTGTTTCTCCCCATTTTGCTTCTTTGGGCTGGAATGAGGAAAGAGCACTTCCACTCTTCCCGAAAGAGTCCTTCAGGGCAGAGCCTGCCTGAGGACTCACTGGATCTCACATACCTGCTGACAAACAAACAAAGAAGATTCTACTAGCAATCCATAAGGCAAGAGTGAACAGAGAAGTAGCTGGAAGTTAAGAAATCACTGAAAACTGCTTCTGCACTCACGCAGCCCTGCTGGTCTTAAACCTGGGGGGGGGGGATCTAGAAACAGTCCTTGAAGCTCTTACAAGCAACCGCATTTCACCTGCTTAGCACAAGGCCACAGAGATGGTTCTAAATACAGCAGGGAAGAAGGAAGGGCTTGTCTCTGGGCCTTTATCCCATGCCTGTCACCTTGGCAGTGTTGTGGGATCAGTTGTCAGCTGATAAGGACTTTTCCTTGTCATTGTCCTGGAAGGAAAATTGACCTTTCGACAGGTGAAGTGGGGAATCTTCCAGTATTATTAACGTTGAATGTTTATTTCCTCTTATGTAGTTCTGGTTCATGTATTTTTCTCTTTCCGATTAGAATTGATGAGTTGGCGAAGCACCCCCTTAATGAGACCTCTTTCATTCTATGCACTGTTGTATGTAAATCCAGCTACCCATGCCTGCTATACCAGCCACCTTCACCCAGGTAGCTCCTAGCTTGAGTCAGACAACAGCTAAAGATTCATGGACCATTCAAACTCAAAGCAACGTTGCAGAACCACAACATTAATAATAATAATAACAGCTAACATTTATTGATTGCTTTCTATGGGCCAAGACTTTTGCTGAAAGTTTATATTTTATAATTTGGTTGAAATCTCAAATAGCTCTCAGCCTCTCTACTTAATGCAGGAGTGGGCTGAGACTAAGGGTGTTAAATATGTTCCCAAGACCGTTCTTGCAGCCCATTTGAATCAGGGTCATCCCTCCTCACCCAGTCACTTCCTTTGTTAACTGACCAATTGAAGCCCATAAGCCTTAGAGACTTAAAGCAGTGAAGGTGTATGTTCAGAATAATGGATCTTACAGTTAACAGAGGCTGAGAAACTTTCTGACTCCTGCAGGAATCAGAGCATCTAGGGAATTCTTACAGAATCATGGATGTGTGGGCAACAGATTTGCAAGGCTGATGACGCCAAGCACCCCAATATCTATTTACAGACACTGATGTTGACTCAATCATAGAGAAAAAAGTCGATAACCAGGGCATCCTAATTTTTCCTCTTACAGTTCTCTCCAATTCTGCCTTCAGCCCTAGTGTCCTAGAAACACTTTTTCCTTTGCTCTCTGTTCTTACTCCTTCACATATATAAAGGAAATTCGGTCTCTGCTTGCATCTGCTTTTCGTGATGGAAAATAGGGAAGAGAGAGAGAGAGAGAGAGAAATTGATACAGAAATTGAGAGAAACCCAAAGGGGTAAGAAAGGAAAGGAGGAGCCAAAAAAGCTAGGGTCAGAGGACGCCATGTCTGGGGAAGGCAGGTGAGTGACTTGTGAGTGGGGACTCAAAACACAAGAGGTTCCTGAGCAGCAGGTGTGAAGGGAGCTGGAAGGAAGCAGACAGGAGCTTTAAGGATTCCTGGGAGTCATGAATTAGATTTCCCTCCCTAAATGTGCCTCAAGGGACACTGTAACGATTGTAATTACTTTTATATATATATTGATGGCTACGCAAGGCTTCTCTGAATAGGATAGCAGGTCAGGAATAGGTTCTGTGGAACGTTTATGAGATGCGTTGCACAACCATTTTACAAGCATTTACTGAACACCTATTTTGTTCCAATGATGCAAAGATAAACAAGGTAAGAGCTTTCCTTTGTTTATAAGACTCTTATAAACAGGTGTCTACCCTCCTGCCAGGAATGATTGAGTGACCTTTGCCCTTCCTGGCTCTTCGCCCTGCGGGTCTGCACCCAGTTAGAAACAAAACCTTCAAGGTCTCTGACCTGGGAGGGGTAGACCCGCAAGGCCGGAAGTGAATTGAAAGACAATTCAAAGCTTTTATTTTACAAATAGGGAGACAAAAGCTCAGAGGAGGAGGTGGCTTGCACAGGGTCCTGGTGCAACAGGACCCAACAGGCGTTAGAAAAACTTCACCATCTTCATCCTCTCACAGTAAGCCTCTCGGGCATAACAGGGCGAAGCTGGGGACCACTGAATCACCATAATCACATCTCACTGGTCGATCCTGGGCCTGCGACAGCTCAGTAGACAAGAGCTATCAGGGATTTTGAGTGGACTGGTGGCTGGAGCCCTTGAGTGTTGCCATAGTGAAGGTCTGTGATGCGGGACACAGCCTCACCTGGAGGGCTGGCTCAAGTCCTATCTCCCCTGAGATTCCAGCACTGGCACCAAGCAGGGCTGAGGACTCTGGTCCCTCAGTGACATCTGAGGGATGTCTTTTGTTGAGAGGAGAGGGGCAGAGGGCTACAGAGACCCTGCTCTTTTCTGGGGCATGCTGGCCTCCCGCCTCTCTCTCCAGCCTCCTCCATGGGAGATCCTCTCATTGGTGACAAACAGACATCTGGGAAGATCAGAGCTCATCCGGAGCGGCCGTTCACCCTGGTGATGCGTCAGCTGTTTGGGTTTGTCCAGGTGGAGAAAGAAAGTTCTGCTTGAGGTGCCACCAAAATGCTGCAGGTGGAGCTGGGGGGCTGGGTGGGGGATGTGCCCTCGCCTGGCCATTTGTCAGCTGACTCACCCGTCAGAAGACGCCTTCCCCGGGGTGATCCTGCTCCGAGATCTTGATCTTTCTGGGTCAGCCCCAGCGGTGAGCCCGACCCCCCCTGTGGGGCAGCTCAGTGGGCAGAATGGCCATCGGGTCAGAGGACGGATGGTGGTGGGGGTGACTTCATCCTCCCCAGTGAGTCCTCGGACTGTGGGTCTGCCAACACCTGGGCCCTGCACTGGGAGGGCAGGCACTTTTTCTTCCTCACTTTCTCTTAGACACCAGGCGCCCATCCTGTGAATCAGGCTGTCATCCTGGAGGCTCTGCGGCTGGGGTCTGACCCTGGACATCCCACCATGGGCCAGCATGAATGACTGTGACTCCAGCCTTCCCCCTCCTCTGCCAGAAACGCAGGCCATGCTGTGAGTCTCCCGCGTGATCTCAAATAAGTTCTCTGGCCCTCAGCTTCCCTGTCTCTCAGTAATTGTCTCTGTCTGGCCGTCACAGACTGTATGTTTTCCAAAATGTGGTTTGTGCCACCCTCTGCCTTGCTCCAGGTCAGAATTCCTGGGAACACATTTAAAATATCTGTTCCTAGATCCCCTTTGATGTACTGATGCTGGGGTGGGCCCAGGAATCTCAAATGTGCACCAGCCCCTGCCCAAGGTGATATTTTAATGCATTTTGCTCCCTTGGGCTGCTCTCAAGAAGAAAAATGTGTGTTCACTCACTCATTCATCCCACATTAATTATGCATCTGGGTGGCAGGCCCTGGGCTGGATGCTTCAGTTCAGTTCAGTTCAGTCTCTCAGTCGTATTCAACTCTTTGCAACCCCACGGACTGCAGCATGCCAGGCCTCTCTGTCCATCACCAACTCCCGGAGTTTTCTCAAACTCATGTCCATTGAGTCGGTGATGCCATCCAACTATCTAATCCTTTGTCGTCCCCTTCTCCTGCCCTCAATCTTTCCCAGCATCCGGGTCTTCTCAAAAGAGTCAGTTCTTCGAATCAGGTAGCCAAAGTATTGGAGTTTCAGCTTCGGCATCAGTCCTTCCAATGAATATTCAGAACAGATTTCCTTTAAGATGGACTGGTTGGATGCCCTTACAGTCCAAGGGACTCTCAAGAGTCTTCTCCGACACCACAATTCAAAAGCATCAATTCTTTGGTGCTCAGCTTTCTTTATAGTCCAACTTTCACATCCATACATGACTACTGGAAAAACCATAGCTTTGACTGGACAGACCTTTGTTGGCAGCCACTGAAATGGATGAGCCTCATGAGCTGGGTGGGGGATGGACACCTGAGGCTGAGGAAGGGGCTGTTGGTGAGGTGGGAGGGGGTTCTGAGAAGAGAGGTCACAGCATCCTCTCTGTGAGGGGGAGTGGTGAAAAGAGAAGCTCAGAAAACAGCTAGACCATGAATTGTCTAAGGAGTTTGAACTGTATCCTGAAGCTGCAAGTCCTGTTGTTTGTTTTTTAATGTATAGGAGGAACAAATGAGCTTTGCACTTTATTTCCCTCCCATTTTAACCTAAGAAAGCACACAGGCATTTCTGCCAGCCTGGTCCCCACCCCACAGTGAGAACGGTTGGATGCTCTGGAGTGTCACTTTCATCATTATTTCTCTTCCAGTAATGAGGAAATCCAGACGCAGGTTCTTCGAACTCCAGCTGAGTATCTGAGTCCCTGTTGTCCACAGTTCTACCAGGCAGAGACTCTCAAACTTCTCGCCACTTCTAGTGACTTCTGTGCTGGCCTGGTCAGTAACCGTTCCTTCAGTGTAACCAGCTGTAGTGGGGCTTCCCTGGTGGCTCAGCGGTAAAGAATCCTCTGCCAAGGCAGGAGGGGCAGGAGATGCAGATTCGATCCCTGGGTCAGGAAGATCCCTGGGGTAGAGAATGGCAGCCCACTCCAGTATCCTTGCTTGGACAGAAGAGCTGGCAAGCTACAGTTGATGGGGTCAGAAAGAGTCAGTCGTGACTTAGCAATGGAGCACGAGCAGGAAGGTCCAGCTGTGTCTCAGCCATCCTGAGGGGCTTTGCCCAGTGACCTCCACCACACCACAGAGGGCTGGAAGAAGAACATTTCTAAACAGCCATTGCTGTTAAATCCTTACTCTAGACACCACTAGGATGTATCCAGTTATTCAGTCCTTTATTTGGAATCTGATCACAGAGATGTACTTTATCTTCTTGGTCCCCAAAATCACTGTGGAGAGTGACTGCAGCCATAGAAATTAAAAGATGCTTGCTCCTTGAAAAGAAAGTTATGACAAACCTAGACAGCATTTTTAAAAAGCAGAGACATCACTTTGCCGACAAAGGTCTATGTAGTCAAAGCTATATTTTTTCCAGTGGTCATGAACGGACGTGAGAGTTGGACCATAAAGAAGGTTGACCATAAAGAACTGATGCTTTCGAATTGTGGTGTTGGAGAAGACTCTTGAGAGTCCATTTGACAGCAAGGAGATCAAAACAGTAAATCCTAAAGGAAATCAACTCTGAATATTCACTGGAAGGATTGATATTGAAGATGAAGCTGAACCTCCTACACTTTGGCTACCTGGTGCAAAAAGCTGACTCATTAGAGAAGCCCCTGATGCTGGGAAAGATTGAGGACAGGAGGAGAAGGGGGCTACAGAGAAGGACATGGCTGGATAGTATCGCCGACTTAATGGACACGAGTTTGAGCGAACGATGGGAGATAGTGAAGGACAGGGAAGCCTGGCATGCTAAAGGCCATGAGGTCGCAAAGAGTTGAACACAACTTAGCGACGGAATAACAACCATCACTTCTGTAAACACAACTGCGACAAGCCTGGCATTTTTCCATTTTCAGCCCAGGGCAGGAAGGAGAGTTCAAAAGGCACGGCCACCTGTCGCCTCCACAGAGGACAGAGACATAAGGTCTCCTACCCAACCTGAGCCCTGGGGGCTCTTCTGTCCAGCAGAGCAAACATTATCATGGAAACAACCATTTTCATAGTCATCATGTAAAGACTACTTGTGTTTGCTGTGTTCTGTTTCATAAGGGAGGGCCAGGTACAGTAGACTTCAGAAAATAATTCTGTGAAAATGCTTCCACCAAATGGTTAGAAAGGATTCCTTTACCCCTTTTTGCAGTCAGGGCTAGTGAAGATCACTGGGGCTAACTCAAGGGTCTTTCCTGATGCTGCAAGAATATCGGGAAGACATCACTTCCTCCCTGTCCCCTCAGAGCCCCTGGGAATGGCTGCGTCTCCGGGTTACCTGCCTGGCAGCTCCGGTTCTTAAATCAAGAGACCAGTGAATCCCATAGATGTTAGCATCCAGCAAGAGACTGCTCTGCCCACAGTCAGTAAAGCTTTGTGTAGGTGGGATATTGGTGGAGGTGAAATTCTGGCTCCCTCAAGGCTGAGTGAAGCTGGGATTCTTGGTTGACAGCCTCTAAGCTTGAAAAGCGTGGCTGGAGCAGGGCTGTTAAAAACCAGAAACACAGGGACTTCCCTGGTGGTCCAGTGGCTAAGACTGCACTCCCAATGCAGAGGGCCTGGGTTTGATCCCTGGTCAGAGAGCTAGATCCCACATTCTGCAACTAAGACCTGGCTCAGCCAAATAAATAAACAGGTAAATATTACTTAAAAGAAAAACCCAACAGAAACCCTAGGAGCTATTATTAGTCCTTGGTTAATACTTTATGCTCCCCTCAAACTCTCAAATTCTACTCTCCACAAATTCTATACAATATATAAAATGCTTTAAAGTTGTTTTTTTTTTTAATTGAAGTTTAGTTGATTTACAACATTGTGTTAGTTTCTGGTGTACAGCAAAGTGACTCAGTTATACATCAGTTCAGTTCAGTCACTCAGTCGTGCTTGACTCTTTGCAACCCCATGAATTGCAGCACACCAGGCCTCCCTGTCCATCACCAACTCCCGGAGTTCACCCTAACTCATGTCCATCGAGTCGGTGATGCCATCCAGCCATCTCATCCTCGGTCGTCCCCTTCTCCTTCTGCCCCCAATCCCTCCCAGCATCAGAGTCTTTTCCAATGAGTCAACTCTTCGCATGAGGTGGCCAAAGTATTGGAGCTTTGGCCTCAGCATCAGTCCTTCCAATGAACACCCAGTTATACACACACACATACACACACACACACACAAGTATTCTTTTTCATATTCTTTTCCATTCTGGTTTATTACCAAAATAGGATATTGAATATAGTTCCCTGTGCTATTCAGTAGGACCTTGTTGTTTATCTATTCTATTTACAGTAGTTTGTATCTGCTGATCTCAAAGTCCTAATGTAGCCCTCCCCTTCCCCCTTTCTCCTTTGGCAACTATAAGTTGTTTTCTATGTTTATGAGTCTCCTTCTCTTTTGTAAATAAGTTCATTTGTATCACATACAAAATGCTTTCGAATATATTACCTCTGTTGCTAAAAACCTCTGCCTTCTTATTTGCATTCTAATTAAAAAAAAAAAATACCCAGCCAGGGAAGACAAGACTGTGCTTCTGTTAATCAAAGACATGAAAGGGAACTCTCTTCACTGCATAACTTGTGTTTTTTCCTGAAGTCTCCTTATGATAAAAAAAATTAGCAAAATCAAAAGGGGAAAATTAAAATGTTATTTCTTTTCCTGTGTTTACCAGCATTGTTTAAGTCCTTCAGTATTGCTTCTTACACATGATTGACTTGCAGAGGTCCAAATTCCGCTGTTGGCTCAAGTCTGGGTTTCGGATTTGTTTTGTCCAGTGACACTCCCTGTTTCTTGAGCTTCGTTTTGAATTGAGTCCTCACAGGAGAAGCACCAGGGCCAGGAATCGAGAGCCACGCTCAGACCACTGGGCATCTTCAGGCTTCTCTTCCTTCACTCCAACATGACTTCCACACAGGGTAGTGTGTGGCTAGAGAGAGACCACATGTGAAAACACGTTTTTTTTTTTTTTTTTTTTTTTTAAGCAAGACTCCCTCTAGCACACAGAGCCTTTATTATCTGGGCTTGTAATGAATTGCAGCTCACAGGAGTAGAACCTGCCCTTCCTTTCCTGGAGGACCTAGAATTAAACCACCAACCCAGAAAACTCACAGAGGTTATCTGTGCTTCTTTTGGATGCTATATCAAGCTCCATGCTTCTTCTTACCATTTGCTGCAAAGTTGGCTCCCTGGTGAAACAGGTACAATGGTAGAGTCCTTGGATGTATTGCCTTAGACATTCAACCCTGGGTGTTTGTCCGAAGCAGGTTTAAGGAGGGAATCAGGAAAGTCCACCTATAGCTGTTTGACACCTGGAAAGCTTTCTGGGTGTACCTATTCTGATTTCGTTGTGATTGAAAAAGGACTGTGAGACACCCAGCTGTTTCCAGTTGGGGATTCCGTGGGCATTGTTGCAATCAGCCCCATGGTGTGGAAAGATATAGTCAGGGTTCTTGTCTGTGCAAAATTTCAGTTGCTAACATAATTTTGATGGAAGAGAGACAACGAGATTGCGTGAGTCTGACATACAAGTTCCACTTTCCTGGCGTTCACACCCTTGAGTCTCTGGATTTGGGTGGATCTCCCCTCCGTCCTTATTTGTCTTTCTCTCATCTCCTTTGCCAGCCCCCCAGTTGGCTCCCTGTTGTTGACCGGAGCTGAGGATGTGTTTGGCTTTTCACTGCTTGTAACTAATTATTAACTCTGCCTTTAGGTTAGCAGCGCTGCAGGGGGCTTTGAGATGCTGAGGTTTGATAAGACCTTCTGAGGCTGCTCTCCCAGGTGCTCCCAGGAGCTGAGATGGCACCGTGGCCCCACAGTGAGCCTGCACAGGAAATGTTCTGCTGATGGGCCTGGTAGGGGCGCAGGGAAAGCACCCTGATCTGACAACAGGAACCTCACACAGCCAAAATCTTTGCGGCAATAAGGTTGGGGTTTCACATAGATGTCCTGTTGGGTGAAAAGAAGCAGCCTATTCACGTCTGTTGGGACGCCTCCTCCAGGCTGCCCGAGGATACCCTGCCATGTGTTTTGCCACCTGCTCACTGTGGAGAGCTGAGGGAAGGGCAATTCTGAAGATGCGTCCAGAGTCAGGCTGCTGGGACTGTGTACTGGAGTTCTGGTGGGGCAGACGCGACGTGGACTCTGGGAGGCAAGGAGAGGGGTTAGGGAGTCAAAGAGGGGAGATGCAGACAGGAACCCCTGGCCCCACTTTGGCCTCTGAGTAGTGAGGACTCTGCACATGGGCAACCCAGAGTGAGATATATATAAATGGGTTGTGTTGAGAATAGATTGGTCCAGAAATACTTCTGCAGGGAAGACGCAGAGAAAGCTTGAACTAAGGTAACAGCAGAGCAGAGGGAGACAAGAGAACAGCCGTGGATGGTGCCAGGGAGGTCAGTCTGCTCGACCCTGGTGACTCCAAGCAGGGTCTTGGGGCCCGTGGCCTCAGCATCACTTGGGGGATAGTGAGAGAGGTAAATCTGCCAAGCATCCTAGCTCTGCTGAATCAGACTCTGCATTTTGACATGACCCCGAAGTAATCCATGTGCTCTCTGTGGAATTTCAAAAGCACTGCGTTAAGGCTGCCTGCCTGGCAGGGTGCAATGAGAAATGGCTATATGATGACTTTGACCCTGTGTTCAGGCATCACAACGGCTCAGTGGCTAATGGTGAGTGCTTCCTGATGCCACGACATCTATTCAAATGAGCTGGCAATAATGACATGGTCTGTTTTTAAGGTCCTGTCTGCAAGGTGGGAGACCCGGTTTCCATCCCTGGGTCAGGAAGATCCCCTGGAGAAGGGAATGGCAACCCTCTTCAGTATTCTTGCCTGGAGAATTCCATGGACAGTCTACAGTCAGGCTACAGTCCATGGGACTGCAAAGAGTCGGACACAACTGAACAACTAACGTTTGCTTCTTATTACACTCTCCTTTTCTCTGTTGGTACAGATTTCTTCAGGAATCCAGAACCGTTTTCCCTGACTCCGGGTGTCTACTGAACTGGTTCACTGTACCTTTCAGGCCTAGGCTAATCTTGTCTTTCTTTTATCTCCTCCATGACCCTTTCTTATCCAATGTTTTATTCTCTCAGGGCTTGCTAATTTAAGCCAAAATGCTGGTGGCAAATAATACTCATATATTTTACTCCTTCCAAAAACATTTTCATATTAACTGAACCTTAAGTCATCAGAGATGAGACCATTTCAAGCATCAAGTTAATGAGGAAACACTTGGAAGCACAGGGCTCTTAAGATGCCTTAAACTAGACAACATCATCTCCTGTTGCCCCTTTACACGTACCGTGTGCCCCTGGAATTCTTGATCTTGTGGGACTCTGTTCATTCATACTTGGAATGCCATGCCCGGCTTCCCTGCCACTTCCAGGCTGAGGTAGGTGCCCTGACCTGTGTGGTCTCTTCCTCTGCCCCAGCCCGCCAGCACCCTACACTCTCATTGTTGATTTGCACGCCCCTCCCACACTTGGTTCTGTGTCTTTTCATCTTTACACCCTCACAGCATTAATAGAGTGCCTTGCTCATACCGGAGGCATGATAAATATTTGTTAAATGAGTCAATGAAAGAAGGTGTGACTGTGGCTGGTCTGGGCTGTTGGAGGAATTCTGGAAGTCAAACAGTAGTGTGTTCAGCAGTTTGGGATCAGAACCCCTGAACGGATGCTCAGGTCAGGAGCTACTCTGTCTTCTAAACGGGTTTTGAGTTTCTCTGAATTTCCTCTTAATACCCTAATGGGACATTCTGACCAAGTGTCAGCTAAGAACGTTTAACGTTTAATGTCCCCACCTTAACTTTACGGGCAAGCATTGAACCTTACTGCACAGAGTTATTTGCAAGAAACTTGAATAACACAGACTGTAAAGTGGGTTTGGTCACTTATCCTCACTTTTATGGATGTTTTATTCATAGTCGCAGAGGTATTTTTACTAGGCTTTTACTTTTTGAACACTTAGCACCCAAGGAACAATAGACTTGCCCTTCCCAGAAGTCCACTTTGCCCCTCTGTTTACTGAGGGATTCCTGGACATAACTGATGCAATGTTTAACTCCCCTCAAATTCCACGACAATAAAGGAATGTCACAAATACCAAAGTGAGAAAATAGTTTTGTTGTAGCTTCAGCTTGGAGGACACATTTCTCCCCCCCTTAACTTCAATAATCTTCTCACAAAAGGAGGAAACAAAGACAGCTCCCTGGAGACAAAGAATAATGGAGTCTGGGGGCACGTGAATGGACACACGTGTTTTATCGTTGTTTTTGTTCTCAGTGATCCTCTGTTGTTGCAAATAGAGACTAAAATTTATCCTGATTGGCAAGCGAGCCTTTTGATTGATCTTTTAATTCTCCTCTACGAATGATTCTCTGAACATAGACTACTGATTACTTTTCCTTGTCCTTCCTCCTCCATAAAAACACCTCTGAAATTTAGTTCTCACTCTTTAAACTCTTAATCCACACGCTAGCCATCTCTTTTCTTTATTTCAGCTCTCCGTTTTCCTATAACTCCACCTAATGTTAACATTAGGCGTACACAGGGTTACACAAGGGTCTTTTCTAGGCATCACTGCATATGTGTTATGTAAGAACATTGAAAGTATCAACTCTGAAAATGAACCTGAACTTTCTTTTCAGCTCTTTCTTTCCCAAGCCGTGAAAACACTGCCTAGCTTACTAGAAATCAGCAGTGAGCCACTCATGTGCATCAAGGTCATGTTTCTTGCTCACCAGCAGGACTGTAGTGATCCCTTGCGCACCATTGTGGAGAAATGTCCTGATTTCATGCCCTGATCATTAGAAGTTGATTGACTCGTACACAGTCAAGACCGACATAATCTGAAGATGGAAAGGGACCTGGAAATGGTGCCCGCTGAAAGGAGAGAGGCACAGAAGACCCACTTTGCCTCTTTCACAATGTTTCTTGGCTCTAATCCCAACTTCAGTTATAACTTAAGAGGCTTCACGGAATATTCTCTGGTGTCCGCTATAGTTTTGCCAATTCCTACAACAAATGTTATTTCAGCTGTAATAGAATTTTGACCAAATGGAATCTGAGATTGACTTGTACAAGGCAAAATACGCCTGAAATGATGAATATTTTTCCACATTTCTATGTTGCGTATCTTGAGTTACAATGCTGGATTCTTAACTTATCATGAACCTGGGCTACCACTGCCATTTAGCAAATGCAGCTGGTCATAGGAGCTTGCAAAGATGTGGGTGTCTGGCCATGATACAATCATGGCCAAGCAACAGTCCCAATCTCATTGCACGAGCCATTTATTATGGAATAGCCAAAAAGGAAGAGGGAAGAAAGAAGAAGGGAAAACTGAAGGAGAGAAAGAGAAAGGAAGGAAGAAAGAAATGCTATGACCAAATTTAAAATGCATTAGTCCCATGTTAGTGACAAAGGACTTTTTAAAAAACATTGTGCCAGAATGGACACACATAAATTGGGAGTCCTTAATTTTGTGTTAAAAAAAAAAAAAACAAAAAACAAAAAACAGAAAACAAAAAACAGGGGCAAACAGCATTTAAAATCCTGTATGGCAAAGAATATTATTCTGTGCTGTTTTGATTATTTCCTTTCCTTTCCTTTTTTTAAATGTGTGTGTTTGTTTTTTACTGTCTAGAAGATGACAGCTTATAGAGTTCAGTGACATAAATTACCTGAACAATTTCCTGGAGGAATTCCTGGCAAAAAAAAGGTCACCTAGCTCCAACATTCCCTGCTTTGCTGCCACAAGAGGCCTATGCGCCTCCAGATTCTGGAGGGTATTATTATTGTTGTTGTTGTTGTTTTCGCAGCTGCAGTCAAGTGCTGAGACTCCCAAGAGGGAGAAGGTATGCTCCTACTGTCTAAGAAGGATTATGTTAGACTTTGTTATTTCCTCTTCAGTACTGCTATTTTGCCTCTAGTATTTGACAATGTAGGGAAAAGAGGCCATCAGTGATGACCCTGGGCAATTATGAAATAACAGCTGTCCATGGCATGGCTGGATTTTATAAGTTAGACCGTGTATCACTTCCCCTCCTGAAGATTCTGTTCTGATTGTGTTTATCTTTGCTGTCATATCAACACTAAGATGTAAGCCTAGTTATTAATCATCTGGCACCTTTTAAAGAGACACAATCATCTCACTGTCTAGCTTTTGCTGCTATTAAGGGCTGATGCCCGGATGTGGGAGGTTCTCAAGCAGGTTCTCGCTTACTGAGTCCGAATCAGGGATGTTCAAATGTTTGCAGACAAGGGCTCAGTCAGACCTGCAGACTGCAGACACCCCTTTACCTGATCGGAAAGGGGTGGCCCCACCAGTTTCTCCAGGATTGTGCTAACTGTCTCTTTCATATTTCTCCTCGAGGGCCTAGGTATACATTGAAATGTGTCTAGAGCCTAAGAAGTGTGGGGAAACTCAGCTTTAGGCAGTGATGAGCCTCGCTGATTCAAAATATCTCAGAGCAGATGAGGGAGTGGGCTTGCTCTCCTTTCTCCCTCTCTGAGGTCCGCTTGTTTCGAAGGTGACTTGGTGTTGTCCAAATGCGTCCACGCGGAATGAATGCTCAGCTGTGTCTGACTCTTTATGACCCCATGGACTGTGGCCCTCCAGGGCTCTCTGTCCATGGAGTTTCCCAGGCAAAACTACTGGAGTGGGCTGCCATTTCCTACTCCAGGGCATCTTTCCAACCCAGGGAACAAATCTGCGTCTCCTGCATCTCCTTCATTTGCACGTGACTTCTCTACCCCTGAGCCACCTGCTTTCGTCCAAATGCCAGACAGAAAATGTGCTGAACGTCAAAAAGAACAGCAAGGTAAAACCATCAGCTTTTCCTACAGCTGGTCACCAAGTCTCAGGTTTCCCGTTTGTGTGATTAATACCAGTATCCACAGTAGGATTTTGAACTTGATCCCCGTCACCTTCTAAAAAAACGCCATGGGTCAGCTCTAGTTCATAATGGTTACTACTAACCACCCCAAAGTTTCCCGTCTGAATGGCGGAAGCAGCTCCTCATCGCTTAACTAGCATTCAGCCTTCTCTCCGCCCTCCAGTGACGCCGGAGCGAGCTTGTGGAAAGGCTGTCTGCAGTGCATCCAGTGACATGAGAAAGAATGCGGGCTATCACCTCACACCTCCAACAACTGGTTCCATTTTTACATCTCTCCTTCCTCGCTAATTTCTGCTCAGCACCGTCTTTCTGTTTTCAACTCAGGTAATGTGCTTGTCCTGTACTTCACAAGACTAGCTGGAGGCCTGCCCTTAAGGCTTGCTAGAACTTTCCACTCACTGGATTCTCTACTTCTCTGCTCTCTCTGAGGCTCTCAAGACCCAAACTCCTCATGTAGGAAACCACTCTCGTAAATTAGGCCCCTAGTTTGATTTCTTCTTACTTTCTGTCCCTTGTAAGTTGTTAGTCTATTGAAATTTAAGCCTGAACATCAGTGCAGTGGTTCTGGACTCTGGCTGAACTGTAGAACCACCTGAGGTACCTGAAGAAGCACCAGTACGTGGACCCCACCCTCAGAGATTCTGATACAGTCGGTCTGGGATGGGACCCTGCATCATTTTTTTTTAAGTGCCTCAGGCGTTTTTTAAATCTGTGGCAAGAATTCAGAATTACCCAGTGAGTCCTATGCCCTCTTGTTAGCCTTAAGGAAGTGGAATTCCACAAAATTGAAGTGATTTGCCTAAGGCAGCGCTTCTGGGAGCACTTCTCGCTTCCTGGGGGCCCCTGTGCCGTGTACCGGTACCTGGGAAGAACCGCTGGCCCAAGGTTACAGCGGAGTGAGTGATCAGAGCCAGGAATCTAATCCAAGGGTCTTGATTCCTAACCTCCAGTTTGTTCCACTTCACCTCCCCCAAATGGAGACATCGTTATTGGCAAAGGCTTTTGAAATCAAAATTGCGGCAATTGCTTTAATCTCAATTAGGGCTCATTAAAACAACCCCGCTGACTGGAAACACTAGAAAGAATCTGGGAGGGTGGTATTTACTCTTGAAAAATTTTCTTGTTATGAGTAAACAAGCAAGCCCTCCCAGGTCTTTTTCCTTCATTTCCCTCCTCGCCAGCCTGTCCCCATCCCGCCACTGATAAAATCTGTCTGTTGGGTTAATAGTTTTGACTTAAACTTTGTGGCATCATTGTGGCACACTTCCACATTAAATTATTAAAAAAACCTTTTTTTGGACTGAGGTATCGTTGCTTTATAATGTTGTGTTAATTTCTGCTGCACAGCAGAGTGATTCAGCTATGGGTATGCGTGTATCCTCTCTTTTGGATTTCCTTCCCGCTTAGGTCACCACAGAGCATTGAGTAGAATTCCTTGTGCTATACAATAGGTCCTCATTGGTTATCTGTTTTATTCATAGTACTGTATATATGTCAATTCCAATCTCCCAGGCCATCCCCACATTAAAATGTAATAGTTCAAGAAATCAGAAAAGTGAAGAAAAAAATTAGGAAAATACTAATTGAGAAACTGACATATATTGAAACGTTTGAGAAAGGGCATTAATGATAATTCACAACGTAGTTTAAGACTTCCAGCAACATATGAACTGCCCAACTAAAGTAACTTTGAGACTGTCTATAATGGCAACCTGAAGTCTACATGAAGGTATTTAAGACTTGGAATAAAATCCCTGTTTTTAAATAACCCACAGAAAGTTCATCAGTAAGGTCACCGTTTAGAAGCAAACGTAGGCGACTTGCTCAGACATCCACCATCCAGACAGAAAGTAGTCCATTTCCTACTGCTTTTTACCATTTTTCTTTTGATGAAATCAAGGCAATTTCTGCATTCATATGCGATGACTTGATTTTTTCCTGTATCACTTCCATCTGGGTAGTCACGGAAGTTTTAGCTGGACGAGCATTAAGTTTTTAACATGGGTACACGGCATATTCACATACAAAAGAAAGATCTATCTGTTAGGCTCAGCGTCAATACGGTTGGATTGTTCTTGTTGTTGTTCAGTCACTAAGTCATGTCCAGCTCCTTGTGACCCCGTGAACTGCAGCACTCCAGGCTTCCCCGCCCTTCACTATATTCCAGAGCTTGCTCAAACTCATGCCCAGGAAGTCAGTGATGCCATCCAACCATCTCATCCCCTGTCCTTCTCCTTCTCCTCCTGCCCTCAGTCTTTCCCAACATCAGGGCCTTTTCCAATGAGTCAACTCTTTGCATGAAGTGGCCAAAATATTGGAGTTTCAGCTTCAGCATCAGTCCTTTCAATGAATATTCAGGACTGATTTCTTTTAAGATGGACTGGTTGGATCTCCTTGTAGTCCAAGGGACTCTCGAGAGTCTTCTCCAGCACCACTGTTTGAAAACATCAATTCTTCAATGTTCAGCCTTTTTTATGGTCCAGCTGTCACATCCGTACATGACTACTAGAAAAACCATAGCTTTGACTATGGTCTTTAACACACTGTTTCTGCTTTTTGAAATGCTGTCTAGGTTGGTCATAGCTTTTCTTCCCAGGAGCAAACATCTTTTAATTTCACGGCTGCAGTCCCCATCTGCAGTGATTTTGGAGCCCAAGAAAATAAAGTCTGACACTATTTCCACTTTTTCCCCATCTATTTGCATTGAAGTGATGGGACCAAATGCCATGATCTTAGTTTTTTGTTTTTTTTTGTTTGTTTGTTTTGCTTTTTTTTTAGAATGTTGAGTTTTAAGCCAGATTTTTCACTCTCCTCTTTCACCTTCATCAAGAGGCTCTTTAGTGCCTCCTCACTTTCTGCCATTAGAGTAGTGTCATCTGCATATGTGAGGAGTTGGTTTAGATCAGATCTAACCTTCTTTCAGGGTTGTCAAATGTCAGAGTTAAATGTCAGTGTGTCCCCAATGCTGAATAACACTCAGGTGGAGGACAGATGCTCTCGTCCTTCCTTTCTGACTTGAAGGGAGTGTTGATTCATCTTCCTTTTCAAAACTAGACTCCTCGTTATTATTCTCCACCCCATCCTTCCTCCTCTGAAACCTGCTACCTCAGTCATCTCCTTTTCATTCTGCTGAACTTCTTGCCTCCATAGAGGTTTTACAAGAAAACATGAAGTCTACTTTTCTTTAAAGAAAAAGAAAGCGAAGACAAACAGACCAAACCAAACCAGTAAACTTGCTCGATCATGCTGATTCTTCAAGCTCCCGTTTAATTAAGCTTTTTCACATGCTCCCAAGTCTCTAATCCATATTATCTGTATTCTTTGCAATCGTTGACCACTCTCTTTGTGAAATTCGCTTTTCTCTGATCTCTGAACCACCTCGTTATTTTTGGTTCTCATTCTTTCCTTGTTTATTCCTTTACTACTTTCTTTATTTTTTTTTTCTCCACTTCTCATCTCCTACATGTAGGTATCACACTTGATTTTAATTTTTTTTTTTCATACACTCCATCGTAGAATTTGGGGCTTCTCTGGAGGCACAGCAGTAAGGAGACCTGGGTTCAATTCCTGGGTTGAGAAGATCCCCTGGAGATGGAAATGACAACCCATGCCAGCATTCTTGCCTGGGAACTCCCATAGACAGAGGAGCCTGCAGGCTACAGTCCATGGTGTCTCAAAGAGTTGGACATGACTTAGGGACTAAACAATAACAATCCTAACTAATTCAGTCATAATTACTACTGTCTTCTCTGAGTAGAGTGGCTTTCAAGACTGTTTCTTGCCCTGTCAGCCCTTCCTGAGGCTAATCTCACTTTTCTAATCATCTTTTAAGTGATTCCGATTGAACGGTCCTCCCATTTCCAAACAGAATTGGTCAACTCTTGCCTAACAAACTAGCTCCACTTCTTAAAAATCCTTATATTGGCAAATGACACTGGTTTGTGTCCAGTCATCCAGGCTCAGAACCTTTGAGTCATCTTGCTCCTTATTCTTGCTTGACTTCTGTGACCAGTTAATGGCCTGCTGAACATTCATTTTTGTAAGATCTCGCTCTTATGTCCCTTTTAATTCAATCCCCATTGTGTGACCAAGTTCAGCCCCTTATTATATCCTATCAGTGCTATTATAATAACCTCTTGCTGATCCTATTGTTGCCAGACTCTTATCTATTAGTACATTTTAGGCAACACAACTGAGTTATTCTTGTACCTGGTCGTTTGTATAGCATTTCTTCAGCTAGATTGTATGCATAGTAAAACCTTTAACCAAAGGCATACATTTTAGATATCCAATGAATATTTGTTCAGCCATTTATTCATTCATCCAATCCAAAGTTGCCAACTGTTTGATAAGCTCTGCTAGGTGTTGGAGTAGGAGAAGGCAATGGCACCCCACTCCAGTACTCTTGCCTGGAAAATCCCATGGATGGAGGAGCCTGGTGGGCTGCAGTCCATGGCGTCGACAAGAGTCAGACACGACTGAGCGACTTCATTTTCACTTTTCACTTTCATGCATTGGAGAAGGAAATGGCAACCCACTCTAGTGTTCTTGCCTGGAGAATCCCAGGAACAGAGGAGCCTGGTGGGCTGCTGTCTATGGGGTTGCACAGAGTCGGACACGACTGAAGTGACTTAGCAGCAGCAGCTAGGTGTTGGAGTAGAGACTGAATAAAATATGGTCCATGACCATAAAGGTGCTATGGATTCCTTATTGAATGAATGACTATAAGGAGGGAAGTGAAATTAGTGGTTAGAGGACTAATAATATTAGAACAATATTGAGGAAGGATGAGCTTTTGAGTCAGGTCCATGTTGGTTCAAGTCTAAAAATCACTTCTTAGCAGCTCTGTGACTGCAGTCAAGGATTTGGACTAACACAAGCATTGGGTCAAGAATACTAACACTATTAGAGGTCCTCTGAGAAGCGGAAGGCAAACTAAGACCAGACATGGCAGAGATTTATTGGAGAAAGCACTTGTGTAGGATGAAAAAGACGGTAGAAGAGTATGTGGGGAGAGCGGTAGTCTGACCCCTGGGAAGGAGAGGAGGAGGAAAGTCTGATTCAGAAGAGTCTTCAATTCCTGAACTCTTGCAAGGAAGTTTTGGCCACGCAGTTGGGTGTCTTTGAGCCAATGTCACTTGTTGGAAGATCCCTGAGTCTTGCAAAAATGACATCTGTGCTTAGCCATTGGGTAAAAGCAGTTTGCCTGAAGCACGGATCCCAAACATGTGGTCATGAATCCAGGGGCGGCAGCTGGGGCTGTCATCCAGTTTTGCTCCCCATGGTGGGACAGCTGAACAGCACATGGACCCAAAATGCAGTTAACTGAAAATAAAACTCTGCTAACTCTTGCTTACATCAAGAGTTGAAAAACTTTTTCTGTAAAGAGGCAGATAGTAAATCTATCAGGCTTTGTGAGCCATATAACTCTGCCATAAACATTATGTAAATATGTGTGACTCTATTCCAGTAAAATTTTATCTACACGAAACAGGCTGGAAACCAAAGTTTGCCCATGGGGCTTAGTTTTCTGGCGCTTGGTTTACATGAATAAGATGATAATTTCCTCATATGATGACATGTTTAGAGATAAGAGATTGCAGGGGATGCTTGTGTGGCACAACATGACCTAACACTTTTTTCATTTATTCTCAGCATTTTAAAAGCTAGCAGTGGCTTTTCCATTACCTATCCTTTACATAAAGGGGACAGTTACTTCCCCCTAGTCCTCTAGTATTAATTAACTAATTAGTCAATTAATCATATATTTATTGAGCAGCTGTTTCAGGTCAGGCATTATTCTAGGTGATCCTATAGATAATAAAACAAATCTTTGTCCAAATGAAACTGACATTTTACTGGGGAGAGACAGACAGTAAATAAGACAAATAAGTTAAATATATAATACTTGATGATGGTAAATGCTATAGACAAAATAAAACCAGGAAGAGGGTAGCATGTTCTGGTTGGTGGTACCAGGGAGCAGTTACACTTTAAATGGAGTGAAGGACTTCACTGGAAGTCCAGTGAAGACTCTGAGCTTTCCCTGGAAGGGGCACAGGTTCAATCCCTGGACAGGGAACTAAAGATCTCGAATGGTGGTGTGCCCTCCCTCCACCGCCCCCCGCCCCCCCCAAAAAAAACAACCTAAATAGAATGAGTTCTATTTGGCTCCTCTAAGGAGCCACTGAGAGGGTGACATTTGAATAAAGACAAGAAGGTATTTAAGGAGTGAAACATGCAACTAGATTGTGGAAAAATTTTCCAGAGAAGGAATTTATTAAGTGCAAAGTTCTCATGCAAGATCAATATGGCTGAATCCGAGCCACGGGGAGAGGGTGCAATGTGAGATCAAGTAGGTGAGGGAGCCAGGTTATATGAGACTTCTGAGCTTCTGTGGTGACTTTGGCTTCTACTGTGAATGAGACAAAAAGCTATGGAACCGTTGTGAGCAGAGGAAGGACGTGGTCAGATTTACAATGTAACAGACTCACTCTGGGTACTGTGTTGAGACAGCACTCAAGAAGGAGACAGGATGCAAACATTGACACAGTCAGTATCATCAAAGCTATGGTTTTTCAGTAATCATGTAAGGATGTGGGAGTTGGACCATAAAAAAGTCTGAGCACCAACGAATTGATGATTTTGAAGAGTGGTGCTGGAGAAGACTCTTGAGAGTCCCTTGGACAAGAAGATCAAACCAGTCAATCCTAAAGAAAATCAACCCTGAATATTCATTGGAAGGACTCTTGCTAAAGCTGAAGTGCCAATGCTTTGGCCACCTGATGTGAAGAGCCGACTCATTGGAAAAGACCCTGATGCTGGGAAAGACTGAACACAAAAGGAGAAAAGGGTGGCAGAGGATGAGTTGGGTAGGTAGCATCACCGACTCGATGGAAATGAATTTGAGCAAACTCTGAGAGACAGTGGAGAACAGAGGAACCTGGCATGCTACAGTCCATGGGGTCGCAAAGAGACGGACACAACTTAGCATCTGAACAACAGCAAGGAGGTTTCTAAGCAACAGATACTGTTGACTTGGAGCAGGCAGCAGCAGTGGGGGTGAGGAGAGCTACCGAATCTGAAGGCGGATTGGATATGGATGGAGGGTGAAAGAAAGGGGGACAAGGTTGACCACACTGGTAGGTGTGTGCATGTGGGCAAACAGAGTTGGCATTTACTCGGATGGCAGATCCGGCTAGGAAGCTCAGGACAGATGGAACCTGTCAGGCCGAGGTTCTGACACAAGGATATTGAGCAGGAAGTTGTATACAAAAATCTGGATTTAGACTAGAAGTCTAGACTATCAATATCAATTTGGTAATCTTCTGCATATGCTTACATATCATTAACTAGAACTTTGTCATACAGTCAGGCTATCCCTAGAGACAATAAGAGAGAAAACAAATGTTTACCTTTCCCATATTCCACGATGAAGGGCAGCAAGAGAAAACACTAAAGTCTGTTGAGTCATTCAACTGGTAATGTCTATATTTAATTTCTCTGCAGTTCTTTATGTACAAATGGAGGATAACGAAATCTACTTCATGTGATTATGATGACAATTACATGAGGTAAGCTACAGAAAGTCCCTGGTTTACATAACATATTCTTTAAATATCTGAGTTCCTTTCATTTCACTTTCAGTGACCTGAGATCTCATGGTAAGTTGGTAACTCAGTCTAAAATACTTATTTTTAGACTTCCTCATTTAGCAAAATGATGACAGTGTTGTTTTTACAATCGTTACTATAACAGAAAAGAAGTTTTTTCTTTTCCTCTAAAGTCATATATTTTCCACAGCTGGACTGGTCAAGCCTAGTTATTCTCCTTTCTGTCATCTTTCTTCTCATTTCTGGGGTTTTGTTTTCATTTTTACATTTCAGTTTCTGTACGTAATGATGATCAAAGTATTCACAAATTCTTGGAAATGATTAACCATCCCCAAACAGAGTAAGTCTCCCCCAACCCAAGGCTTCACTGGAGAGAGTTTAGGAAGGATGTTGGCAAAGAACAAAGAAGTCCAAGGCAAGGAGCCCATCTAGGTAAAGTGAAGGTGTGAGTTTGGGCCACTTAATGGAATAACGTCGAAGAGAACTCAAGGGCCAACAGAGGAAAGATAACTCCAAAGAAGTTGTCATCCAGGACTGAGAACACTCCTTCCCACTCCCAATTTGGGCAGAAAGCAATGTGGTAGGATTCCAGAGTCCTTTCTCACCTCATTAGTTGGCTTTTTATTTTAAAACTCCATTCTGTGTCCTAGACCAAGGACAAGGCAAGACATGTGTGAGAGTTCATACCTGTAGAGGGTGGCCATAAAGTCTTGACTCTTAGATAATATTATTTTATCATTTATGGTAATGTGACGGCAATCAATCTTTTGAAATATCTTTGTCTCTTTTTCCAGACTTTGCGGTCACCGTGTGTGTGTGCTTCCCAGGGGGCTCAGTGGTAAAGAACTGCCTGCCAATGCAGGACTCTCAGGTTTGATCCTTGGGAAAGATCCCCTGGAGCAGGAATGGCAGCCCACTCCAGGATTCTTGCCTGAGAAATCCCATGGCCAGAGGATCCTGGCAGAACACAGTCCATGGGGTGGCAAAGGAGTTGGACACGACTGAGCAACTAAACAACAAAGGACAAGGGTGTGTGTGTGCTCCTGTGACAGTTTGCTCGGGCTGCCGTAACAAAAATACAAGTGACTAGGGGACTTCCATTACAAATAATTGTGAATAGAAGAGAAGCGAAAGGCAAAGGAGAAAAGGAAAGGTTCACACATTTGAATGCAGAGTTCCAAAGAATAGCAAGGAGAGATAAGAAAGACTTCCTTAGCAATCAGTGCAAAGAAATAGAGGAAAACAATAGAATGGGAAAGTCTAGAGATCTCTTCAAGAAAATTAGAGATAACAAGGGAACATTTCATGCAAAGATGGGCTCGATAAAGGACAGAAATGGTATGGACCTAACAGAAGCAGAAGATACTAAGAAGTGGCAAGAATACACAGAAGAACTATACAGAAAAGCTCTTTACGAATGAGATAATCATGATAGTGTGATCACCAACCTAGAACCAGACATCCTGGAATGTGAAGTCAAGTGGGCCTTAGAAAGCATCACTACGAACAAAGCTAGTGGAGGTGATGGCATTCCAGTTGAGCTATTTCAAATCCTGAAAGATGATGCTGTAAAAGTGCTGCACTCAATATGCCAGCAAATTTGGAAAACTCAGCAGTGGCCACAGGACTGGAAAACGTCAGTTTTCATTCCAATCTCAAAGACAGGCAATGCCAAAGAATGCTCAAACTACCGCACAATTGCACTCATCTCACATGCTAGTAAAGTAATGCTCAAAATTCTCCAAGCCAGGCTTCAGCAATACGTGAATTGTGAATTTCCAGATGTTCACGATGGTTTTAGAAAAGGCAGAGGAACCACAGATCAAATTGCCAACATCCATTGGATCATTGAAAAAACTAAAGAGTTTCAGAAAATTATCTATTTCTGCTTTATTGACTATGCCAAAGCTTTTGACTGTGTGGACCATAATAAACCGTGGAAAATTCTGAAAGAGAAGGGAATACCAGACCACCTGACCTGCCTCGTGAGAAACCTATATGCAGGTCAGGAAGCAACAGTTCGAACTGGACATGGAACAACAAATAGGAAAAGGAGTACGTCAAGGCTGTATATTGTCACCCTGCTTATTTAACTTATATGCAGAGTACATCAGAAGAATGCTGGGCTGGATGAAGCACAAAATGCAATCAAGACTGCCGGGAGAAATATCAATAACCTCAGATATGCTGATGACACCACCCTTATGGCAAAAAACTAAAGAGTTTCTTGATGAAAGTGAAAGAAGAGAATGGAAAAGTTGGCTTAAAACTCAGCATTCAGAAAACTAAGATCATGGCAACTGGTCCCATCACTTCACAGCAAATAGATGGGGAATCAGTGCAAATAGTGACAGACGTTATTTTTGGGGGCTCCAAAATCACTGCAGATGGAGACTGTAGCCATTTAATTAAAAGACGCTGGCTCCTTGGAAGACAAGTTATGACCAACCTAGACAGGCAAATTTGGCCTTGGAGTACAGAATGAAGCAGGGCAAAGGCTAATAGAGTTTTGCCAAGAGAATGCATGGGTCATAGTAAACACTCTCTTCCAACAACACAAGAGAAGACTCTACACAGGGACATCACCAGACGGTCAACACCGAAATCAGATTGATTATATTCTTTGCAGCCAAAGATGGAAAAGCTCTATACAGTCAGCAAAAACAAGACTGGGAGCTGATTGTGGCTCAGATCATGAACTCCTTATTGCCAAATTCAGACTTAAATTGAAGAAAGTAGGGAAAACCACTAGACCATTCAGGTATGACCTAAATCAAATTCCTTATGATTATACAGTGGAAGTGAGAAATAGATTTAAGGAACTAGATCTGTTAGATAGAGTGCCTGATGAACTATAGATGGAGGTTCGTGACATTGTACAGGAGACAGGGATCAAGACCATCCCCATGGAAAAGAAATGCCAAAAAGCAAAATGGCTGTTTGGGGAGGCCTTACAAATAACTGCGTAAAGAAGAGAAGCAAAAAGCAAAGGAGGAAATGAAAGATATAAGCATCTGAATGCAGAGTTCCAAAGAATAGCAAGGAGAGATAAGAAAGACTTCCTCAGCAATCAATGCAAAGAAATAGAGGCAAACAACAGAATGGGAAAGACTAGAGATCTCTTCAAGAAAACTAGAGATACCAAGGGAACACTTCATGCAAACATAGGCTTGATAAAGGAAAGAAATGGAATGGACCTAACAGAAGCAGAAGCTATTAAGAAGAGGTGACGAGAATACATGGAAGAACTGTACAAGAAAGAGCTTCACGACCAAGATAATCATGATGGTGTGATCACTCACCTAGAGCCAGACATCCTGGAATGTGAAGTCAAGTGGGCCTTAGAAAGCATCACTACAAACAATGCTAGTGGAGGTGATGGATTCCAGTTGAGCTATTTCAAATCCTGAAAGATGATGCTGTGAAAGTGCTGCACTCAATATGCCAACAAATTTGGAAAACTCAACAGTGGCCACAAGGCTGGAAAAGGTCAGTTTTCATTCCAATCCCAAAGAAAGGCAATGCCAAAGAATGCTCAAACTACTGCACAATTGCACTTATCTCACATGCTAGTAAAGTAATGCTCAAAATTCTCCAAGCCAGGCTTCAGCAATACGTGAACCGTGAACTTCCAGATGTTCAAGCTGGTTTTAGAAAAAGCAGAGGAACCAGAAATCAAATTGCCAACATCCCCTGGATCATGGAAAAAGCAAGAGAGTTCCAGAAAAACATCTATTTCTGCTTTATTGACTATGCCAAAGACTTTGACTGTGTGGATCACAACAAACTGTGGAAAATTCTGAAAGAGAAGGGAATACCAGACCACCTGACCTGCCTCTTGAAAAACCTGTATGCAGGTCAGGAAGCAACAGTTTGAACTGGACATGGAACAACAGACTGGTTCCAAATAGGAAAAGGAGTAAGTCAAGGCTGTATATTGTCACCCTGCTTATTAAACTTATATGCAGGGTACATCATGAGAAACTCTGGGCTGGAAGAAGCATAAGCTGGAATCAAGATTGCCTGGAGAAATATCAATAACCTCAGATATACAGATGACACCACCTTATGTCAGAATGTGAAGAGGAGCTAAAAAGCCTCTTGATGAAAGTGAAAGAGGAGAGTGAAAAAGTTGGCTTAAAGCTCAACATTCAGAAAACGAAGATCATGGCATCTGATCCCATCACTTCACGGGAAATAGATGTGGAAACAGTGTCAGACTTCATATTTTTGGGGCTCCAAAATCACTGCAGATGGTGATTGTAGCCATGAAATTAAAAGATATTTACTGCTTGGAAGGAAAGTTAACCAACATAGATAGCATATTCAAAGCAGAGACATTACTTTGCCAACAAAGGTCCATCTAGTCAAGGCTATAGTTTTTCCAGTGGTCATGTATGGATGTGAGAGTTGTACTGTGAAGAAAGTTGAGTGCTGAAGAATTGATGCTTTTGAACTGTGGTGTTGGAGAAGACTCTTGAGAGTCCCTTGGACTGTAAGGAGATCCAACCAGTCCATTCTAAAGGAGATCAGTCCTGGGTGTTCTTTGGAAGGAATGATGCTGAAGCTGAAACTCCAGTACTTTGGCCACCCCATGCAAAGAGTTGACTCATTTGAAAAGACTCTGATGCTGGGAGGGATTGGGGGCAGGAGGAGAAGGGGATGACAGAGGATGAGATGGCTGGATGGCATCACTGACTCGATGGACGTGAGTCTGAGTGAACTCTGGGTGTTGGTGATGGACAGGGAGGCCTGGCGTGCTGCAATTCATGAAGTTGCAAAGAGTTGGACACGACTGAGAGACTGAACTGAACTGAACTGAGACAGCATATTCAAAAGCAGAGGCATTACTTTGCCAACAAAGTTCTGTCTAGTCAAAGCTATGGTTTTTCCAGTAATCATGTATGGATGTGAAAGTTGGAGTATAAAGAAAGCTGAGCACCAAAGAATTGATGCTTTTGAACTGTGGTGTTGGAGAAGACTCTTGAGAGTCCCTTGGACTGAAAGAAGATCCAACCAGTCAATCCTAAAGGAAATCAGTTCTGAGTGTTCCTTGGAAGGACTGATGTTGATGCTGAAACTCCAATACTTTGGCCACCTGTTGTGAAGAAATGACTCATTTGAAAAGACCCTGATGTTGGGAAAGATTGAGGGTGGTGGAGAAGGGGCTGACAGAGGATGAGATGGTTGGATGGCATCACCAACTCAATGGACATGAGTTTGAGTAAACCCTGGGAGTTGGTGATGGACAGGGAGGCCTGGTGTGCTGCAGTCCATAGGGTAGCAAAGAGTCAGACACGACTGATGACTGAGCTGATGACAAAAATGTATTTTTTTTTTTAACAATGAAGGCTACCATTCAAGGTCAAGTTGTCAGCATGGTTGGCTTCTTCTGAAATCTCTCTGTTTGGCTTGCAGATGGAGCTCTTCTCCCTTTGTTCTCACACGCTGCTTCCTCTGTGCACCATCTGTATCCTGGCTCCCACATCTGGTAAGAACACCAATCATACTGAGTTAGGGCCTATCCCATTGACCTCAGTTTATTTTAATCAGTCATATTCTAAGGTACTGAAGTTTAGGACTTCAGTATGAGTCTTGGGGTGACACAATTCAGCCCGTACTAATATGCATGTTTGTATGTATATATACATACATGGGCTTCCTCGGTGGCTCAGATGGTAAAGAATCTGCCTGCCATGAAGAGATCTGGTTTCGATCCCTGGGTCAGGAAGATCAACTGGAGAAGGGAATGGCTACCCAGTTTAGTACTCTTGCCTGGGGAATCCCAGGGACGGAGGAGCCTGGTGGTCTATAGTCCACGGTGTAGCAAAGTCAGGCATGATTCACGACTGAGCCTGCATGCAAACATACACACACAAGTGTATATATGATTGTTGTTGTTTAGTTGCTAAGTCATGTCTGACTATTTGTAGCCCTATGGGCTGTAGCCCACCAGGCTCCTCTGTCCATGGGATTTTCCAGGCAAGAATATTGGAGCAGGTAGCCATTCCTTTCTCCAGGGGATCTTCCCAAACAAGGGATCAAACCTTCATTTCCTCCATTAGCAAGTGGATTCTTTACCACTGAGCTACCAGAGAAGCCCCTGTATGGGATTAAATACATATAGAATAAATCAGCAAAATAAAATATACTCTTGTAATTATATTATTATATGTAATATATTCTATTTGTATGGTTACACATATACACATGATTCTGGGATGCTGTTCAATTTGTGCTTGAAATTTGCTCCTGTCTGTAGAAATCCCAGTCCCCTGACTGCCTGGGGCTAGCTTCCCCTTGTGAGTATAGATCACCTGTTGCTCTGCTCTGTCAGAGGCTGGGTGTTGTCTGGATTAGTTAAACTTTGCGAAACACTTTGAAGGGCAGGCTGTCTTAACCTTCTAACCTCCCTGTGCCTGTGAAGTATGAGGGGAGGTGCTCAGCTCCTGGGGCAACTTCACCTTAGGAGCCTCTCAGCGGAATCTCAAAGCATAAAGGCCTCCTGGATGGGGGATGCAAGGAGACGGAGCTTCTGTGCTTTTGTTTCCCTAAAGTTCCCTTAGCAGCCAGCAGGAAAGGTGACCACAGCAGGGTAGACTTCTGTTTAGGCTGGGGAAGCAAGGGGCCAGCCAAAGACCAGGAAAAGCCCCATGCTTCTGGGTTAAAGATAAACTGAGAAGGTATTTTAAGAGCTAGCTGTTGGTCTAGTGGGAACAATAGATAAGTTAAAGGTCTGGGGATTAAGCCAATTTCATCACTGAGTAATTTTTTTCTAAAGAAACTATAAATGACATAAAAATTGGCAACAACTGTTCACTTGAAAAGAGATTTTTCAAGAAGTCTTGATTTTTCCCTCTGATATACGGTCAAAATAGGCAGAAGGAGCTTATCTTTCACTATAGCTCATACTTTCCTCATTGGAGGTGACTTCCCTACTTGTCAGCTACAGGGTGGCCGGTTAAATAAAGACTGCATGTAGGTACTAATTTGTCTAAGTGCATGCTGCTGAAAGTACTAAGCATAGACCGGCAGATCCAACTCTCCTTTCAGTTTGTGAGAAAGCCAGGGCTTCAGGACCCACCAAGATCTGCCAAATTAGAATCTGTAATTTTTTAAAAATTTTAAAAAAATTTATTTATTTATTTTGGCTGTGCTGGGTTTTGTTGCCGCTCAAAGGCTTTTCTCCAGTCTCAGAGCTCCGGCTTCTCGTTGCAGTGGCTTCTCTTGTTGTGGGGAACGGACAAGCGGGTTTCAGTAGTTGTGGGGCATGGGCTTAGTTGCCCAGCAGCCTGCAGGATCTTCCCAGCCCAGGGATGGAACCCGTGTCCTCTACACTTGCAGGCAGATTCTTAACCACTGGACCACTAGGAACACCCTAGAGTTTGTATGTTAACAAGGCCCCCAGTTGATCTCTATTCATAATAAGGTCTGAGAAGCAGTGGTCTAAGCCCCTGCCACCCCATTAGTGGTGTTTCTGGAAGGTAGAGTCTATATACAAAAGTATGATACTCTATTAGAGACTGTTTTTGTGTAGTACATGTGTTAAGTAGCTGATGAAGAAATAGGTCTGTTTTGATGATCAACAGGTCTAAATTCTTCTTGTTCTTTAGTTTGAACATTTCCAGTTTACTATTTATCTAATTATACTAATCCTATGCTGTGCTATCATGGGTCAGTTACTTGACTCTCTGTGACTCAGTTTTGTCTTCTGTAAAATGGGATTCTAAGTAGTATTTTTCTCATAACACTCTTGTAAGCTTTAAAGAAAGTGACAGTGTGAAAGTGAAGGTCACTCAGTCGTGTCTGACTCTTTGTGACCCCA
This sequence comes from Ovis canadensis, assembly GCF_042477335.2. Taxonomy (NCBI): domain Eukaryota; kingdom Metazoa; phylum Chordata; class Mammalia; order Artiodactyla; family Bovidae; genus Ovis; species Ovis canadensis. The sequence goes on along the minus strand of NC_091264.1, from coordinate 58,632,383 downwards.
TGGACTATACAGTCCATGGAATTCTCCAGGCCAGAATACTGGTGTGGGTAGCCTTTCCCTTCTCCAGAGGATCTTCCCAACCCAGGGATGGAACCCAGATCTCCCACACTGTAGGCGGATTCTTTACCAGCCGAGCAACAAGGGAAGGCTGTAAGCTTTAAATGAGGTAATAAATGTGAAACACTCATTTTGGCACATTGTTCCTGGCATATTTTAAGAACTCAATAAATGTTAGGGGATTTCCCTGGGGGTCTAGTAGTGAAGTCATTGCCTAGAGGAGCAGGGGGTACAGGTTTGGTCTCTGGTTGGGGAGCTAAGATTTCACATGCCTCGTAGCCAAAAAACCAAAACGTAAAACAGAAGCAAGATTGTAACAAGTTCAATAAAGTGTTTAAAAATGGTTCGCATCAAAAAAAAAATCTTTAAAAAATGTTAGCTAAAAACACAACAGAGCAGGGCCTCCACAAATACTTTTGTTATTAAACCCTCTCCAGGTAAGATTTGCCATATTTTTCTTAAATATATTATTTGGTTTGCATCTGTGTACCACCCTCTCTACTGATCTTTAGTTCTCCTGAAGGGAGAGTAAAAACCAACTGCTGTCTTCTCATAATGTCATTTATCTAGCACAATGCTTAGCATACAGCGCATTCTTGGTTTTGTGGAATTCTCTATGTCCATATGCACAACCATTTTGATAGGAAAGCTTGACTTGACTTGCTTACTATGTTCCCAGTTCTGCAATGAATAAAGTGGCTGTAGCCATACGAGTGTCCATTCCTTCATTTGACAAAGTTTTGCGCCTACTCTGTTCCAGATTCTGTCCTAGGTGCTGAAGATACAACAGGAACAACTTGTTTGAAAATCCTTTGAGGTTTTTATTCTAAAGAGAAGCAGAGAAATTCGGTGGTCATGGAGGGGGACTCAGGGTTGGAGTGTCAATAGAAGGTTAAGAAGATGGAGGCTGTTACAGAATGTTTGCATACTCGTGGGCATCCAGACAAGGGGATAGTGGAGGGGGAAGGGTTGGCCCACTCCTTGAGATAACAACATGAGAAGATGGAATCTCATGCTTAAGTGCTGTGGTTGGCCTTGGTTGGCAGCAACGGCAGTTTATCCAGTGGCAGAAAGGAGAGAAAGCAGAACGCAGGGGCCACAGATGCCAGCAGTCGAGCAGGGGGGACGGTGGGAGAGCGGGAGTTTCTCTTCCGAGCGCTGCTTTTAAAAAACCCAAACAAGGAGCAAAGTAGCTACTCACAATAGCTGGGACGCGAACGTCACCTACATGTCCATCACAAAGGAATGGATAAAGAAGATGCGGTGCTTAGATATGATGGAATGTGACTCAGCCATAAAAAGCAACAAAACTGGGTCATTTGTCGAGATGTGGATGGACCTGGGGATTGTCGCATAGAGCGAAGGAAGCCAGAAAGAGAAAAAGGTACATATCATTAATGCATGTGTGTGGAATATAGGAAAACGGTATAGTCAATCTTATTAAATAGATCCAGGCGTAGAGAAGAAACACAGGGACATTGACGGGGGAGGGGTGGGAGGTGTGACAGACTGGGAGACTGAGACTGATATGCAGATAATTGAGACCACGTATAAAATAGATAACCAGCGAGAACCTGCTGTATAGTGCGGGGAACTCTACTCAGCGCTCTGTGGTGACCTAAATGGGAAGGAAATTCAAAACAGAGGGGATATATGGCTACATAGAGCTGATTCACTTGCTGTGCAGTAGACACTAACACAACACTCTAAAGCAACTATACGCCAACAAAAATTAACTTTGAAAAAGAGGCAAAGTAGGTATCAGCTTCAGTTCAGTTCAGTTCAGTCATTCAGTCGTGTCCGACTCTTTGCGACCCCATGAATCGCAGCACGCCAGGCCTCCCTGTCCATCACCAACTCCCGGAGTTCACTCAGACTCACTTCCATCAAGTCAGTGATGCCATCCAACCTTCTCATCCTCTGTCATCCCCTTCCCCTCCTGCCCCCAATCCCTCCCAGCATCAGAGTCTTTTCCAATGAGTCAACTCTTTGCATGAGGTGGCCAAAGTATTGGAGTTTCAGCTTTAGCATCATTCCTTCCAAAGAACACCCAGGGCTGATCTCCTTTAAGAATGGATTGGTTGGATCTCCTTGCAAGTATCAGCTTAGGGCAATGAGTAAGGCAGAGAGAGGAAGGATTCAGGGGAGAGAAGGCAGGGAACAGTCAGCAAGCATGATGGATGAAACAGGGCGTGAGCGTGTAGAGTGCCAGCCGGGCAGTGGTGAGATCCAACCGGGGGTTGGTGGTCAGGACCGCAGTGTGGGACCAGGCAGTGTATTAGAGTTTCTTTCTTTCTTTCTTTTTTTTTTTTTTGGTCTCTTAGCTACGCAGGTGCAGGTGCAGGTGTGGGATGGGCCAAGAGCTGTAGCCCGTGAGGCTGAACTTGCGGTTTGGTACCATGTACACAGCCACTGGAAGGACGAGATATGCCAGTTCCTTAGGAAACTCATGAACCAAGTTCACTGGATCTGAATTATTTACATTACAGGAAATGATTTACTCTCAAAGAATATGCCGTTTCCTTGGTATTACTCTGCCCACATTAGATTTCTACATTCCTGTTTTCAAAGACATTTATCTCTGAGGAAGTAACATATTCACATATTTCTTTGCCTATGTCATTTTCAACTCTGCTTAGACCCAGAGTTTAAGCATTTTCATGTTCCCGAAAGCATGGGGACCTTATCTAGTGCATACCGCTACAGTGGGCAGCCCCCAACTGGAAATGTGTTTATTCTGCTGACTCAGAAGTTTGTTGAAAAGCCGGAAAGGGTTAAACCAACTATTTCTGGGGCTTGTGGTATCTCCTCTATGTCAGGATTTTGCTTATTTTATGTTCCAATCAAAACCTTTTGTTTCCCCCATAAGGTTGAGGAAGTCCTTAGAGACAGATGTGTGTCACTGAAATTTCCTTCTTGTCCCTTTCCTCCACGCTATCAGCTGATATTATTACCCAACTTGCCTGCCTGTCCTTTGCCTGGAAGGGCATTATTCAAAAGAGATCTTGAAAGCCTAGGACACCCACAGGGAGGAAATGAATTCAGTTTATTTGCTAGAAAACCTTTTGCAACCTCCTGTGGCAAGTTCAGGGGTTGCTCTATGTGCTTTCAAGTCTCCTTGGTGTCTGGGCCATTCTAGGAGAACGGAAAGCTGATTGTGTCCCTGGTCACCAAATCGTCCTTGACCTGGGGCGTTCTGTTGTGCTCACCAACGTACGCATTGCTGGCTGGGTACGTCTTACCTCCCCCAGGTGCAGAATGTACCCAGGGGCTTCCCCACAGCTCTGTATCTTGTACATCTTTGATTTGATCACAGTCTGTACCCTCTTCACACCTCCCTTCCCTCAAGTCTTCCCTGATAATGCCAGGGAAGGGACATTCTGTCCCGAGATCATTAGCCAAGAATGTTACCAGACTGGCCTGAAGAGGCTTTTCTCTGGTGTGGGCTCTCCCCACCGATTTGTGCAGAGAATTGGAAAAGTTATGCTCAGTGCTACCCAGGGTTGCATTTCCTCACCTGTGGTCTCCCACTAGAGAGATGATCCCTTATGACTCATGATTTCACCGAAAAAATGCCCCAAATGAATAGTTAGGCAGCATTGGGAAGAGTTTGATGGCTCTGGGATGGATACTTGTCCTTGAATTCATTCTTACAACTGGTTTAGGGGTCTGGCTTCGTGTGTCTGGGGACAGTGGCTCTTCTAAGGCACAAAGTCAGAGGAGGGTAACATTTGTGCTCACCTGCAGGCTCTGGAGGGAATCTCTGAGAAAACTAAAGAATCTGGGCGTTGATTCCCAAGTATTTATCAAGTACCTACTGTGGGCCAGGCACCATGCTAAAGCACATTTGATTGAGTCATCTGATTCTCAAATGTTGTGGCATTTCAGAATCTTCTGGGGAACTTAAAAATAATCCTGAGGCCCATGTTACAGCTCATTCCAAACTCTTCTCTGGGGAAGAGAGACCCAGACATCATAATTTTCCAAAGTTCCCCAGCAGATTCCAGTGTGCTGTCAAGGTTGGAACCAGTGCTTTGGCAATGCTCCTCAACTTTAATATGAAAACAAGTACCCTGATTGTTAAAAATGCAGATTTTGGTTCAGTGAGTCTGAGGTTGGGGGCTAGGAGTCTACATTTTCCTTAAGCTCCCAGGGAATGTCACTGTGCTTGTCTGCAGATCACACTTTGAGTAGCAAGCATTAACGTTCCTTCAGGTTTTCACTGACCACCTAACACAGAGTAAAGTCTACCTTAATTCTCTAGCACTATATTCTGTTTGCTTACCTCTTAGTAGTATCACAATTAATACTTATTTGTTTCCCTGTTTTCAGAAGGGTCCCTCCCAGTGGTGTATGGGGGCGCTTCCCAGGTAGCCCTAGTGGTAAAGAACCCGCCTGCCAACGCAGCAGATGCAACAGATGTGGGTTTGATCCCTGGGTTAGAAAGATCCCCTGGAGGAGGGCATTGCAACCCATTCCAGTATTCATGACTGGGAAATCCCATGGACAGAGGAGCCTGGCGGGCTACAGTCCCTAGGGTCGCAAAGAGTTGGACATGACTGGAACAGCTTAGCACACATGCACGCCGAGGGGTGTCAGTGTCAAGAAGCCAGGAACCATGTCTATCTGTTCTATGTAAGTTATACTCAGCCTGTAGCACAGTGTTCAGCACAGAGAAGGGAGCAGATGGATGCTTGTTGAATGAATGACAGCAGGGGAGCCTGCCCAGTTAGATCCCTTTTTCTATTTCCAGTGAGACAAGAAGCAGAAGTGAGAATTGCCCAGAGTTTTCCATGAATGAGTCGAGTGTATCTATGAGCATGTTTTACTTTGACTGAAGAAGCAGGGTCTCACTTAAGAAACTCAGATCCCTTCTTAAAAACTGAGCTTGAGTGAAAACACTAGGAAAATGTCCTGCATTGCCTAGATCACCTTATTTGGACAAAAGGTTGAATCATCAGTTTGCCAATATTACTCTGCAGGTCACTGCAGCTCTTAAGATAGCGCCCAGGGTAAATAATCAACAGAGAAATGCCATAAATGTCTCAGAAATTGAGGTGACCTTGGAGCTAGTTCTTTACTAACCTGATACCGTATCAGAGGCCTCAGCTCACTAAGGGCAGCAGCACGTTGCCTTTTGCCAAATCTGAGACTTAGACAGCAAGCACACCAAGAACCCTGTTGAAACCCTTGTTTTCAGCTTAATTCGTGGAAACACAGAAAGGTGTATTGATTTCTCATGGGTGGTGCAGAGGTTAGAGGTAATACTAAGGCTGTGTGTACACCAGGTAAAGGACTCCGGGGAGCCCAACTAAAGCCATTTGGTGGGATTAAGAGAAGAGATACAAAATGTATCCAGTCTCTCTCTCCTTTTTTTTTTTTTTCGATTGTCTAACACATATGTCTTTTTAATGTATTACTGACGGTTACAATAGAAAGGATATGGCTAAAATGCATATTACAGTAACCGAACCAGAGTATCTACAAAGAGTACAATTTAACTTCTTCCAACTATTTTCTTAAAACCAACCTGTTTCTGTTGAGATCTTCCAAAATAAATCAGTAGATCACCATTTGGCATAAACTCTGCTCAAGCCTGTGTTTTCAGCATTAGTAATATTTCCTATAACCTGAACTTGAGGCCCTGCAGAGTTACAGAGGGCTGGACAAAGCACAGATGAGTTAAGGTGTAAATATTCCAATCCTGTACCACACAAATGGGGGAAAATGTTACAGTTCTATAAGTTAACTTTAACCAGAGGAATTAAAGAACCCATCACCTAAAGATTTGACTGGTTAGCAAATACTGCAAGGGGACATCTATAGGAGGAGAGGGCTATTATTTTCTCTGTTATCCTTGAGAAAAACTAAGGCAAAGGGGGAGTAGTTGCCTACAGTCACTGAGCAGCCTTGTCTTGGGAAGGTGGGGTAGGGGAAAAGGACCAGAGCATCTCTTGTTTCCACCTGAGACTGCAGTCTACCCAGCAACATGGTTTCCCTCTTCCTAGACTCAGGGCAATGGACTTATGTTTTATGTTCTCCTTAATTTTTCTAAATGGGACATGACAGAGTCAGCAGTCTGTTTCAGGCATATATATTCTGAGGGTAATGAACTGTTACATTTGTCCTAAGTGCTTATTTAGGTTTTCATTTTGAAAAATTGGTGATTATCTTTGACCTTCTTCTTGGTGATGAGAATGCCCATGGGCTGTGTGCGCTGAGGAGGGTTAGTGACGCCACCTTTTCCACATTCCACATTTCAGAACAATAAACAGGGATGTGGCCAGAATGTGTTGGGGTGATTTAGGGACAGGGCATGGACCATCTATGAATTTGGTGACATTGCTTGAATCAGTAGTACAATATTATTTAATTTCATCCATGTGTGGCAAAGGAAACTTTTGGTAAAAAAGACTGTACATCTCTCACTCACATTTCCAAGGTCTGGAAGTCTCATGTCTCAGTCAGTGCAGTTCAGTTGCTCAGTCATGTCCGACTGTTTGGGATTCCATGGACTGCAGCACACCAGGCTTCCCTGTCCATCATCAACTCCTGGAGCTTGCTCAAACTCACGTCCATCAAGTCAGTGATGCCATCCAACCATCTCATCCTCTGTCGTCCCCTTCTCCTCCCACCTTCAGTCTTTCCCAGAATCAAGGTCTTTTCCAATGAGACAGTTCTTCCTATCAGGTGGCCAAAGTATTGGAGTTTCAGCTTCAGCATCAGTCCTTCCAATGAATATTCAGGACTGATATCCTTTAGGATGGACTGGTTGGATCTCCTTGCAGTCCAAGGGACTCTCAAGAGTCTTCTTCAACACCGCAGTTCAAAAGAACCAATTCTTCAGTGCTCAGCTTTCTTTATAGCCCACCTCTCACATCCATACGTGACTATTGGAAAAACCATAGCTTTGACTAGATGGACCTTTGTTGGCAAAGTAATGTCTCTGCTTTTTTAATGTGCTGTCTAGGTTGGTCATAGCTTTTCTTCCAAGGAGCAAGCATCCTTTATGTAATTCATGGCTGCAGTCACCATCTGCAGTGATTTTGAAGCCCAAGAGAATAGAGTCTGTTACTGTTTCCATTGTTTCCCCATATATTTGCCATGAAGTGATGTCTGGAACTGAGTTCTTCTATGTGACTAGTGACTAGAAATCTATACAGCAAAAATACACATTGATAAGAGTGGAAGTGTGCCAAAGGAAGTTTCTTTATTTGTCTTTCAGGCATTTGTTTCTGAATCCTAGGATAAGGGGATGAAAATCATTCCCTGTGGGATCCAGGATAATCTTTGTATAATCAATGTGTATGATCCAAGATAATCTTTGATGAACAAGAGTTTCATCAGAATACAATGATACAAATGACCTTATTTACAAAACAGAAGTAGACTCACAGGCCAAAACAAACGTATGGGTATGGAACAGTAAAGGTGGTGGGGGTGGGGGGATAAATTAGGAACTTGGGAGTAACTTACACACACGGAAAATCTCTCAGTCATGTCCGACTCTTTGCGACCCCAAGGACTATGCAGTCCATGGGATTCTCCAAGCCAGAATGCTGGAGTGGGTACCCTTTCTCTTCTCCAGGGGATCTTCCTGACCCAGGGATTGAACCCAGGTCTCCCGCGTTGCAGGCAGAATCTTTACCGTCTGAACTGTCTGAATCACTTGGTTGTACCCCTGAAACTAGTACATTGTAAATCAACTCTACTTTAGTTTAAAAAAAGGGTGCAATGTCTCACATTGCTCTGAAACCTGAAGAAGCTGCCTTGTGAGACAGTAATGGTCCTAGCATCTCAGTGCTGGATACTACATGGATGGTCTTACCTGACGCAGGCTGGTAAGACCTTAGGAATGGTAAGCGCTCCATTCTTTACAGGCCTTGCAAAGAATGGAGAGCTTGATCTTCAGGGAAAACTTTTCTTTCTTGGTTCTAATTTTAGAATAGAATTTCCTTAATTTGAGCTTCGGTCTATATTATTCTAACTTCTGCACATTGTATCTTAGATGTCTTCTCTAAAACAACATGTATGATCGATCCTTCTTTTGGCCATTTCATATCCTTTATGGTTCAATTTGTAAGTTTAAAAATGAAAGACTCCTTCTCCACAACAATCCTTTGGACACTTAAAACAAAGATATTAAGACATGTCTAACTTGATTTTTTTTTTTCTTTGCTTGGAATGTAAATGACTGTTTTCTGTATGGTTCTACACTGCTTACGCTTGTTGCCCTTCTTGCATTCTTTGATTTATCAGACAATCAATTATTCACACAAAGCTCTATTTTCTGAGATATACAAACGATGCAATCTCTGCAAAAATCAAGCATGCACAGCTCCATCAGGCACAGAGATCGGTTTGCCCTGTTGAGCCATGCAGTGCAGAGAAGGGCTTGTTGGAAACCAAACCGAAGAACTGAAAAAATAAAGTGGAGAAGGATAAAGACAACGAGGCCACTAAAGTTACACACCCTAAGAATTGAATCAAATATTATAGTTCATGAAGAGTTGGAAGTCCCTCCAAATATTGGAATATTGGAATAAATTCCAGTGAAGGGACATTTGCTACCCCACAAGACAATCCAGGATAAGTGCAGGACGACTCTTGTTTTCCTTGTACCTTCAATAAAATAGGTTCATGGTGTGTTAACTTTCTTTTCAGCAGCTTTGTCGCACAGTCCTCATCTGCTTTGAGCTGAGTCCGCCTCCTGGCTAAGACTAGGGAGATGTCTGTCCAAAGATTCGTGATAAATATTTCCAAATACATATTAAAGTTGTCTTGAGGGAGAGTGGAACTCTCCCAAATAGCAGATGCTTTAGAGAGGCAGATAACTATGAAGAAACACAGAGAAGGAACTAGAGCTTAAAAGAGATCCTGGATTGTCTTGTGGGGTAGCAAATGTCCCTTCACTGGGAATTTATTCCAGGGTTTGGAGGGACTTCCCCCTCTTCATGAACTATAATATTTGATTCAATTCTTAGGGTGTGTAACCTTAGTGGCCTCTTTGTCTTTATCCTTCTCCACTTTATTTTTTCAGTTCTTCGGTTTGGTTTCCGACAAGCCCTTCTCTGCACTGCATGGCTCAACAGGGCAAACCGATCTCTGTGCCTGATGGAGCTGTGCATGCTTGATTTTTGCAGAGATTGCACCATTTGCTCTGTTCTAGGCTTCAGATGCATTTAATCTTGCTATTCTTCTAATAGTTTTAGTACATTTAGGTCTTTGATCCATTTTGTGTTAATTTTTGTTTAGGATGTAAGGTAAGGGTCCATCTTCATTCTTTTGCGTGCAGACACCCAGTTTTCCCAATACCAGTTGTTGAAGAGACAGTCCTTTCTCCATTGAATGGTCTTGGAATCCTTGTCAAAAATCATTTGACCCTGTATTCCAAGGTTGGTTTTTTCTCAATTGCATTGCTTCACATGTTTGTCTTTATGCTACTACCACACTGCTGTTAGTACCACTCCAGTGTTCTTGCCTGGAAAATCCCATGGACAGAGGAGCCTGGCAGACTACACTCCATGGGGTCCCAAAGAGTCAGACACAATTGAACTGGTATTTTCACTTTCAAATATTTGTCGCTATATGGGAAGTATGAGATCCCCAACTTCATTCTTTTTTCAAGATGGTTTTGGTTGGTTACTCAGGGGTTCCTTGGGAGTCCATATGAAGTTCAGGATGAATTTTTCTAAGTCTGCAAAAAAAAAAAAAAAAAAAAAAAGGTCACAGGGAGTTTGATAGGAATTGCCTTGAGTTTGTAGGTCACTTTGGGTAGTACTGACATAGTAACAATATTGTCTTCCAAGCTTTGAACACAGAATGTCATTGATTTATTTTTGTCTTTAATTCCTTTCAGCAATGTTTTGTAGTTTTCAGCGTATAAGTCCTTGCCTCCTTGATTAAGTTTATTCCTATTATTTTATTCTTTTTGATGCTATTGGATATGGAATCATTTACTAATCTTGCTATTGATACCTCATGTTATAGACGAGGATGCTGAGGAAGAGAGATGTTAAGGAAATTGACCCATTAGTAGTAGCTTGACGACTGAAGCGACTTAGCACCGGCAGCAGCAGCAGTAGCTTGATGCTACTCCCAGACTGTGGAGTAGGGATTTGAACTCCTGGCAGCATGACTCCAGAGTTGTTCTTGAATATCCCACTGCATTATCACTGCAGGAAGTGGACTGCAGGACCCTCAAGAGCCTTCAAGCGGGGGAAAAATTCTAGCTGCTTCCCAGTGGAAAATCAGGACTTCTGTGGTTTCTGACCACTCCTCCTTGTCCTTCCTTCACCTTTCCAAACGACTTCTTTCCAACAGTTCATTATGAAAGGGAGACAAATTGTAAACAACAAACCTTCAGCTTTCAAACTTTAGAAGCTTGATGAAGATTTATAGCCTATTCTCTTTAGAGTGACCCTTTCCTTCCTTTCTTAACTGCAATGTGAATCACTCTTATCTACTTTTGTTTATTTTTTTATTAAAAAAATTTTTTTTACTTACTCCAATTTCCCAGAATAATTTCAATAAATGATTAGAAGCTGGTTGGGACAGGCGGCAATAAATTTTTTTAAATTGAACTTTGTAGTAGTGACTTTGGCATTTTCCTTATTATGGATAGGTCTGGATTGTACAAGGATCCCTTTGTATGACTAACCTCAATAAACCAATGGCCAAAACAGAGGCTTCATTTATCTCTGGCAAGGTAGCACCAACCCACCTCAGGTGTCCAACAGGTATTAAGTTGATAATCTTTTGCAGGATCCCAGGTATAAAAGACTTGAAAATGCATGTGGAAATACCCTAATGTTTCACTTGATTTGTTAGGGCAGGTTTCGAATAACTCAAGAGGAATCCCCAAATAAGTGTGCTGAAAAAAATGCTTGTTCTGTAACACTCTTTATGTAATCAGATCAGATAATGGAGGGAAAAGGGAGTGGTTTTGCATTCCTTTCTCTCTATCTAGTCAATTAACCACCAAACCGTACTCATTCTTATTCCTAAAAACAATAAGTCCTCTACATACAAATGAGTTCCATTCTGAGAACATGTTCGGAAGTCAAACTTGTACACTGTTGTTCAGTCACTCAGTCACGTCCGACTCTCAGCAACCCCGTGGACGGCAGCACGCCAGGCTTCCCTGTCCTTCACCATCTCCTGGAGTTTGCTCAAACTCATGTCCATTGAGTCAGTGATGCCATCCAACCACCTCCTCCTCTATCGCCCCCTTCTCCTGCCCTCAATCTTTCCTAGTATCAGGGTCTTTTCCAAAGAGTTGGCTTTTCTCATCAGGTGGCTAAAGTATTGGAGCTTCAGCATCAATTTGTTTATAAATCCAACATAGTTCCCAACTAACACAATTGGCTACATACTACTGTGCTGTAATAGGTTTATAATACTTTGCACACAAATAATACATAGAAGACAAACACAATAATTAAAGAAGACATTTTAAATCTAACAGTACTATATCTTGAAAAAGTACACTAGTATCAGCTACCTCGCAGCTGCTTTTTCCCTTGTTCTGGACATCCTGGGCCTGAAATAAAGATTCTGCACAACTGTACTCTATACAGTAATGTACTCAAAAGCACAACCACTTGTAGAGGATGCACACGCTTGAGGTGTGCACCAGACACATGAACTTACACAACTGGACGTGCGAATGCACGTTTGTACCTTTGATAGTTTGAAACCTGAATGTCCGTATGTAGGGGGCTTACTGTGACCTCCAGACCCATTCATGCCCGATCTCCGCTGCTCTACCATCTCCTTTCACGCTACCATCATCATTTGCCTAAACGACCACTGCAGTCCCTGTCTTCTCGTCTACCCCCTAGGGTGATACTCCTGAAAAAAAAAATCCCACCTGAAAAACTTGACTTTGAATCATATCACTTCTCTTTCCCCACCCCTCCCTCCATCCTATTTTTCTTTTCTTTTTTTTTTTTCTCTATTCCTCTAGCTAGACTTACTTTTATGGCATGGTGTATTCTCTCTGCAGCATTAGCCCTCCTTCTTTTGTATACCAGTCAAGGTCCAATGATGGAAATGAAAAACCACTGTAGTTTCAGACAGAAAGAAATTTAATATAAGGAACTGGTCACAGACATGATGGAAGAACCGAGGAAGTAAGCAGAGGAGGTGATACAACTCAGAGGCTGCCACGAAGAAGAAATAGTTACCAGCATTATGCCTGGAGGCAACCAAAGGAGGAGATGGTATTCTTTGATCTCAGAAGCAGATGCTAAAATATGAGCCGAAGCTGAGAGAGGAGACATCTTGTGAGACCTGGAGCTATGGAGGAGAGGCAGCTCTTGCTTGGGAACTTACTGAAAGAAAAAGAAGGTGGGGCAAATACCAAGCTTTTTTTCCCCTTTCCTCACCATCTGGGGACTGGAATGCAAGAATAGGAATTCAAGAGATACCTAGAGTAACAGGCAAATTTGGCCTTGGAGTACAAAATGAAGCAGGGCAAAGGCTAACAGAGTTTTGCCAAGAGTACGTGCTGGTCATAACACCCTCATCCAACAACACAAGAGAAGACTCTACACATGGACATCATCAGATGGTCGATACCCAAATCAGATAGATTCTGTCCTTTGCGGCCAAAGATGGAGGAGCTCTATACAGTCAGCAAAAACAAGACTGGGAGCTGACGGGCTCAGATCATGAACTTCTTATTGCAAAATTCAGACTTGAAGAAAGTAGGGAAAACCGCTAGACCATTCAGGTGTGACCTTAATCAAGTCCCTTACAATTATACAGTGGAAGCGACAAATAGATTCACGGGCTTAGATCTGATACACAGAGTTCCTGAAGAACTGTAGGTGGAGGTTCATGACATTGTACAGGAGGCAGTGATCAAGACCATCCCCAAGAAAAAGAAATGAAAAAAGGCAAAATGGTTGTCTGAGGAGGCCTTACAAATAGCTGAGAAAAGAAGAGAAGCTGCAGGCAAAGGAGAAAAGGAAAGATATATCCATTTGGATGTAGCGTTCCAAAGAATAACAAGGAGAGATAAGAAAGACTTCCTCAGTGATCAGTGCAAAGAAATAGAGGAAAATAATAGAAGGGGGAAAGACTAGAGTTCTCTCCAAAAAAATTAGAGATACCACAGGGACATTTCACGCAAAGATGGGCACAATAAAGGACAGAAATGTTATGGACCTAACAGAAGCAGAAAATATTAAGAAGAGGTGGCAAGAATACACAGAACTGTATTAAAAAAGATCTTCATGACCTAGATAACTATGATGGTGTGATCACTCACCTAGAGCCAGACATCCTGGAATGCAGTGTCAAGTGGGCCTTAGGAAGCGTCACTATGAACAAAGGTAGTGGAGGTGATGGAATTCCAGTTGAACTATTTCAAATCCTGAAAGTTTATGCTGTGAAACTGCTGCACTCAATATGCCAGCAAATTTGGAAAACTCAGCAGTGGCCACAGGACTGGAAAAGGTCAGTTTTCATTCTAATCCCAAAGAAAGGCAATGCCAAAGAATGCTCAAACTACCATATAATTGCACTTATCTCACACTCTAGCAAAGTAATGCTCAAAATTCTCCAGCCAGGCTTCAGCGGTACATAAACTGTGAACTTCCAGATGTTCAAGCTGGTTTTAGAAAAGGCATAGGAACCAGAGATCAAATTGCCAACATCCGCTGGATCATCAAAAAAGCTAGAGAGTTCTGGGAAAACATCTACCTCTGTTTTATTGACTTCACCAAAGCCTTTGACTGTGTGAATCACAACAAATTGTGGAAAATTTTTCAAAAGATGGGAATACCAGACCACCTGACCTGCCTCGTGAGAAACCTCTATGCAGGTCAGAAAGCAACAGTTAGAACTGGACATGGAACAACAGACTGGTTCCAAGTTGGGAAAGGAGTACATCAAGGCTGTATGTTGTCACCCTGCTTATTTAACTTATATGCAGAGTACTTCATAAGAAATGTTGGGCTGGATAAAGAATCAAGATTTGCTGGGAGAAATATCAATAATCTCAGATATGCAGATGACACCACCCTTATGGAAGAAAGTGAAGAACTAAAGAGCCTCTTGATGAAAGTGAAGAAGAGAGTGAAAAAGTTGGCTTAAAACTCAACATTCAGAAAACGAAGATCATGGCATCTGGTCCCATCACTTCATGGGAAATAGATGGGGAAACAGTGGAAACAGTGTCAGACTTTATTTTGGGGGGCTCCAAAATCACTGCAGTTGGAGACTGTAGCCATGAAATTAAAAGACGATTGCTCCTCGGAAGAAAAGCTATGACCAACCTAGACAGCATATTAAAAAGCAGAAACATTACTTTACTGACAAAGGTCCGTCTAGTCAAGGCTATGGTTTTTCCAGTAGTCATCTATGGATGTGAGAGTTGGACTATAAAGAAAGCTGAGTGCCGAAGAATTGATGCTTTTGAACTGTGATGTTGGAGAAGACTCTTGAGAGTCCCTTGGACTGCAAGGAGATCAAACTAGTCAATCCTAAAGAAAATCAGTCCTGAATATTCATTGGAAGTACTGATACTGAAGCTGAAACTCTAATAATTTGGCCACCTGATGCGAATAACTGACTCCTTGGAAAAGACCCTGATGCTGGGAAAAATCGAAAGCGGGAGGAAAAAGGGATGACAGAGATATGAATTTAAGCAAGCCCTGGGAGTTGGTGATGGACAGGGAAGCCTGATGTGCCGCAGTCCATGGGTCATAAAGCGTCAGCCACGACTGAGCGACTGAACTGAACTGCCTTTGGCTTCCCACCTGACTTCTTATTGCAACCACAGGATAAGAGGTGTGAGAGATGTGACTCTGTCTGACACACAGCAAGGCAGAGACGGGTAGAGAAGTAATCTGTATTTTCAACTAATATCCTCTTTTCAGGATTCAACTTAAACATTGTTTCTCTTGGAATACTCTTCCTGACATCCAGTTATGGCTCTCTCATTAAATGTATTACTTTGTATTATAGGTGCTCAATTAGTATTTTCTTAGCTAAATATAAGATCTCTAAGAACATCCCTGGTCCCAATAGCATAATGATATTCATAATAAATATCTGTGGAATGAGAAAATGATCTTGGTCATTCCCTCCACGGAAGTTGTACCAGTTCATACTCCCCAAAACAATAAAAGTGCTTATTTCTTGACATTTTCACCAGCTTGTATGTAAGTAAACTAATTGGTCCTCGTAAACAAGAAAGTTGAAAATGGTATGTCAGTGAAGGTTATATTTGCATTCTTTTTATTGCAAGTGAAGATAAACATCTTTTCAGCTAACTCATTGGAAAAGACCCTGATGCTGGGAAAGATTGAAGGCAGGAGGAGAAGGTGGCAACAGAGGATGAGATGGTTGGATGGCATCACTGACTCAATGGACATGAGTTTGATTAAACTCTGGGAGTTGGTGATGGACAGGGAGGCCTGGTGTGCTGCAGTCCATGTGGTCACAAAGAGTCAGACATGACCTAGTCTCTAAACAACATATGTTTAAGAATCTGCAGTAACTGATTATTTGTATATTTTTTTCCATTTAGCTATTGATTTTTGTCATATTCATTTATAGGACTTTTTTTTCTTGGCTCTGTGGCATGTAGGATTTTGGCTCCTTGACCAGGAATCAAACCCCTGACCCCTGCATTGGAAGCATAGTCTTAACCACTGGACCACCAGGGAAGTCTATGTCAGGAGAATTAGCTCTTTACTTCATGTAAGTTATGAATACTCTTTCTTTTTTTTATTTTTATATTTTGGTTACGCTGCAAAACATGTGGGATCTTAGTTCCCCGACTTGGGATCAAACCCACACACTCCCTGCATTGGACACAAGGAGTCTTAACTACTGGACTTCCAGGGAAGTCCCTGAATTTCTTAATCTTGTGCATTTTGAGACTTTTAACTTATCATCATTTACCATGGGAAACTTTTCAAATTTGTCGATATTTTCTTTTATGGCTTCTAATTCAATATGGATTTTGACGTATATTTAGCCTTCTTTGGGCTTCCTCTGTGGCTCAGTTGGTAAAGAATCTCCCTGCAATGTGGTTCAATCTCTGGGTTGGGAAGATCCCCTGGAGAAGGGAAAGGCTGCCCATTCCAGTATTCTGGCCTGGAAAATTCCATGGACTGTATAGTCCCTGGGGTTGCAAAGAGTCAGACACGACTGAGTGACTTGGGCTTAGCCCTCTTTACTCTAAGAAGTATGTATTTTAAATCTTCTGTTTTCTTTTCTTTTAGTATTTTCTTTCGATTTTTATGTTTAAATCTGTGATAAGCCTGGAATTAATTTTGATATAAGGTAAAAGGCATGGATGAACTGTTACTGTTTTTCCAAATTTCTCTAGTTGTTCCAACATCATTACTTAATGACCTCTATTTTTTTCTCATGAATTTAAAATGCTAATTTTATCACATACTACCAGTAGCTATCTCTTTGCATTTATATCTAGATTTCCTATTATATTCTATTGATTTGTCTATGATGCAACAGTTCCATCATGATTTAATAACTGCAATATTTTTTCAAGTGTTGAAAGAAAACAGTAGCCAGTTTAAATTCAGGGAAAAAAAATTAACATGCAGAAAAAACTTTCTTCAACAATGAAGGTGAAATACATACATTTTCAGACAAAGAATTGGATAATTAGTGAAAAACAGGCTGCATCAAAGGAAAAACTAAAGGACATTAAGCCCAATCCTTCAGACTCAAAAACAAAAAGGGATTCCAGATGGAAACACAGAAATGTTCAGTTCAGTTCAGTTCAGTTGCTCAGTTGTGTCCGACTCTTTTCGACCCCATGAATTGCAGCATGCCAGGCCTCCCGGTCCATCACCAACTCCCAGCATTCACTCAGACTCACGTCCATCGAGTCAGTGATGCCATCCAGCCATCTCATCCTCGGTCATCCCCTTCTCCTCCTGCCCCCAATCCCTCCAAGCATCAGAGTCTTTTCCAATGAGTCAACTCTCTGCATCAGGTGGCCAAAGTACTGGAGTTTCAGCTTCAGCATCATTCCCTCCAAAGAAATCCCAGGACTGATCTCCTTCAGAATGGACTGGTTGGATCTCCTTGCAGTCCATGGCACTCTCGAGTCTTCTCCAACACCACAGTTCAAAAGCATCAGTTCTTCGGCTCTCAGCTTTCTTCACAGTCCAACTCTCGCAGCCATACATGACCACAGGAAAAACCATAGCCTTGACTAGACGGACCTTTGTTGGCAAAGTAATGTTTCTGCTTTTTAATGTGCTATCTAGGTTGGTCATAACTTTTCTTCCAAGGAGTAACCATCTTTTAATTTCATGGCTGCAGTCACCATCTGCAGTGATTTTGGAGCCAAAAAAAAAAAAAAAAAGTCTGACACTGTTTCCACTGTTTCTCCATCTATTTGCCATGAAGTGATGGGACCAGATGCCATGATCTTAGTTTTCTGAATGTTGAGCTTTAAGCCAACTTTTTCACTCTCCTCTTTCACTTTTATCAAGAGGCTTTTTAGTTCCTCTTCACTTTCTGCCATAAGGGTGGTGTCATCTGCATATCTGAGGTTATTGATATTTCTCCCGGCAATCTTGATTCCAGCTTGTGCTTCTTCCAGCCCAGCATTTCTCATGATGTACTTTGCATATAAGTTAAATAAGCAGTGACAATATACAGCCTTGATGCACTCCTTTTCCTATACGGAAATAAAGAATAACAAATGCTGAGGGTACAAAATAACCTTCATCTGGGTGGGAGTAAGTGGAGAGGAATTACTAGACTGATGCAATGTTTATATCTTGTTTTGGGTACATCAGTTCAGTCAGTCAGTTCAGTCGCTCAGTCGTGTCTGACTCTTTGTGACCCCATGAATCGCAGCAGGCCTCCCTGTCCATCACCAACTCCCGGAGTTCACTCAGACTCACGTCCATCGAGTCCGTGATGCCATCCAGCCATCTCATCCTCTCTCGTCCCTTTCTCCTCCTGCCCCCAATCCCTTCCAGCATCAGAATTTTTTCCAATGAGTCAACTCTTCGCATGAGGTGGCCAAAGTACTGGAGTTTCAGCTTTAGCATCATTCCTTCCAAAGAAATCCCAGGGTTGATCCCCTTCAGAGAGGACCGGTTGGATCTCCTTGCAGTCCAAGGGACTCTCGAGAGTCTTCTCCAACACCACAGTTCAAAAGCATCAATTCTTCGGCGCTCAGCCTTCTTCACAGTCCAACTCTTACATCCATACATGACCACTGGAAAAACCATAGCCTTGACTAGATGGACCTTAGTCGGCAAAGTAATAAAACTTATCAAACAGAATAGTCAATGTCTATACATATCACTCTATGAAAGTATATCCCATTTTAAAAGATAGGAAAGCAAGAGAAAGGACACTTACACTCTTCAAGAGGTGGCATAGCATTGGTTTTAAAACCTGACCAGGACTTTACAAGGAAGGATTATTATAGACCAATCGCTCTCAGGAACATATATGTAATGTTCCTTTAAAAATTTAGTGAAACAAACTCAGTGATATTGTAAAGGATAATATACCATACCAAGTTGGATTTTTCACCATATTAGTACTGAGAAAATCAATGACTATCATAACACATACAAGAAAAAAAAGCATCTAATGGAAACTCTAAAAAACAGAAAATAAAAAAGAATTTCCTTAATCTGATAAAAATATGTCTACAGGAAAAAAAAAACTTATAGCAGACATTATACTGAATATTGGAATATTAAACCCTTTCCCCTTGAGATGAAGAATAAAATGACAATGTCTTTGTAATCACATGTAAAGTTGTTATATGGTGATTGAGACAAAGCAGGCACTCAAAAAATATTAGATATTTAGCAATTTTTACAACTCTCTAGTTAGAGTCTTTCAGCTAACTCTGTACTGTATCCCTTTTAATTATTATTTTTACCTACTTATGACATTTTATCTGTTTGATCTGTTTTTAGTTTTGGTTTTGTTTTTATCTTATTTACAAACTGTCATTATAGTTTCACCTCTACTACTCAATTCTCTCCCTTTAATTTTTAAATTTACCTTTATCTTTGTTATACTAATGCTTTTATTGTTAGTTGTTACAACAAGAACCATTCCAACTACCTCCAAGTAGCTTTTCTCTCCATAACTATTCACCAACATAAAGGAAAGATATTTTAATTTTTATAATCTAATCCTATCAATGGTCATTCTTAAATTTTACCTACATGCTTAGTTTAATCTTCTAATGAAGTAAAAAAAAAAAAAGTATTGGTGAGTATGTGAAGGAAAATGGAACCTTGTATGCTGGTAGGAATTTAAATTGTTGTAGCAACTATGGAAAACAATGGAGATTCCTCAGAAAGCTAAATATAGAACTACGATATGGCCCAGCAGTCCCTCTTCTGGATATATACCAAAAGGAAATGAAATTAGCATCTTAAAGAGACATCTCCACTCTCACGCCCTCGTGTGCATTGCAGTATTATTCACAATAGCCAAGACTGGGAAATAGTCTGTGTCCAATGACGGATAAATGGATAAAGAAACTGTGCCGCATTTACACCATGGAATATTAGTCAGCCTTCAAAATGGATATTCTGCCATTTGCAACAACATGGATGAATCTGGAAGACATTAGGCTAAATGAAATTAACCAGACACAGAAAGACAAAAGGCTGCATTATCTCATCTGCATGTGCAATCTAAAGAAACTTATCGCATAGAAGCAGAGAGTAGAATGGTGGTTACCAGAGACTGGGAAGTAGGGGAAATGGAGGGATGTTGATCAAAGGGTAGAAGGTGGCACTTATGTAGGAGGAGTGAGTCTAGGGATATCATGTACAGCCTGGAGACTATAGTAAATAATATTGCATTGAATGCCGAAAATTTACTGAAAGTAGATCTCAGGTGCTCTCATCACATACAAAAAAGATACCAATGTTAATTACTTTGATAATTATTTGATTATGCATGAGTATCAAATCACATTGTGCATCTTAATCACATGCAATTTTCATGAATAAAATAAACGTCATGTATGCAAAAAAGGCCACACAAGGCAAAACAAACCATTACTCAGTATCCTTACACTCCTCCCTAAAGAAGTAAAGTTTCTGAGTCATGCTCTAACTTTTTCCCCTCAATTGTTTAGCCACTCAGTCATGCCCAGCTCTTTGGACCACATGGACTATAGCTTGCCGGGCTCCACTGTCCATGGAATTCTCCAGGCAAGAATACTGGAGTGGATAGCCATTCTCCTCTCCAGGGGATCTTCCTGACCCCTGGAATTGAATTGAATTGGGGTCTCCCACACTGCAGGCATTGAATCTGGGTCTCCAGCCCTGCAGGCAGATTCTTTACCATCTGAGCCACCAGGGAGGCCCAATGTATGTCTTAGGCTCTGTGCATTTTAAATACAAAAGAAAAAAGTTTTGCCAACATTATTTATGTTTCCATTGAGCATTTCCTTATACTTGCCATGACTTTATACCACTTTGTTGCCTTTGGAGCTTACTATTTCCTTCAGTGTTCACTCTTTTCCTTCCTTGTTTAATGAACAAGGGTCAATCCTCCCTTAGTCACTGTATCTACTTATAAAAGAAAATATCTTCATTTTTAACTTGCTTCTAAATCATAGCTTAATGCAGTCTGGAAATCTAGGGTGACTTTTTTAAGGTTTATTTATGTATTTATTGGCTGTGGTGGGTCTTTGTTGCTGAACATGCAGTTTTTCTCTAGTTTCGGTGAGTGGCAGCTAGTCTTTAATCAAAGAGTGTGACTTTCTCATTGTGGTGGCCTCACTTATTGCAGAGCATGGCTCTAGGCTCATGGGCTTCAGTAGTTGCAGAGGGTGAGCTCAGTACTTGTGGTGCACAGGCTTAGTTTCTCCACGGTACGTGGGATCTTCATGCTGCTGCTGCTGCTGCTAAGTTGCTTCAGTTGTGTCCGACTCTATGCAACCCCACAGACAGCAGCCCACCAGGCTCCCCCGTCCCTGGAATTCTCCAGGCAAGAACACTAGAGTGGGTTGCCATTTCCTTCTCCAATGCATGAAAGTGAAAAGTGAAAGTGAAGTCGCTCAGTCATGTCCGACTTTTAGCGACCCCATGGACTGTAGCCCACTAGGCTCCTCCATCCATGGGATTTTCCAGACAAGAGTACTAGAGTGGGGTGCCATTGCCTTCTCCAGGGATCTTCCATGACCAGGGATCAAATAGGTGTCCCTTACATTACAAGGCGGATTCTTAACCACTGGACCACCAGGGAAGCGCCAAGGTTACATTTTGTAAATTTTTTCCCTTAAGTACATTGGAGATTTTCCCTCACTTCAAATCCTGTGGAGGAGGAAATGGCAACCCACTCCAGTATTCTCACCTGGAGAATCCCATGGACAGAGGAGCCTGGTGGGCTACAGTTCATGGGGTCCCACACAGTCGGACACGACTGAAGGGACTGAACATGCATGTATCCTTTTCTGCCAACAAATCTCCATTTAAAAAGCAATTCCAGTTTATGCCTGATCACGGGAGATGAAACGGTTATGCGGATCTTTTAATGAACCGAGTATTACCTAATCCACTGAATGTTAGCATTCTATCTCCATTGTATGGAGATGGTATATGAAAAACTGGATCTGATGGTGAGACTGTCGGGGTTTCAAGTGTAACACTAATGTGATCTGACATGTTTTAAGAGGATCACCATGGATCTGTGCTGAGAGCTAGGGTAGAAACAAAGAAGCCAATTACAGGGTGTGGTAGGAAGCAGGAAAATATCATGGTGATGTCTACCTGGGTTCCAGCAATGGACGTGCTGAGAAGTGCTGGAATTTAGGATGCATTCTGAAAATAGAGTCGACAGATCTATTAAAGGATTAGCTGTGAGGGAGGTGGAAAGGGTGAGAGAGAGAGCAAATTAAAAATGATTTCAAAGTTTTAGGTTGAGCGACTAGGAAGGTTGGGGTTGCTATTTCCTGCCATGTGGAATCCAGCAGGAGGAGCAGCTCTGGGAGGGAATGAGGAGCGTAGTAAACTTGAGCTGCACACTCAGTGTCTCAGTGACGCTCTCACGTAGAAGGCTGAATATCGACGTCTGGAGTTCACATTAGAGTTTGGGTTAAAGAGCCATGGTTCTCTGTCATAGCACCTGTGATAGTCTGCTGGATTTTTGTGCATGTTTGTACTCTTAAGTAAACTGTAAGCTCTTTAAGGTTAGCAAAAGTTTGGAGGTGATTTGTTGCCTAGGAAAGAGAACTCCACTTGGCTAACAAAACGCTGGGAAAGTCTGATTTGCAAAGCAGGTTGTGAGCCTTGAGCATAGCTGGGCAGGCACACTGATGCAGACCCTTGCCAAATAGAGATGGTATTGTGGGGCTGAGATGGGTGGTTTCTGTCTTCACGTGTTCAGTTGCCATTTTTTCATGCAAATTCTGCAAAAGGAGGTACACACTTCTGCTTGCTGAGGGAGAGGTTCCAAAATGCAAACCTGATGTCATCATTGTCTTTTCACACCAGCCAGCTTCTTTCTCTTTCAGGGATTCCCCCTTCCTCCTCCACCTAAAGCTCCTGGGCATTTTGTCTACCACCATTTCCCCTGTGCCTCTAGGAAGGGACCCTGTGAAGGAGGTGGGCTGACACCTTGGTCTACATCCTTCCCTTGTCTTTCGGGACAAGTGTCCTTTCAGATCCAATATTTGGAGAGCTTTCTGTCTCTCTTAAACTCGTCGTCATGCCAGACAGACATCAAAGGAGGCCATTCGGGTTGCTTACAAGATACAGACACATAGTGTCCGTATAAGACATGGATACATGTCTTATAAGAGTGTTGAAGGATCCGGGCCTTCCTCCTCTCTCCGAGGGGGTCTTCATGAATGTGTTAGGAAGACATAAAGAGTTCTCTGTGTGAAGCATAACCAGCTTTCCGCACATCTGGAAAGCTTCCCCAATCTGTTTGAACAAAGCAGCTGGAGGAAGACCAATGTACCCTGGCTCTGCTGCTCTCAGCATCACCGCACGTCGCAGAACCTTTCCTGGGGAAGTGCTGAGCTGGCCACAGCAGTGGCTGTAGCTTCATGCCATCCAGCTGATGGAGTTTTGTCCACGACTGGGGCATCCTTCTCTTCGTATGGCTCGCCAGGCTGGTCTGGCCTGGGGATGGGACACCTGAATCATTCCGGGAGCCAGACCTCCAATGGTAATGTCTCTCTCCCTTTCCCTCCCCAGTTTCCTTGTGAAAAGTGAAAGTCACTCAGCTGTGTCTGACTCTTTGAGACCCCGTGGACTATACAGTCCATTCTCCAAGCCAGGATACTGGAGTGGGTAGCCTGTGCCTTCTCCAGGGGATCGAACCCAGGTCTCCTGCATTGCAGGCAGATTCTTTACCAGCTGAGCCACAAGGGAAGCCCTACTTTTCCTTGCGGGCATGTCCAAATTCACCGGCCAAAATCCAGGTCTGAATTTTGTCATCCTCCTGGTAATCAGCGTCACTGTCCTGCTAACAGCAGTTTCTTGCTGCCTCCTTTTACCAATTTGTTTAGGTTAGGGTCATTTCCCAGGTGTTGAGATAAAATAACCAACATAATTAGGAAATTCCTGTATTTTCACAAAAAAGCCTTTATTCAACCATGCCTTCTCCTGGGGGCTTGGATGCTGAGGTCAGAATTTTCATGGTGTCCACTGTCAGTAGAGACAATAGTGTTGCAGGTGTTCATATGCTGGAACTGGAAACAACGCAACGCTGCTTGCGTCTTCATCCTCAGCACCAGTTTTTCGTGGAGCTCCAAGTGTGGTGACTCTTATTTTTGTTCAAATTTGTATAGAATATAAAAATTCTAGGCATCTAAGTTTCAAATCATCTTAATCCTCTCTTTAACTTTTGTGGCACTGCCTACTTCTCACTTTGGTCAACATAATCCTTTTTCAGAAATGATAAATAAGAATGGAGCTATTGTAAACTGTAGCAACATGTGAGGGGTTCATCTCGTGTTTTTGGCAAGAAGCAGATATTTGTGATCTGTAGTACTGGACCAAGCACAGTGACATGTTTAAGTCTTGTCTTGGTCTCTGTCTCTACCATTGGGCAAAATAATTATTCTCTACACGTCTAGTTCTCCAAAAAGCCTATTTTTATATTTTACGTGTGCTTTGACTTTTATAAAAAATCCTCTCTTGGTTTCTTTCAAGACCTGTCCATTTGTCCTGGGGGGACCCTTTGAGAATCACAAGCTTGTAATTTTTATCAGGTTTGAGCATTCACAAGAAAAGCAGATAGTAAGAAGCATGGGGTCCCTGTACAATGGAAACGAATATGTATTTTTAAGACTCTGATAAAACTCGGAATGTTTTTCCCTTGATCCCCTTCAAATTTATTTTAACAAAGTGCATATAGCTTTGTATATTCATTATAACCTATGCATACTGAGTTAGACTGGAGTCTTGAAAAAACAGCCAGCACCTCATCTTTCTTTCACACACACACACACACACACACACACACACACACACACACACTGCTCCATGAGAGGACAAGTCTTTGGGAAATTATTAACACCATTTTCACTCTAAGTAGGGGTTCAGAAAATAAACATACTCACAACAAAACACAAATGTAAATTGATGGTAATAACAGTGAAATGAAATATTGTGAAACCAGCATGTAAATTCTTCAAAGTTTAAAGAACCGTGGAAAATTGAACTCTAATGGAAACTATTAATAGCTCAGATTTCTGTCTTGAGTTCATAAATTATAGGGAATTCATCTACTTGCTGGTATTTCATCAATTCCCTGAAAGTTTACAGCTATTCTTATCCACGGAGTTATTACTTTTTTTTAAGATCCATCATTTAAGTTTATTGGTTATTAATTCGTTTATTTATGGTTACCTGGGTCTCCACTGCTGCTTGCAGGATTTCTCTAGCTGCAGCAAGTGGGGTTGCTCTCTAGTTGCAGGGTGTGGGCTTCTCATTGTGGAGCACAGGTTCTAGGCGCATGGGCTTTGGTAGTTGTGGTCCATGGGCAGCATGTGGAATCTTCCCGGGCTGGGCATCTAACCTCCATTGGCAGATGTCTCCTGTATTGGCAGGCAGATTCTTAACCGCTGGACCACCAGGGAAGTCCCCTAATTACTCATTTTTAACCTATCAGAGGGAGTCTAAGGTGGTCCTGTGGAGATTATAAAATCCTATTTTACCTTCACCAGGGATTAAGTTTACCTGGATTATTCCAGGTTATAAAACAATACTATTAAAGATGCTCTCTGAAATATGCTTCAGTTCAGCTCAGTTCAGTTGCTCAGTCATGTCTGACTCTTTGCGACCCCATGAATCACAGCACGCCAGGCCTCCCTGTCCATCACCAACTCCCGGAGTTCACTCGGACTCATGTCCATCAAGTCAGTGATGCCATCCAGCCATCTCATCCTCTGTCCTCCCCTTCTCCTGACCCAAATCCCTCCCAGCATTAAAGTCTTTTCCAATGAGTCAACTCTTCGCATGAGGTGGCCACAGTACTGGAGTTTCAGCTTCAGCATCATTCCTTCCAAAGAAATCCCAGGGCTGATCTCCTTCAGGATGGACTGGTTGGATCTCCTTACAGTCCAAGGGACTCTCAAGAGTCTTCTCCAACACCACAGTTCAAAAGCATCAATTCTTCGGCCTCTTCACAGTCTAACTCTCACATCCATACATGCCTACTGGAGAAACCATAGCCTTGACTAGATGGACCTTAGTTGGCAAAGTAACATCTCTGCTTTTTAATATGCTATCTAGGATGCTCATAACTTTTCTTCCAGGGAGTAAGAGTCTTTTAATTTCATGGCTGCAATCACCATCTGCAGTGATTTTGGAGCCCCCAAAAATAGTCTGACACGGTTTCCACTGTTTCCCCATCTATTTCCCATGAAGTGATGGGACTGGATGCCATGATCTTCTTTACCTCCCACCAATACACAAACACACACACACAAGTTATGTACTTAAGAACACAGATATGCACAAACCTGTGGGCACACTCAGAGTGCACTAGTTCATGGGCTGGGCAGTGGGCGAATTCTGTTCTTCCCCAAACATATTTTGTGCTCTACGCCTCCTCCTTATACTAGAGCCTATTTGTGACTGCTTTAGTTGAAGTGTTGAAAAGAGGAAGAGCATTTTAGGAGTCTGCCCTGAAGACAATTAAGATGGATGAAGCTTAATGAGTACAGTAGATCTTTGGTTGTGTATAGAGAACCAGCAGCATAGACTTCCCAGGTTCCTAGCTTACTCAGTCTGTGTCGTGAACTTTCTGGGGCTGTCCTTACTTGGCACTGTTGAAAGTCTGTTTTGCCATATTTGTACATTTATTCCTTATCTGGGCTGCCTCCTTTCAACTTACTGGTGTTTTGTATGCTCCACATGATTAATACCCTAGGTTTACTGAGGGTATTTTATCATTTATAGTTTCCAATTATTTTAAGAGTTGTATGCAATGTATTACAATTTCCATTCTGCTGTTGAGAAAACTGAAGATTAGAGAGATCACCCTGCCTCAATCTCAGGTCTGGTGAATAGTTTGAACTTGGGTCTGTTAGCCCCAAGATACACGCATGCTTCTAACCCCTATGCTAGACTGTCTCCAGAGTTCCGAAATCTAGGCTAGACTAAAGCTGGGTATCTGCTTCCATCCTACATTTAAATTAAGAAGGGAAGTGAGAGAAGTTTACATACTCATTAAGTTTCTCTACTAGTTCTTCAGAAAAGCCAGAGTAACTTTTCTCACAGAAAACCCTTATTGAAGAAGTTTCCTACATCACAACAGCCTCAGGCTGATAAATAGCAGCCACAGAACAGAAATCTACAGTTTCGTGCCCACTAGCAGGTCACCGGAAGCCCAGGTTCCTTAGAGAACTTTCCTCGGAGGGGGTTTCCGTGTCCGGCTGCCTTTAAAGATGGCCGCCTTCCCCCGCCCCTTCCTGTTGCTCTCTGGTCTTCATCTTCCCCCGGGGCTCCCTCACTCCTGGCTTTCTCTCTCAGCCATGTCGCCATGACCCTCTCTGCTTTTCTGTTCATTTTCTGTTCAGCTCACTGAACTGGACGGGTAACACGCTCATAGTTTGTTCCTGGGACACCAAGCTGTTCTGAGTTCTTAGTTTCTCCTTGTTCTCTCAGCAGTTGGCACTGTAGTTCCCAGTTTTTGTCTTTTTTTTTTAACTCTTTTAACTAAAAGAGTTCTCTAGTCAAGTTCCTTCTCGCCAGAGCAGTCTGAAAGGTAATTGGAGTGTCTCGCCTCACACTGCCTAAACAGCACCCCCCTCACCCGGCCCACCAACCTCAGTCACCATTCCTCTCACCCCACTGGGAGCCAGGCCTGGATGTTAAGGACTGGCCTGCATTCTAGGCCAGCTCTGCTTCTGGACTTCAGCCCTCAACCTCAGTTTGTATCAATCATTGCAATTAGAGAGATGTTTTTTAAAAATTCAAACATTATTAATATTTTAAGTGGAAGCTAAAAATTATTTGGTAGGGGCTTCCCTGGTGGCTCAGTGGTAAAGAATCTACCTGCCAATGCAGGAGATCCAGGGAGGATCCCTGGGTCAAGAAGACTACCCGCCCTCCACCCCAGTGAAGGAAATGGCAACACAATCCAATATTCTTGCTGGGGAACAGAGGAACCTGGAGGCCTACAGTCCATAGGGTCACAAAAGAGTCAGACAAGATTTAGTGACTAAACAACAACAAAAAATTATTTGGTACTATTAATAAATAGAGAACAAAATATAACAAAGTAGTACCAATGAGAAATAAAAATTACTTTAAGAACATATTTTATTTTAATTTTATTCCTTTAAAATTTATACTTTATAGTCATAATGATGCAGATATAAATGTATAATTTTAAAATAATGAACTGTGCAGATGTAGATGGATTTGTTTAGTACTTTTTGTATAGATAGGAATAAATGGCCAAAATAGATGCTAGAAGTGGGGTCTTTGAGATGAAGAAGAAATAGCAGGATGCTCTCACAGAAACTTATATTAGGAACACTTAAAAATTGTGGTACAGAGTAAAAAGGAATTTTCTTTGTCTTCTTTCCCGTGATTTTCTCTTTAGAATGTCTTCTAATTTCAGTGGCATCTCCATTTTGTTTTTCCTCTCTAAGTGGGAAATGCCAGTTAGGCCAACTTCATCTCAACCTTGCAATACCATGAAACGAAGAGTCGGACACTAAGAGTCGGACACGACTGGGAGACTGAACAACAACCAGGGCCGAGCACATGAGACCTCTGCTCCACACTCTCCGCTGCCTTCCCAGCTGGACACCTCAAAGGCCACCAAAGCCGTGCTGATTACATCACACCACTCTCCCTTCTTGCCTCATCAACCACAGTTCTCCTCACCTTCACAGACTCTGCTGTGCCCTCCCTGGCCCCTTGCTCTCCACTCACGGCAGGCAGCTCCTCCCTCAGGTTTTCATCGCTTCAGGATTTTCACATCGTTAATGCGTTGACCTAGTTGGGTCTTTTCTCAGTTATGACGTTCTTAATGAGTCCTTTATCGACCAACCAGATTTGCTCCCATCCTTTTCTCTTGCTTTATTTATCTCCTAGACACTTATCACCATCCAATATACTATCTTATTTATCTGTTTTATGTCTATCCTCCTCTAGGGCAAAGTAAACTCCATTAGGGCAGAACTTTTCATTTATCTCAAAGGCCTAGACACTGTCTGGCACATACTGAGTCTTGATAAATGTTTGTTGAATAAATAAATACATATACCTATATATATGTTTATATATATTTTCGTGTGGTCATGTATGGATGTGAGAGTTGGACTGTGAAGAAGGCAGGGCGCTGAAGAATTGATGCTTTTGAACTGTGGTGTTGGAGAAGACTCTTGAGAGTCCCTTGGACTGCAAGGAGATCCAACCAGTCCATTCTGAAGGAGATCGGCCCTGGGATTTCTTTGGAAGGAATGATGCTAAAGCTGAAGCTCCAGTACTTTGGCCACCTCATGCAAAGAGCTGACTCAATGGAAAAGACTTTGATGCCGGGAGGGATTGAGGGCAGGAGGAGAAGGCGACGACCGAGGATGAGATGGCTAGATGTCATCAAGGACTTGATGGATGTGAGTCTGAGTGAACTCCGGGAGATGGTGATGGACAGGGAGGCCTGGCGTGCTGCGATTCATGGGGTCGCAAAGAGTCGGACACGACTGAGCGACTGAACTGAAGTGAACTGATATATAGTTTGTTGCCCTTAAAGTTAGTTCAGTGAATTTTAACTATCATTTAACTGTGCGTGCCCCCTAAATAGCTTCAGCCATGTCAGACTCTTTGTGACCCTATGGACTGTAGCCCGCCAGGCTCCTCTGTCCATGGGATTCTCCAGGCAAGAATACTGGAGTGTGTTGGCATGCCCTCCTCCAGGGGACTTTTTAACTATGATACAATGTAACTCTTTTAGTTTTATAATATATGGAAAGGGGGGTTCGGTTCACTCAAGGACTAGGACTCCTTGGAAGGGATCAATACTATTGTTTTGATGCATCATATTTGAGATGAGAACAAAGGATTTCACCAGAAATAATTTGGGCTTTCAGCAAATACAATATTTAACTTGGGAGACATATGTATCTTTAAAAAATTCCAAGAAATATATTTAGAAGAATTCTCTTTCAATATATTTGTTACTTAGAATATTTGTTTAAAAAATGCTCAGATCGTCTCTACTGCTCAGAGTCCTTACTGAAGGTAAGTTCATGGATGCAGAATTGGAACTCAAAGGAATGATTTTATTGATTTTCTATTGCCCAGGTAAAGGAACTAGAAGGAAAATACCTGAAGCATCATCAGGACACCAGATTTTTGGAAAAATTAAATTTTAGAGATGCCGTGGGACAATCTAGGAAGCAATGTGACTGGGTGAACCCACTGAGGGAAAAAGACATGTTAAGGAAAGCAGCAGAGAAGAGATGCGGTGTTAGGATAACATCAACTTCAGTAAGCCATGAGCATTGGGAACAATTTCATTCCTATGGAATAATCTATCTTTTGGAAGGGGAGAGGACTGGGGGGATGATCAAAAAGCAGGGTTTTATCAGAAGTAAAGACCATCTGCAGAAATACAATCAGAACTATTACCAGTCTTCACAGAAAATGTTCATTTTTAAGGGAACTGACAGCACAGATATTCTCTTCTCTTAGGAATCAAGCTAATTCTGGCCTCAAGGTAATGGAGGAAATCAGAACCCATGGGGCCGATGGTGCCTCTAAGTTATTTCCTCTGCTCTGTTCTTACCACTGTTTTATCAGCAAGGAAGGCCTTCAGGACAGAGGTCGTGCCCCAGTTATCATCTCACAGGACATTCCTGAGGTCACACATTTCCAGGACACAACTGAGATACTGCGAACAGGAGCCAAGCAGTTGCTTTCCTTCTGCCCTAAAGAGGTTCCTCCCAAGCACCTCATCTTTCAGCAGCTCTTATAGAACAAGTATGTCAAGTTCTCAAGGCCCTGCTATCAGGCCTCACTTATTTCTGACTTTTCCCAGGTAGAGACACTTGTTATGGGATACACAGTCTCTTTTGATAGTCTTGTTGGATTGGCCAAAATTAATCTTTTATGATGTCATGCATGTATTAAATTTCAAAAATGGGATCTTGTCTCTATGATTCTGATGCAAGATACTTCTACATTCTTTGTTAACCATGAAATATGATTTCTTTTAATGGTCATCAATCAATAATCTTTGTTAGGTTTTAAACTTTGTTATATGGAAAGAGCTCTCTTATTCATTTGAAGATCCTTGAAATTAAGGGCTGTATCTAATGCATCTTTCTTTCCTTACAACGTGCTACTTGCCCATATTAGATGCTCAGTAAAAGCTTCTTAGATAGGTGAATAGCTCAACTGATAAATGAAAGGTTGATTTAAAAATTCAGACCTAGTCTCTGTCCCTAAGAACCTTAATAAGTAGGTGAGGAAACAATATACAATTTAGTCAAAATATTAACATGGGATAATAAATGCCCAGCAGGTGGGACATAGATGATAAGTTCTCATGAACTTCTAAATAGATTTCCTGGTGGAAGTTGGATTTGATCTATGTATTGAGAAATGAGTGGGATTTCAGTAACTGGAGAAGATGTTAGGGTCTCCCTAGCTGGGTAGAGATAGGAGTAAAGACCCAGGTATGGAGAGCTATTAGATGTGTTCTGGGTATAGCAATTAGTTTGTGTGGTACACACACAGTGAGATTAGTTTAGCAGAGGAAGGAGGCCTAGAATGCCAAAGGAATCGGTTTCGGTTTTATCCTGTAGACAACATTGAACTCTACAGTAATAGAACTAACCTACTCACCAGAGACTTCCAGAATCACGGAGTGATGTGAGAGACACAAGTTAAGGACAGACGTAGAAAGAAGTGCCGTAAGAGTGACGAATGCTGCAATGAACGTGAGAATTAGGGTATAGTGATTGATTCTATGTTGGCTTAGCTCGCAAGACAGCTGGCCCAGGCTCTGTCTTCAAGCTGGTGCCCAGAGAGAGCCAAAAAACAATGAGACAATGGCTTCAGGAGGAAGGGCCCCAGACACTCAGCCTCGGGAGCCATCTTCAGGCAATTCATCTCACTCCTAATTGTCCAGTGTCTTCCTATGAGACCAGAAATCCTGCCCGACACACTGGCCCCTGGACAGCCTCCGGCAGCACTAATTACCAGTGTTTTCCAAGGTCTTCAAATCTATCCTGAGTCATGTAGAAAGCCTCTAAATTATTTTCAAGGACTTTAAAAACTCACAGGAAAAAGTCATTGAATTGCTTAACACAACACATATCTCTCTTTCAATCAAAACATATACAAAATAACTGAGATTTCTTTATATTTTAGTGGCTGAAAGCCACATGCAGAATTTTTTTTAATTGTTACCCCTTTTAGGGAGTAGCAAAAACCAATAGCAAATTTAATTTTTGGCTGTGTAGAGAATTATCACAATGTTAAAATATATTTTTAAAATATGGTTTATAAAGGCCCATGCTTTTTCCTAAATCTACAATGATGGATTTTCAACCTCCAAGTCTGAAGAGACTACTTAAGTTTGGCTGGGTTTGCAGAGGAAGCACCTTGCCCTTCCTAGAAATGTAGCTTGTTTTAAAAATGAACTTCAAGAAAACAAATTGATTCAGAATTTTAAGGGGGGGGGGGTGGTGGTGAGGAGCTTGGCTGCAGCTAAGAAAACTTGGTATCTTCCCTGTTAAGTTTTTCAGTCTCATAGCTTCATGGAGTAAGAGGGTGTCGTGAACTTGGATAGCAGCCATTCTAGAAAAATCTAATCAGGATGGGATTTGGTGTTAATTACTTCAGTAGTTTAGAGAAATGGAAACAGAGGCTGAAGGAGGTGAGGTGGTTTTTGTATTTCTGGAGAGATTTGGTGCTTGTAAGGAAGCCTAAAGTTAGGGTCCTTGTCCTCACCAGGTAGTTCCAGGGAAATAGCTCCCCTGAACATGCTAACCAGAACCCCACCCCCAGGCCCATAACAGGCCACCCCTGTTTGTGCTTGACCTTGTCTAAGCATCAGTTATATCGGCATTATCCACCGGCAGGTGGTCTTACCTGACTTTCTTTTTAGCTTTTCAGCATTTCCCCTGCCTGAACCTCAGCTCCCTGTCCTCCCAATGACCTGTGACTGATCACCTCGGATCCCTGCCTTTCTTTCCTGTTCTGACCTCTCAAAACTGCTGTAGGCCTTTGACCTTGACCACCTGAGTTCCCACACCTGGCTCCTGCTGGCATTAAACCAGGAGGACACTCCTACCCAGGTGTCCCACTCGCTAGTCCTGACCTCGCCTCTGAATTCCTCTCTTCACTCCCATTCTCAGACCCCACACTCCAGTAAGACCTCATTATGGAGGTCTGTGGAGTCACTTCCTTGGGAAGTTTTCATAAGAAAGGCTGAATAAACTTGCTTAGATAGTGCGCGTCTAGCCTTGGCCTCAGAGGCGTCCCTGTAATTCTATGACCCTCACCAACATTGTTGCTGCAAACCACAGGGGCCACGCTGGAAAGAAAGAATTTCTGTGGGTAACAAACATCTCTGACAATCTCCTCTCAGGTTCAGTCTCAGGTCTCCCTCACAGGAGATGTGTCATGTTTGTGTGAATGTAAGTCTTGGAAATACAAAAAGGAATGTAGAATTACAACGATGCAGACTAAAGCAAGAACCACAAAAATGAAGCACTTCCATTTCTCCTCTAACCGCTCAATGTTTCTAGTAAGCAATCTGCATTGGCAGCCCTTATCATTTATTTCACCTTTGGAGAGATTTCTGGAGCTTTAAATTGTGCTCACATGCCAAGTGGCTTCAGTTGTGCCTGACTCTTTGTGACCCCATGGACCGTAGCCTGCTAGGCTCCTCTCTGTCCATGGGATTCTCCCTGCAAGAATACTGGAGTGGGTTGCCATTTCCTCCTCCAGGGGACCTTCCCGACTCAGGAATTGAACCTGCGTCCCTTATGTCTCCTGCATGGCAGGTGGGTTCTTTACCACTGGCGCCACCTGGGAAGCCCTTGTTCAAGGGGTTGGAAACAAGTCAGGCTTTGCTGAATGAAGCCTCCCCTCACACCTCTGTGTGCAGGTCATGGTGACAACTTCTACAGATTGACCTTGGGGCCCAGAAAGGTGTAAGGTGAGAGCATGTCTTGGAAACACAGAACAAGGTGAACCGATGACAGACGTCGAAGAGTCTGGAAGGGACAAGCCCTGGTCAGACTGCTCTGTGTCATGCAGGGCCCCCAGAGGTGAGGTGAGGCAGGTAATGGGATTAGGCTGAAGGAAGCTCCCTTTCTCCCCTGGCGTGTTGCTGTAGCATACAGGCTGCCGTCTTTTCTGTTAGACATTTTCCATTGTGCACAGAGAGGCAGAGGGGGCTATTGGTCCCAGAAAGAAGGACCCCGAGGCTCAGCCCAGGAGCCAACTCCAGGCAATCCATCTTACTTCCTACTGTCTGCTCTTTTCCCACGAGAGCTGACTTGCTACCCGACACCCTGGCCCCCGGACAGCCTACGCTGGGCATTTCCTGCAGCAGCACTTATTTCCTAGTGTCTTTACAGGAATCCTGACCCAGAAATGCACCTCAATAGGTAAGAAGTTTCTTAAAAAAAAACACAAACAAACAGGGGAACCAAACCGAGAGATAAAACATTCTTGGGCTCTGAGGAACTCAGAAGCCCGAGGCTGGAGCACAATTCACACGTTGGTCAGCCAGCTCTGCGCAGGCTGATAAGTCATTTCGAGAAAAACAAATGAATTCATATCTGATAAACCAGCACATTGATAATACCGAATTCCTTTCGCCTTTCTAAGACGCTGTCTGGCAGGGGGCTGGGCAAGTCCATGCTCTGCCTGGGCTGAGGGAGGTGAGCTTTACTGTAGCTGCTCACAATGGACTATTTCTCGGTTTAGCCAGCCCTACCGGGATTGGACTGGGTAGCTCCCGCTTCCCCCCAAATAATTTAGACATGTCCCCATACCTGCTGTGAGAAGGGCAGCTGATAAAATCTGTTTTGAAAAGGTCCATTGTTCCAATCACAAATAAGAACAGCTGAGTGGATCCCAGGAGAGTTTTTATGATTTTTTTGAAAATGTTTTTGAGGGGATAGTTCCTGGCTGTCCCACCTAAACGGTACTGCCCGCTGTACACACACACACACATAGACACAAATGTGAAAGAGATTCTCTTCAGAGTCATTCTCAGACACCATGCAACCCAGTGACTCCAGAGAAAAACAGATTGAATAGTCTAGAAACTGGGGCTGGATCTGAACTGCTAGCTTTCTAGATTTATAGGATGACTTCTGAATTCTGCATTCAGACTTAGCATGGCTTATATTTAACAATTATTCTTTTTTTTTTAAGTCTTTACACACTGTATTTTCTTGTTTTATTGGGTTTTTTTGCTTGTGACAGCTCCAAGCCATTTCTTCTGCCTTTCTGCACTCAACTTGTATTATTGCATCATTTCTTTATTGTCAGGTCAAATTATACTTTTATTCTATTCTTCTTGATGTTAAATGGTAGAACAAAGATGCCTGAATAATCTAGTGGCTATAAGCATGGCTTATATTAATACAAAGTGGAAAAGCAGTCCAGAAGAGCAATTTCTGATTCTTTCTGAGCAAGTTGAGGATCTTTTTCTACAAAAGATGATATTTAAGTTGGATTGTGAAGGACAAGTAGGAAATAAGCAGGTGTTTATTTCCAAATACAGGACTTCCCTGATGGTTCAGAGGTAAAGAATCTGCCTGCCAAGAAGGAGATAAGAGTTCAATCCCTGGGTCAGGAAGATCCCCTGGAGTAGGAAATGGCAACCCACTCCAGTATTCTTGCCTGGGAAATCCCATGGACAGAGGAGCCTGACGGGCTACAGTTCATGGTGTCACAAGAGGCAGACATGACTCAGAGGCTAAGCCACCACTACCATTTCCAAATACATATGGCACAGTATGGGCCTGCTTAAATATTCATTCATTCATTCCCAGAAAAACTTGCTTGAGCACTGGGAATATAGTGATTAATAAGATGGACCTGGTTGTGTTCATCGAACAAGGTGATATAGTTGTTTACGAACTACAGACAAGTAAAAAAATTATAATCTGACTGATGCTGAAGCTGAAACTCCAATACTTTGACCACTGGATGCTAAGATCTGACTCATTGGAAAAGACCCTGATGCTGGGAAAGATTGAGGGCAGAAGGAGAAAGGGACGACAGAGGATGAGATGGTTAGATGGCATCACTGACTTGATGGACATGAGTTTGAGCAAGCTGCAGGAGTTGGTGATGGACAGGGAAGCCTGGCACGCTGCATGCAGTCCATGGGGTCATAAAGAGTCAGACATGACTGAGAGACTGAACTGACTGACTGAAGCCAGCAAAAAGAATAGGGACGGTGTACTTTAGCAACACATTCCCTCGATGGTTCAGTGGATAAAGAACCCACCTGCAGAAACAAGAGATGCAGGTTCAATCTCTGTTTCAGGAAGATTCCCGGAGGAGGAAGCAGCAACACACTCCAGGATTCTTGCCTGGAAAATCCCATGGACAGAGGAGCCTGGCAGGCTACAGTCCACAGGGTCACAAAGAATCAGACCCAATTGAGCGACTAAGCACAGCACACAATGCAAGTAGAAAGATGAGGAAAATTAGGCCCCTACTTCCATGCTGCCTCCGCTTGGGCCCTTCCTCAGTGAAGGGAAGAGGAAGTCTTCTCTTGCTATTGTTTCCACAGCAACAAAGCAAACCATTTGTTGGAGTCCCTTAAGAGAATTATCAGATATATTAAAAGTTTTGATCAAAAGATTCAGTATTAAATTGAAATGCATCCTCCTATTTTGCTCTCATAAGTCCAAATTAAGAGATCTTTCTTAAAGTATGCATTAGATTTTGGTTTCCATCAGGCATGGACCTTGGTGTGTAACTGTCCTTACTTCTCCTTGTTTGATGCACCTGGCTCTCAGACAGTTCTGGGGTCCAGAGAACATCCTCCTCATCCACACTGGGATGTAGATGGCACCCTCTTCTCACCTGCAGCCACTGCACCTGAGTCTATGGGGCAGATGCCTCTGGGCCTCCTAGTTTCTCTTAGTTCCAAGCAAGAAGTGTCAACTAAGTGAACACTAAGGTCCTTTTCAACCATCTTACATTCAGAATTTCCTTTTTCTGTTCACTTGCTAGATGAGTCTTTGAGATCAATAGTGCTTTTGTATCATTAGAGGGCAGACTTCCCTTGGAGTAGAAAGCGAAGGAGAGTCTTGAGAAATTAAAATATTTGATATGAAGTGTTGGGTTATTCTCTTGGAGGGTGAGCATCAGAAAAGGAGGGAATGGAGGGCAGAGGAGATAATGAAAGAATCAGCCACTCAGCCTTGAGCAAATGTTCACTATTAATTGAATGTTTAGTGTGTAGGGAGGTATGTCAAACTACAGGTCCCACTGGTAGATCATGAATGGGTTTATTACATCACAAATAGCAGTAAAAAATAAAATAAAACAAAATAGAAAACATGGTGTATTTTGTGCAGTAAGAAGACATACCTATTCATGAAATTTTGCTTTGTAAATGTATGGGTGGGGATACGTACTAAATCACAATATAAGATTTATTCCTAACGGTACATAGAGCTTGAACATTTTGAGAAATATTGACCTAAGGGATCACACATCACCTTAAGGGTTAAATGTTTTTAATATTATATACTGACATGAAAATTATTTTCATATTTAATGGGAAAATTTTTATTCAATATAAAATAAATTTAATGTCTGGCTGAAGCACAATAAGACTCATGCAGATAAACCAGAATAATAAGTATTACAGAACTGATTAGAAAATATTCTGTTTCATTTATAGACTCCAATATCTTTTGCCTTGAAATTGGTAGCACTTTCCTCTCTTATAAGTCCCTTTTCTTCTCTATTTAAAACCACTGTAAACTGATTATTGACTTTGAAGTCAGACCTGCATCTGGATCCAAAGTCCACCATTCCCTATATGTAGGACTTTGGGAAAATTATTTAGCATCCTTCTGCCCAGTTGCCTTGTCTTTAAAATTAGGGCAGTTGGGCTTTGCACATAGAGTTGTTTTCACCGTGTCAGCTAATGTTGGAAAGTAATTAGTCCAGGCTCTAGGATGTAGTAAGCTCACAATAAATGATAGTTCTCATGATTAAAGATGATTAAACAGTTTTCCCTTCTTCTTAGTCTGGGAAGCTGAAGTCCAGAATAAGCCAAGTGATGATGACAAGTCAACCTGCATTTCCACCTCTTGGCAGGTTGCATCTTTGTCCTTAGAGCTTATGTATTTGGTGAGAATAATAAGTTAGCACAGATAGCAAAGAATAAAAGTTGATCTCAATTCACATTCACCTCCTTCTGACTTCCATGCCAATCTGGCTAAGAGGCTGTACTATTTCTGGGCTGTTTTCCAGTTGAAAAACTGAAGAATGTGGTGCCTCTGTTTAGGGTGAGTAAGTTGGCTGCCCCCTTGGGACAACTTACTGGCCTGAATAGGATTTCTCTTCTCACCTGTGCTTCAGGTCATTATCCTGTAGCATAAAGTGTTTATAAGCAGTAGCTTTCAGAATGTCCCATAATAGAGGAATTCCATATAGGTTACACTGCTGTTTTTTAATAAGGCTCCAAAATCTGGTTATTTCTCAGTATCACCAATTGGAGGTGATAAAATTCATGTGATGAAACATGAAACATCTTTTATCCCCCTGAAGTTCACTGTGTACCCCCTCTTACTGTCAACACTCTTAGGGGACCCCGACTTGGAACTTCCCAGAGACCAAGTCCACAGTTCACAGTTTCCATGTGCTAGTGAAGAGATCAATGATTTGTCTAAAACAAAAAACAGAATTTTGTACTTTTTGAGTTATAAGACATTACAGAGATCAATTAGAACAAATCCTTCATTTTACAGGTAAAGGATATTAGATTATTTGCTCCGTTTTGTCACCTGTTTAATGTGTGGCTCAGAACCTGAACTCAGACATCCTGTCTCCAGACCGGGGACCCTTCCCACTGCCTTCTAGATTCCCAACAATGGGTCTGCAGCAAAGGCAGTCCTTCCATAGTTCAAGGTCATGGTACAACTATTTAGAGTCGCCTTCACAAAGCAGGCTGGCAAATTCTCCCACAGCCCAGCCATAGGACAAACTTTCCAAGGGAGCCCGGAAACTGGGCTTTCTGCCACTCGACATCCCATATTTCTCTCTAAAGTACAGAAAAGGACTGGTTCCTTTTCTGAAGGCATTTAACTACAGGTTTCAAAAGTTAGTGAATATTCATGACTTTTAACTCAGTGATCCCAGGTTGTAGAAATTAATCATGAAGAAAATCTGGAGAAGGGCAAAGATTTAGCTGCAACGATAGCACGACATTGTTTTTAAAACCACACGATCCTGGACCTGGGGAACTGTTTAAATAAATGGCAGTATATTTATATATATAAATATTTTTTCTAAAATAAACATGTTTATTTTAGAATGATTAAAATGGTGTTTTAGGAAAAGAGAAAAAAAATGAAAAACCTGGAAAATGTTCTTGATACACTGCTCAGGAAAACTATACAGAATGATTCTAAGTTTGTAATAAGAATCTACATTTATACCTATTTTTGCTTAAAATGAAGACAGATTAAATATTCCAGTATATCAAACGACTGGGCCATTGAGATATATATATATATATATATATATATATATATATATATATATATATATATATTTTTTTTTTTTTGGCCGCACTACAAAGCATGCAGGATCTTAGTTCTCCAACCAGGCATCAAACCCACACCATCTTCAGGGGATGCACAGTCTTAACCACTGGACTGCCGGGGAAGTCCTTGGGCTGTTGGTACTTTTGTCTTGGATTTGACGGTACTTTTGAAAAATCTGAAAAAGGACATTCATTGCTTTTGTCCTGAGACAGAAGTACTCTTTAAAGTCTGATTTCTTTCCTCACTGTGCTTCTGAAGTAGTCCCCAAAAGCTGAAGACATAGGGTGGCACTCTAGACAAGGGGGTGCAATGGTGAAAACAGAGAGGACCGTACTCTGAAGATTTGTTACATGTAGTGTTTCCAGTCCTTTGGGTTTATTGTAAATTTCATCAAGCACAAGATTTTCTTTTTTTTAATGTTTTCTTCTAGA
Source organism: Ovis canadensis (assembly GCF_042477335.2). Taxonomy (NCBI): domain Eukaryota; kingdom Metazoa; phylum Chordata; class Mammalia; order Artiodactyla; family Bovidae; genus Ovis; species Ovis canadensis. The sequence goes on along the minus strand of NC_091264.1, from coordinate 58,592,669 downwards.
CTACCTAAAGGCAATAAGTCTCAAACATTCTTAAGATGAAAGCCCAGTTAAGCAGGGAAAGTCTCCATGACCTACCCTCTCCACTTTCCACCGGTTGTATCAATTTAGAGAGAAGCAAAATGAAACACATTGCAGTAACATAATTGCTGGCAGTATGGAAGAGGTACTTTATGTGAAAATCACATGAGCGTGTATGCATGACTGAAAGTTGTGAAGCATGTCAAGTAAATCTAAACTAACCCAGTAGTGTTACTACATTTATCTTGTTAGTAAGTTGCCAATGACTTAGAACAAACCCATAGACGACACATAATACCTGGAGGTGATACTACTCAAGTCGAGTTTGGGGCTTACATTTGCTCTCGCACACGGGTGTGGGAGAGTCATATTTGAACCAGAACACACAGGTGTCTTAGTTTAGCAACTAGGAAATCATAGGGCAAAAATAAACTTCATGCAAAAATGCATCACTCCACATTACAGGGTTAATCAAATAAATTACATCAAGCTAGGATAATAATATTGCTGGACCATGAGTAATTTATCACTGAAGAGCAAGATTGATAGCCATTAGAAACTCCAACCAACCAAAACAAAAATGATGAGGCACTGTTGTGAAAGTCACCTTCTCAGGAACTGTGGGATTTCAGAGAGCAGCATGCATGCCTGTGTCGTAGGGCCTGGGCAAAGCTGCCGTGAGGCTCTATTTTGTGTGTGTGTGTGGACGTGAGGTCAGAATTTTCAGTAAAATCCAGTAATAGGCTATTCTTGGATTATGATTGTGAAGTTTATATAACTTTTGATCATTAACTGAGCAGACTGGCTCTATGCAAAATGGAAATCTATGGCCTTGTACTGCTGCCTGTTTGTCGCCTGCCTGTAAGAATTCAGGGAAGGACTCATTTAGAATTGGGGCTTCCCTGGTGGTTCAGTGGTAAAGACTCCATTTACAATCCAGAAACCACAGGAGAAGAAAATTCAACCCCTGGGTCAGAAAGATCTCCTGGAGGAGGAAATGGCAACCACTCCAATATTCTTGCCTGAGAAATCTCACAGACAGAGAAACCTGGTGGACTACAGTCCATCAGCTTGCAGAAGAGTCGGACATAACTTAGTGACTAAATAAGAGCAAATAGCATTTAGAATCAGCATTCTGTCTGAGGGCCACCCATTTCCCAGGTTAACCCTTTTGATCACTGTGGGTTTAGAGGATTCTGTAAAAAAAAATTTTTTTTTAATGTAGACCATATTTTTTAATGGAGAAGGCAATGGCATCCCACTCCAGTGCTCTTGCCTGGTAAGTCCCATGGATGGGGAGCCTGGTGGGCTGCAGTCCATGGAGTCACTAAGGGTTGAACACGACTGAGCGACTTCACTTTCACTTTTCACTTTCATGCATTGGAAAGTCTTCATTCAATTTGTTACAATATCACTTCCGTTTTATGTTTCGGCTTTTTGGCCAAAAAAACATGGGATGTGGAATCTTAGTTCCCTGACCAGGGATCAAACCGGCACCACCTGCAATGGAAGGCAAAAGTCTTAACCATTGAACAACCAGGTAAATCTCTAGGGAAGCCTTAACCAATATAAACTGAAGAAATGAGTAAGAATGTGGTTAACTGGTTTACCCAGGGCCTCTGCCGGGACCAGAGGGTGGATCAAGAGCTTCTTCTGGAATATCCAAAAATCTAGAAAGTTTTTCTCCTTATATTTCTTTTTCTTCTTCTCCCCCCGCCCCCCAACTCTTTTCTCTGTTACTATCGCCCTCTTCCTGCTCAAGGAAGAGTAGTAACAGAAATAGCAGGCTGGTTGTGTAGAATATTCCATGCCAATGTTTTATTTTTTTTTTTTCTTCCTGGTAATTTTTCATTTTCTTGGTTTCTTAACAGCCATCTCTCATCTCTGAGAAATTAATTTCCTTTTCCAGTTGCTCCGCATCTGTATGCCAAAGAAATAAAGGGGGAGCTTTAGAGTTTTAAAAACAAAGAGAAGATGTTGGAATCTTTCTAATAGCCTCTATCTTCAGGGAATTAGTGATTGTGAGAAAATTCCTAACTAGGCCCAAGAAGAAAAACCTAGGAATCCTAACCAGTAAACAGGCACAGTGATGCCTGGGCCTTCAGAGTGTTTGAGAACTAGCTGTGATTTATGCAGTGGGGTGGAGGGTATTAATTCCAACATCTGAAAGGGCTCTACATGACCCCTTCCCCTTGTAAATGGTTTGGCTTGTCAGATGTCATCTGACAATTCAGATGGTTCCCTCCAGGGACAGAGGACAGTGGAATGGTAGCAGAGGTCTGGCAACCTCAGGATCTTACAGGCGCTGAGACTGCAATAGGCTGAGGCTCTAGCTGTGTGGCTGGGCCAGGCCCTGAGGCTAAATAGGACTACCAGACTTAGGGATGCCCTTGGTCACTCCTGCCTCTGCAGGGGCCCCACAACTTCTGAAGCAATCTGGTCAGCATGAGTCAGGCCTTGGCACCCTTGGACGTCGGTGAGGTTTGTCTTCTGGCTCCTGCCCTCCGGCTGTCTTTTCTACACCGTTTTGAGCTTCTTGAAAATTGAAGTCACTTAGTCGTGTCCAACTCTTTGCGACCCCATGGACTGTAGCCTACCAGGCTCCTCAGTCCATGGGATTTTCCAAGCAAGAGTACTGGAGTGGGTTGCCATTTCCTTCTCCAGGAATCTTTCCGACCCAGGGATCAAACCCGGGTCTTCTGCATTGTAGACAGACGCTTTACTGTCTGAGCCACCAGGAAAGCCCTTTGAGCTTCTTAAGTCATCTTAATTCTTTCTACCCAAACTAGCTTTGGGCTTTTCAGATAGAGCTAGTGGTAGAGAACCCACCTGCCAAGGCAGGAGACACAGAGATATGGGTTCAGTCCCAGGGTTGGGGAGATCCCATGGAGGATGGCATGGCTACCCACTCCAGTATCCTTGCTGAGAGAATCCCATGGGCCGAGGAGCCTTGCGGACTACAGTTCATGGGGTCGCAGAGTCGGACACGACTGAAGCGACTTAGCCCACAAGCTTGTTTTAGAAAGTGTGCCGATTGCTGCCTGACATTTGAGTCTAGACTGAGGCTGACCGCTACCTTTCTGAATGGAATTATCATTCTCATGCTTCCCTCAGCTGATACAGAGCAGGTAGTGTCCCTGGCAGAGAGGGAGCAACACTTTGGGGACTGGGGGGATTTTCCAGATTCTCTGAAATCACGCGGTTGCTCCTTCCTTGGATAAGACCCACTGCAGGGCTGTGGTTGAAAGGTGTGAATTCAAACTGGAAACCCTCCATGGCTACTGCCAACTGTCTGCCAGAGGACTTCCAACAAAGAATTCTGATTCTTTTTTATTCCCCAGGGAAGAAGTTAGGCCAATGCAGAAGTGCCTCTGCCATGTCTTATATTCTCCAGGCTATAAGGAAGTCCTTGGGCAAGTGGCCTAAAAGAGCCACACCTCAATTTTCCCCATTTATAAAATGGGTGTAATAAAAATGGTACCATCTTTCAGGAGAGTTCCAGATAAAAGTACTGTACAAAGACATTTAGAAGAGTACTTGACACACGGAAATCACTCTTGAGCCCCCACACTGCTCCTCTCTGAGGCCTGAGGAGCAAAGGATTAGGGCTGAACTTTGAATACTGTCCATAGGTGAGGCTTCTGGTTTTGTTTGTTTATTTTCAAATTGAAGTGATAGCAATGAAGCACAATGAAGTAATAGCAAGCCATCTTTTGTCACTTCAGCCATTTAGGGACCCCAGGACAGGGGCTTATCTGTAGGAACCCTCCTAGGTCTTACGTGGTTGTCTTGGTTCAGAAGAGGAAGCATGGACCCAGTGCATTTCCTTCCCGCGGCTGCTCTTCTAACACAGTTAATGTCTGGCTTGGTTCACCGTGTTCCATACCTATTAATCTGGGTTTGTGTCCTATGTCAACCAGTGCCCCAAGCCAAGAACCAAATTCTCTCTGAGAACACAAAGTGTATGTGTGTGTGTGTGCGCACCCTCAGTTGTGTCTGATTCTTTGCGACCCCATGGACGATAGCCCGCCAGGCTCCTCTGTTTGTAGGATTATCTCAGCAAGAGTACCGAAGTGGATTGTCATGACCTCCTCCAGGGGAGCTTCCCAACCCCAGGATCAAATGCATGCCTCTTGTGTCTCCTGCGATGGCAGGCAGATTCTTTACCCTGAGTTACCAGGGAAGGAAACCCCCAGCATGCAATACTAAAAACAAAAAAAGAAAAAGAAAGAGAACAGGAATGAAAAGCCTTGAGGACATAATCAATCAGCTAATACAAAGTTCCTCTTGACCGCCGCCCCTGACCTCGAATGCAGGGTAGCTCCTCTCGGCCGTTCCTGCGCCGTTGCAGCCTGGCACTTTAAGCCGCTGCCCCTGACCTCGGACATGGGGTAGCTCCTCTCGGCCATGCTTAGTGTGCCGGCTCGCCGCAGTTCAGTTTTCATTCCAATTCCAAAGGAAGGCAATGCAAAAGAATGCTCAAACTACCAAATTGCACTCATCTCACACGCTAGTAAAGTAATGCTCAAAATTCTCCAAGCCAGGCTTCAGCAATATGTGAACAGTGAACTCTTCGATGTTCAAGCTGGTTTTAGAAAAGGCAGAGGAACCAGAGATCAAATTGCCAACATCCGCTGGATCATGGAAAAAGCAAGAGAGTTCCAGAAAAACATCTATTTCTGATTTATTGACTATGCCAAAGCCTTTGACAGTGTGGATTACAATAAACTGCGGAAAATTCTGAAAGAGATGGGAATACCAGACCAGCTGACCTGCCTCTTGAGAAGTCTGCATGCAGGTCAGGAAGCAACAGTTAGAACTGGACATGGAACAACAGACTGGTTCCAAATAGGAAAAGGAGTATGTCAAGGCTGTATATTGTCACCTTGCTTCTTTAACTTCTATGCGGAGTACATCATGAGAAACGCTGGACTGGAAGAAACACAAGCTGGAATCAAGATTGCCGGGAGAAATATCAATAACCTCAGATATGCAGATGACACCACCCTTATGGCAGAAAGTGAAGAGGAGCTAAAAAGCCTCTTGATGAAAGTGAAAGAGGAGAGTGAAAAAGTTGGCTTAAAGCTCAACATTCAAAGAACAAAGATCATGTCATCTGGTCCCATCACTTCATGGGAAATAAATGGGGAAACAGTAGAAATAATGTCAGACTTTATTTTTTTTGGCTCCAAAATCACTGCAGATGGTGACTGCAGCCATGAAATTAAAAGACGCTTACTTGGCTTCCCTGGTGGCTCAGAGGTTAAAGTGTCTGCCTCCAATGTGGGAGACCCGGGTTTGATCTCTGGGTCGGGAAGATCCCCTGGAGAAGGAAATGGCAACCCACTCCAGTATTCTTGCCTGGAGAATCCAACGGACTGAGGAGCCTGATGGAATGCAGTCCACAGGGTCACAAAGAGTCGGACACGACTGAGTAACTTTACTTACTTACTTACTCCTTGGAAGAAAAGTTATGACCAACCTAGATAGTATATTCAAAAGCAGAGACATTACTTTGTCGACTAAGATCCGTCTAGTCAAGGCTATGGTTTTTCCTATGGTCATGTATGGATGTGAGAGTTGGACTGTGAAGAAAGCTGAGTGCCGAAGAATTGATGCTTTTGAACTGTGGTGTTGGACAAGACTCTTGAGAGTCCCTTGGACTGCAAGGAGATCCAACCAGTCCATTCTGAAGGAGATCAGCCCTGGGATTTCTTTGGAAGGACTGATGCTAAAGCTGAAACTCCAGTACTTTGGCCACCTCATGCGAAGAGTTGACTCACTGGAAAAAACTGTGATGCTGGGAGGGATTGGGGGCAGGAGGAGAAGGGGACGACCGAGGATGAGATGGCTGGATGGCATCACGAACTTGATGGACGTGAGTCTGAGTGAACTCCGGGAGTTGGTGATGGACAGGGAGGCCTGGTGTTCTGCGATTCATGGGGTCTCAAAGAATCGGACACAACTGAGCGACTGAACTAATATAAAGCTAATCCATAAAATCCTACGAAGGCAACGTACATTTCAGTCACAGCTCCATCGGCTGAGGGATGTCTTAGTCCAGATCACACATTAATGTTACAACTGTGTGTTTATGTGTCTGTCTTTCTTGCTAGACTCAGTTCCTGGTCATTTCTAGAGTCTTCTGTGTGGCCCCAAAGTCAACGTGGGACCATCTAAGTATATTTCATCCTCTTAGCCCGTTGCCTCACCTTTGGTCACTGAGACTCGTCAGGGATGAGATGATGGTTTAATTCTATGGAGGCATACAATATTAGGAGAGGCAGGATCACACAGCATCCAAGAAAGAATCGGATATGGCGGTGCCTTCTGCAGCTCAGGACAGCATGGGCCTCAGGCTTCGTGGATCTCCACTTGATGTCTGACATCGATGCTCCCATTTCCCTGTCTGTCTCTGTCTTATTCAGGCTGCTCTAACAGGCCACCATAGACAGAGTGACTTTTAAGCAACAGGATTTATTTCTCATAGTCCTAGAGGTTGGGAGGTCCAAGATCAAGGTGTTGGCAGATCCTGGTCTCAGAAGAGCCTGATTCCTGGTTGCTGACTGCCCACTCCTTGTTGCTAGCCAGCCCTGTGGCCTCTTCTTATAAGGGTATTAGTCCCATTCATGGGGGCTCCATCCTCATGATCTAATTACCCCAAAGGTCCTACCTCCAAATATTAATACTATCACAGTGGGATTAGGCTTTCAACATATTAATTTTTTTGTTGTTCAGTTCCTGAGTCATGTCCAACTCTTTGTGATCCTATGGACTACAGCACACCAGGCTTCCCTGTCCTTCACTGTTTCCCAGAGTTTGCTCAAACTCATGTCCATTGAGTCAGTGATGTCATCCAATCATCTCATCCTCTGTCACCTTCTTCTCCTCCTGCCTTCAATCATTCCCAGGATCAGGGTCTTTTCCAGTGAACATTCATTTTGGGAGGGACACAAACATTCGATCCATTGCAGTATCTCTTTGACACATCATCTTCCAGTGCTACCAACACCCTTCCACACCCCCTTCCTCCGCTCACCCTAGCCAAGTAGGACAGGGGAGGGCTGTGCAGGGAGAATGACTCTCATGTCTACTCCTGACATCTTGGCAGCTCCCCTGAGCATCGCCAGAGCCCTGGCACTCTTTCAGCTCTCACTTGCACCTGAAGAAGATGGAAGTAAATCAATAAACCACTTACCAACAGGGTCCCAAAGGGATCATGTCCCATGTGCTTGTTAAGTAGCATTAGAAGCAGAATTTGCAACATGGCTGTTTTGATTCTCACCGTTGGGACAAACCATCAGTAGATGCGACAATACCTGGGATGTGGAAAGTCACGTTTCTAAGAAGAACCAGTCCATATTCCAAATTCTGTGACTCTGTCCCACTCTAGCTGTGGTTGCACTCATCTTTCTCATCCACAATATATCTCTAAGCCACTGCACACTGTCCTTTGTGAGAAAAGGACAGAAACATACACCTCAAAGGAAAGGGAACGTCCTAAGGCATAAATCTGAGCTGCCCAAAGTTATCTGGATGGAACACGGTACTTTTGCTGTCTTATTTCATCTCAGCCCTTGTGATTTAGAGTCAGATGAGGAGAGAAGAAAGCAACAAGCCATCCACAAGGAAAGAAACCCAAGAGGAAGGAGAGAAGTTATGACCAGGATGATAAGCAGCTGATACAGTACCATACATAAAATAGATAGCTAGCAGAAAGTTACTACATAGCGCAGGGACCTCAGTGTGGTGCTCTGTGAATGACCTAGAGGGGTGGGGTGCCGGGTGGGAGGGAGGTGCAGGAGAGAGGGGGTACGTGTACACATAGAGCTATTTCACTTCGCTGTACGGCAGAAACTAACTCAACATTGTAAAGCAAAACAAAACAAACCAAAAAATACCATATACAATTAATGTTAGAAAAATAAATGAATAAAAATGAGGGCTAAGATATGAAATACTGTTCTACTAAGTAAAAATAAAACTACTGTATCTCCTATTAGAACTTCTGTTCCCTTTGTCCTTAATCCTGTGTCCACGGGGATGGAGAGAGGCCGTCAGCCACAGGAAGTCATCCCTGAGTGCAGCACAGCCTGGCTGCCTACCTGTCTCTTCTGCAACCCCCGGTGGGAATCCAGCATCTCAGCACTTGCCCCCTGGCAGTGAAGCTGGCTCTTCCTGAGGGAAACACAGTAGTCCACTCGGGCATGAGACCAACTTATTAATCTTTTTATTTCGGGGCCCAGCCCTTAGCATGCTTAAGGAATATCACTTGAAAACAGCTGAAGAATTTCCTCTGATAAAACACAGTAAAAACAAATAATTTTTCTATTTGCCCAATTGATTAAAGAAAAATCCTTCAATTGGTAGCCAGGTGTGGCGTTCTTTCTATTCCTGTGACCACTGGGAGTAAGTGACTCTCTTGGTGACAGTAGCACAAGAAAGATGGACATTCATGAAATGCCTACGTAGACAATGCTGGCAATGAGGTCCCGTATGAAGCGCATTATTACTGTGCCTGAGCCTGCCCTTCACTTGGTAGGATGAGACATGAAGCTGGCTGGCCGGTCAGAATGACCTGAGGACCCCCAGGGAACCGCACGAGAAGCCTTGAGAGCATCTTGTTATAACAGAGCTGTGAGCGAATCCAGTCACTGACAGAATCAGGATGAAATGGGAAGAGAGCTCTTGAAGCATTAGCAGCACACAGGTATCAAAACCAAAACTCATCCCAGTTTGAGAGATTTTTCCTTTTTACCCTCCTCAGGCTCCACTTTTCCTCTTTCAGCTTTCCTGACAAGCTGTCATAAAAAATAGTTATGTTTGGAGCAAGATTCCTGTAAGCAAATTGTTAGCCAGAACAATAATACCAATGAAAAAAAAAAGCCTTTCGGGCTGAATCATTGTGCTCAATGCAGCACATTTAAAATGGGTCTTATTTCAAGTGATTTAAGACGCAGAGAGGAAGTAAGGTGGGTGCATACTAGATAGCATCTTTATCACTGATCCCGCCCACCCCGCCCAGTTTCATCCTGACCCTGGTACCTCCCCATCGCCTTCCTGCTGGGGACCCTCCCATTGTGCATTACTGTATTCTTCTTTTTATTATTTGGCAACCTCTGTTCTGCTGAGAAGGGCATGCAAAATGACTGCTTGTGGAACTGCTCTCCATTGTTACGGAGACAATAAAAGGATGTCTGATAAGCATCTAACGACAGATTTTTCTCCAGCTGAAGCATGTTGGCAGCACAATTTTCCAGATTTGCATTCTACCTGTGGCTCCACGGAGCTCCTCCAGACTCCTTGCCAAGAGAGGACATTGTTCCTTCATTCCTGGAGGCCACGAGCACTTAGTGGGCTGTTGTAGATATTGTCTTAGAGCTGGCTGATTCTCACACGACTGACTGGCGGCTATAAATCTCTGGTTGCTCAAAAAGACTTTTGAACTATCTCAGTGTTTCAGGGAAATCTATTTGACTGAGAATCACGTGAGCAAGCACAATGTTGTCTGTGATTCAAGAAGGGGTAGATTTAAATAAAGGTGTTAGAAATTCAAATTCTTTTCTATTTTTTTAATGATTTTTTTGATGTGGACCATTTTTTAAAAGTCTTTATTGAATTTGCTACAATATTGCTTCTGTTTTATGCTTTAGTTTCTTGGCCACGAGGCATGTGGCATTCTAGCTCCCAGACCAGGGATCGAACCTATACACCCTACATTAGAAGGTGAAGTCTTAAATCACTGGACCTCCAGAGAAGTCCATTAGATTCTTTTCTAAGTGAAAGTGAAAGTTGCTCAGTTGTGTCCGACTCTTTGTGACCCCATGGACTATACAGTTCATGGACTTCTCCAAGCCAGAACACTGGAGTGGGTAGCCTTTCCCTTTACCAGGGGATCTTCCCAAACCAGGGCGGATTCTTTACCAGCTGGGCCATAAGGGAAGCCTCCTTCTTTTCTAAAGGGTTGGTTAAAAATGATACTTTGTTTTATGAAATCTTAGAAATGTTTCAGACTCTGGTGCCATAGCTTTTTTTCTTTCACTGGAGAGTTTCAAGAGACTCAATGCCCATTTATAAGAACATTCTTGAGGTGTATGTTTATGTGGGTTGGAAACTACACTCTATGGTTTTTAAATGCCAACTCTAAGATCAATTTTTCTATTACTTCTTTAAATAAGAGCAACTCCTATTTATTTAACATGTAATTAAATAAATTTCAAGTTACATGTCCATCTGTAGGAATGTCTGTTGGCTGAAACAAAATTCTTCTTTTTGACCCTCTACTCAACTGTATTAATTACGTGTGTATAATGACTTCCCTGGCAGTCCAGTGTTAAGACTCTATCTTCCGATGCAGAAAGTGCAGGTTTGATCCCTGGTAAGGAAGCTAAGATCCCACATGCCTCATGGCCAAAAAGCCAAAACATGAAGCAGAAATAGTGTTGTAACAAATTCAATAAAAACTTTTAAAATGGTCCACATTAAAAACTTACAAAAAAACCCCTCACAACTTTATATTATGTGTGTACAATGTATCAAGTACTATACTAAGCATTTTATTATAGCAGGGAAATAAAGGCATCTCTCATACCATCAATGAATATAAATATTATGAAATAGAACGGCCATATGACCCAGCAATCCCACTGCTGGGCATACACACCGAGGAAACCAGAATTGAAAGACACGTTGTACCCCAATGTTCATCGCAGCACTGTTTACAATAGCCAGGACATGGAAGCAACCTAGATGTCCATCAGCAGATGAATGGGTAAGAAAGCTGTGGTACATATTCACAATGGAGTATTACTCAGCCATTAAAAAGAATACATTTGAGTCAGTTCTAATGAGGCAGATGAAACTAGAACCTATTACACAGAATGAAGTAAGCCAGGAAGAAAAACATCAATACAGTGTACTAACACATAGACATAGAATTTAGAAAGATGGTAACCCTGTACGCGAGACAGCTAAAGAGACACAGATGTATAGAACAGTCTTTTGGACTCTTTGGGAGAGGGCGAGGGTGGGATGATTTGGGAGAATGGCACTGAAACATGTATATTATCATATGTGAAACGAATCGCCAGTCCAGGTTCGATGCGTGACACAGGATGCTCGGGGCTGGTGCACTGGGATGACCCAGAGGGATGGGATGGGGACAGAGTTGGGAGGGGTGTTCGGGATGGGGAACACATGTACACCCGTGGCGGATTCATGTCAATGTACAACAAAACCAATAAAACATTGTAAAGTAATTAGCCTCCAATTAAAATAAATAAATTTATATATATATATAAAGAAGCAAGTCACAGGAAGATAGAAAATTAATTTTTAAATATCAAAATGCTGCTCAAAACTCTTTGCTGGAAATGTGGGGCTTAAGGTCTAGCAGAGAACACCCCAGGCTGTGAGGTTAAAGAAAGCTTTCATTACATAAGTGGGGTTTGAACTGTCCTATTGAAGAAATTTTTGACCTATGTGTCTTCACTGCTTCCATTTAATTATATATTTGTGGTTAATCAGAAATCAGCCTGGAATAGTAATTTCTTTATTGTTTCCTGTGTCTCTCAGAAGGTCACAAAAATGGACAAAAACATAGAAGACAGCCCAGAAGTAGATTTACAGAACAGCTAGAATTCAGAAAGGTAAACTTGGTGGGGAAAGGACAGAATTGTTTATTGACAACACATATCTTCAAGAATCATAGTAATGTTTCAACATCTTGGTATAACTCACTCAATTTAAGCTTAAGTATTTGCAACCTAACAGTCACCAAATAAGAAGAAACAGCTGGAGGCAAATGAATGCCTTAGAAACTCTAGGTCAGTATCATCAAGGGGAGGAGATTGCGACATTTTGAAATGGTTGAGAATAGCTAATGTGATTCCTTCTAATACAATGTGACAATAAAGCAGGGTTTAAGGGATTGGACTGCATTTCTGCATTTTGTAACATTTGGTAAACATAAAGTTCCTCCATTTTCTGTTCACCATATGTGGCATATTTCCTATTAGCATAAAATTCCAGTGACAATTAAATAATCCAGATTCAGTGACAGAACATGACTGACCTTCTGTTAGAATCAAATAGATGAGCAAAATTGTACTTAGTCACTTATTTTGAAAGTAAAATAATTTTTCTGATACTTATATACATTTTTGGTACAAGATTTCTTTTTCTTGCAAACATTTTTAATAATAAAAAGTATTATTTAGAAATCAAATATTATAACCTAGTTTCATGACAGAATAATAGTTTTTGCTTGGCATATTAACTATTTTAAACATTTTATTAGAATTGAAAAGATAAGCTTCCCACTTAATTTGTTCTCTAGGTAGTTGAGTTTCAATCACTTTTTTTGTTTTTTTTGTCTTTACATTTTGAAGGAGGCAGAAGGAAGCAAAATTAATGCACAAGAAGCACCCAGCTTCACCCACCTGGGGAAAGTTTTAAAAGTTTACAATTATCTGTAGAGCATGTACTTAGTTCAGTTCAGTTCAGCTCAGTCACTCAGTCATGTCCGACTCTTTGCAACCCCATGAATCGCAGCACACCAGGCCTCCCTGTCCATCACCATCTCCCGGAGTGCACTCAAACTTACGTCCATCAAGTTGGTGATGCCATCCAGCCATCTCATCCTCTGTCATCCCCTTTTCCTCCTGCCCCCAATCCCTCCCAGCATCAGAGTCTTTTCCAATGAGTCAACTCTTTGCATGAGGTGGCCAAAGTACTGGAGTTTCAGCTTTAGCGTCATTCCTTCCAAAGAACACCCAGGACTGATCTCCTTTAGAATGGACTGGTTGGATCTCCTTGCAGTCCAAGGGACTCTCAAGAGTCTTGTCCAACACCACAGTTCAAAAGCATCAATTCTTCAGCGCTCAGCTTTCTTCACAGTCCAACTCTCACATCCATACATGCCTAGTGGAGAAACCATAGCCTTGACTAGATGGACCTTTGTTGGCAAAGTAATATCTCTGCTTTTCAATATGCTATCTAGGTTGGTCATAACTTTCCTTCCAAAGAGTAAAAGTCTTTTAATTTCATGGCTGCAGTCACCATCTGCAGTGATTTTGGAGCCCCCCAAAATAAAGTCTGACATTGTACTCAGCCTAGTGCTAATTAAATTACTCTTTTGTATATTAGGAAGTAAGTTTTTTCCAGACCCTCAAAGAGCTTTCCATCTTGGTAGGGAAAGAAGACACCTACTAGTGACTTAATAAAGCAAAAGATGGACCTTGAGTGATTCAGAGTCATAACACTTAGGGTAGGAGATACACAAATGGGAATCAGAACCCTGGGGGAATGTTTGGGAGAAAGTACCGAAGATGTGCTCTTTGAGGTGGATCCCATTATGGAAAAGCTTGACGGCAACAGAAGTGGAAAAGGGGCCAATCTGTTCATGGCCAGTGAGAGACAATCACTTAATCAAATAAAGAAACAGAAAACAACATTCAAAAGAAGCAAGCAGACAGAGAACCCTCCCTAACTGGAGGAGAGTGGAGAACAGCAGACACAAGCAGATCAAGAGCGAATCAGTAGCTAAGATGCGGCCAGGTGATGGCTTTGACATTTAGACAGAAGAATCTATAAAGATTAGATGGATGGCTGCTTCCCATACAATCCTGAAGAAGGCTGGAGAAGCCCCAGCTGAACAAGGCCTTTCACTCCTAGTGAAAGAGGATGTTTTCTTTCAATTCCATTAGAGAAGGAAGGAGGGAGATAAAATCATCTCATTCTCTGTCTTATGTTTAACCCCAAATTTCCTGAAACTTGTGGTGACTGCTGTGGATTGTTTGCTAGCTTAATTCTAAAAGCTTTAAGGAGTAGAAGAACCATTCAATAACTAGGAATCTGACAGCTTGCATTTTGCTTTGTTTCTAAGAAAAAACCTGTGCTTGGGGCTCTAGTTTTTCAGTCACATATATTTATTACTGTCAGATAGGGCAGCTGTTCAGTGTAATAACTAAAAAAAACAGACTCAGAGTAAGAGGACATTGTATCCCAGCTCTACCTCTTAACAATATAGACCTTCAAGAAGTTATTTTATTTTCCTGTACTTCAGCCTTCTATACAAAATAAAGAAGATGATGGTGGTGGTGGTGGTGGTAATAACACCTATCCCATAGATGTAAATGTATAGTATAATATGCATATTGTGTGTGTATATATATATAAAAGTGAAAGTGAAATCACTCGATTGTGTCCGACTCTGGAACCCCATGGACTGTAGCCTACCAGGCTCCTCCTTACATGAGATTTTCCAGGCAAGAGTACTGGAGTGGGTTGCCATTTCCTTCTCCAGGGGATCTTCCTGACCCAGGCACTGAACCCGGGTCTCCAACATTGCAGGCAGACCCTTTACTGTCTGAACCACCAGGGAAGCCCTGTGTGTGTGTGTGTGTATATATATATATATAAATATATATATATATGTATGTATAGTTTATTGGATGATCCTTGGCACAGAAGCCATCAATAGGTATTAACTGTGATTATTTTATTGTAGCAAAAGTGTCCCTCATATTATACCATAATTAAATGTACTAGCGAATGAAAGTCACTCAGTTCAGTTCAGTCGCTCAGTCGTGTCTGACTCTTTGCAACCCCATGAATCGCAGCACGCCAGGCCTCCCTGTCCGTCACCAACTCTGATGTCCAAATCTTTGTGACCCCATGGACTACATAGGCCATGGAATTCTCCAGGCCAGAATACTGAAGTGGGTAGCCGTTCCCTTCTCCAGGGGATCTTACCAACCCAGGGATCTTACCAAACCCAGGAATCAAACCGGGGTCTCCTGCATTGCAGGCAAATTCTTTACCAACTGAGCTACCAGGGAAGCCCTAAATGTACTAACGTTGTATTATATCAATAAAGAATACTATAAGATATTAGATTAAAAAGTTTGAGAACCACATGGTCAAAAGTAGGAAGCAATTATAGTTTTTCAAAAAGTTACCTGATAAAAAAATTTCAGGAAGATTAGTTAGCTTTCTTCTCTTTTTAGTTTATTCTCACTGTACACATTTTTACCTGTACAAGCTTACCTATCTCCATGGCTTAATTTATAGCAAGTCTTATGTGCTGACATCCAAAATTTATCTCTAAACCTGACCTGTTCCTCTAGCACCTAACCTGTCTGTACAATAGCCTACTAGGATTTTATTACCCCTTCTGGGAACTCAGGATGAGATGGTTGGATAGCATCACCAACTCAAGGGAAATCAACTTGGACAAACTCTGGGCAACAGCAAGGGACAAGGAGGCCTGGTGTGCTGCAGACCATGGGGTCACAAAGAGTCAGACATGACTTAGTGACTGAACAATGACAACAACTGGGAACTCAGGGGCAATGTTTCAAATTCAGCTACTCTCCAATCTGGCACATTGGTGGAACACTAATGCCCTGGTTCTTAGAATGCAATCCCCTATCAGTAACACCAGCATCACCCAAGGATGTATTAGAAATGCAAATTCTTGGCTCTATCCCAGACCAATGAATCAGGAATTTGAGGCTGGGGGAGAGAGGATAGCTATATGTGTTTTAAAAAGCCCTGCGCATGAATCTGATACGTGCTAGAGTCTGAGAACTGCTGATCTAATACAAAGGTTTACACTTTGCTCAGTATCTGATTTGTGACTTTCTCCTCCTTCACAGATAGGATTCCGGTTTTCAAGTAGAAAGAATTACTCTGGTGACTTAAGAAGGGAATGGATGGGAAGGTACAAGATTAACTCTAGAGACACCTACTTAGCAACTAATGAAATAGTACCTGGGGCAGGACGGTGGGATGTTTTATAGCTAAAGCAAGAGTGGACCAGTTTCAGTTCTTTGAAATCCACTGCTATTAGTTCCCTCCTCTAACTAAGTACTCTTAATAAGCTTCAGTATTTTCAGTCAAATTTTTGAAAATTATAATCAAACAGTTGGGATCAAAAGTCTTTTAAAAGGATGAGAAATGGGTCTTACTGGCCAAAATTAATTTACCTAGATTTTGTGAATCATGGTGTCCACTTGTGTCCATTAAGAAAAACCCTCGACCTCTAAAGTTTGTCTAGGAGGGTAGATGAGATTACTTATGTGATTAAAGAAACTGCACCCATAGAACTGTCCTAAATATATCTTAATGTATCTGGAAATAATTTTACATTAAAATCAGTGTGAAAATTAAATCATAAAGTGAAACTAGACTTTTAAAACATTAGTTTCATATTTGTAACTCAAAGAACATTATCAAGGCAGTCTGGAGGCACTGTTTTTCTTACTATTGATCCTTTAAGATGCCATTGTTAGCAAGCCAACTTCCAAATGTTTTTCTGTTTGAAACAGAGGGATGATTGGGAGGTTGGGATTAACAGATGTGAGCTGTTATATATAGAACGGCAAACAACATGGTTGGAACTATAGCAGGGAGCTATAATCAATATCCTGTGATAAACCATAATTAAAAGGAATACAAAAAAGAATGTATTTATATATGTATAACCAAATCACTTTGCTGCACAGCAGAAATTAACATAACATTGCAACTCAATTGTTCTTCAATAACAATTAAAAGTGAAATAAAGTAAATTAGAAGATTTGAAAAATGAATTTAATATATCTAACATCTGTTTGATAAAAATTCCAAAAATGAAAAAAAGAGAAGGTGAAGGAAAGAAATCATCTAAGAGGGAAAAGTTGTAATATTATCAGTCTTCACACTAAGTGTATAAACGGGGGGGGGGGGGAGGGGGAGGGGGGGAAGCAAAACCAAAATCAGAATACTATATAATAAGAATAAATAATAAGACGATTATGGATGTACGCATTCTGCATTTTCAGAAATGCACAGACTTAGGAAGTTTATCTCCCAGGCACCACTGTTGTAATGAGAATAAAGTAGCAAAACGAGAGAAGAATATAAAAAAGAACATGGAGTTGAAGAGAGAAAGGAGCTAAGTCAGTACATGGTAGAATTACTGGGTGGTAACCACACAGCAAAGAAAACACTAAGTCCAAGTCTGAACATGAGCAGCTGTTCTTCAGAGAAAGCAGTTTTCAAAATGAAAATATTATACATTTAACAGAATGGTGTGATTAAGAAATTGGGCCATCTCATTCATGTATCAGTAATAAAGGTGGTTTACATTTCTTTTTCCAATAAAAACAAAACGAAAAGTTTGACAGAAACTACAAGAAAAACCTACATTTTTATAAACTATTTATAATCTAATTATGAAGCAAGCAAACACTCGGCATGGTTTGGAAGAATTCAAGGTGGTGAAAAATTCGCATATGGTGAAAGAAAGAGGTTTCATTTATTCTTGCTCTTGTGATATTTTCTATTTGAGTGACACAGCTTAAAGGCATAGAATGTATTTTATCTCCAATCATACTAGTTGGCTTTATAGTAAATAATATCTTACAATACTTTGCAAAAGAATATTTTATAATCAACAGTATTTTCCACTTCTCTGCTGAAATTCTCGATCTTGTCTTTTAATCACTTGAACATAGTAAGCATGACTATTTTAAAGTTTGTCTCATAACTATTTCTGAACCCCTGTGAGTCTTTATCTATTGTATGCTGTTTATATTTTGTCTCCTCAATCTCTCCCTCCTTCTCCTCTTCCTTCTTTTCTTCTTCTAAAATCATTTTTTACATCTCCTTTCTTCCTAGTTCCTAAATATCTGTTGGTTATTTTGGCACAATAGTATCTTTGAAAGATTCACTAAGACTGTTTATCTAGAAGCCTCTACTCGTATCTGAAGAAAGGAGCTTTTAAAACTTATTGGGTCTCAATGTGTTTTCTGAAACATTGCCCTCACTCTCATTCAGCCAGACAATCATTCTTGGCATTCTCAAAAGTATATGCAGGTCATTTTAACTTTGTATGTGATGGATAAACATCCACACCACAGTAGCCAAAAATAATACCCATTTTGTGCTGGCCTGATGGGTCCTTCAGATTAGGAACAAGTTCAAAGCGACTCTATTCGCTGGAAGGGGACTAGAGTAGGACTTGTATATTTAAAAGCTTTCTTTTTAAATCAGATATTAATTTGCAAAAGTGATTTCATCTGTATGAAAGCTTTCAGGCTTGCTAGGAGGTTGTGTAGTACAGAAAGAAAGTTTCCAACGTGACAGAGACACTAGTGATGTGTGTCAGTCCCTCGAGTTTTTAAATAGATAGCATCAGGGTAGGGATTTTCTTTGTTTGATTTGCAGTTAAAGTGGGTGTGTGGTCCCACTCTCTCATCTAATTAAGTGAGGATTCAAAGATGCCAAAAATCCAGAGTGATATTAGCCTAGATATTAGTGATGTTAGCTTACAACTACTGATATCATGCTCTTATGAAAGGAATTGGATGCCTTTTAATAGCTGGGCTAACTACTGTCCAGACTGACAACAACTGAGGGCATCTCTGGACAGACACCTATTCCCATGTCTCTTCGGTCAACCAAGATCCATGAGCATATCTTGTGTCCTGTATCTTTCTTCTCATGATGGCCTGAATTGTCCCCCGCCCCTGACACCCCTGCAGTCCTAACCCCTAGGTTCTCAGAATGTGACATTATTTGGAATTAGGATTGGTGCAGCCGTAATTAAGTGAAAATCATATTGGAGTATGCTGCTGCTGCTGCTGCTGCTGCTGCTAAGTTGCTTCAGTCCTGTCTGACTCTGTGCGACCCCATGGACTGCAGCCTACCAGGCTCCTCTGTCCATGGATTTTCCAGGCAAGAGTACTGGAGTGGGGTGCCATCACCTTCTCCCCATATTGGAGTATAACATGCTCCTAATTCAATATGACTGGTATTATTGTAAGAAGACAGCCATGTGAAGAGGGAACTATCTAGCTGCCAGCCAAGGAAAGCCTGAGGCTAAGGAAGATGGAGGAGGCAAGGAAAATCCTCCCCGCAGAGCATGACTCAGTTGACACACTGGTTGTCGACTTCAAGCCTCAAGAACTGAGAGAGGGACTTCCCTGGCAGTCAGTGGTTAAGACTTAGCCTTGCAATGCAGAGGGTGTGTGTTTGATCCCTGATCAGGGAGGTAGGATCCCACATGCCTCAAGGCCAAAAACTCAAAACATAAAACAGAAAAAATATTGTCACAAATTCAATAAAGACTTTGAAAATGATTGACATTAAAAAAAAAAAAAACCTTTAAAAAGTCCCCAAGAACTGTGAGAGAACAGATTTCCCAATTTATGGTAGTTTTTAATGACATCCCCTAGGACATGAATACATGTCTCCTGATGCCCAAATGCAAATAAACTGGAATCTAAAATTTATGTCTCCAAGAAGGCACTTCTAATGGAGAGAAAAGTAAATTATTTATTCATGATCAGGGAGTATAATCCCAAGAAGCTCATCAGATGTCTGATGTTCTATTTAAGTCTAATGTTTCATCTTTAAACTTCAAGCAATTTTAAATCTACTTTCTAATCAATCTACTCTTTTCCTCAAGTAAACTTAATTTTTTTTAGAGCTGTTTTAAGTTCCCAGGCAAATAGCAGAGGGCGTGGAGACTTCCCATGTGCCTCTCATCCTCATCACCTACTGTAATAACTTTCCCCATTATCAACCATCCTCACCAGAGCAGTACATCTGTTATAGTTCATCATTACATTGATGTGCAGTTATCATCCAAAGTCCACAGTTTATATACTTGGTGTTGTACAGTCTGTGTTTTTGTTTAGTTGCCAAGTTGTGTCCAACTCTTTGCAACCCTGTGGACTGTAACCCACCAGACTCCTCTGTCCATGGGATTTCCCAGGCAAGAACACTGGAGTGGGTTGCCATGCCCTTCTCCAGGCATCGTCCCAACCCAGGGATCAAACCCAGGTATCCTGCATTGCAGGCAGATTCCTTACCACCTGAACCACATCGAAACCCTGTACATTCTATGCTGTTGTTTAGTTGCTAAGTCATGTCCAGCTTTTTTGCAACCCCATGGACTGTAGCTCATCAGGGTCCTCTGTCCATGGGATTTCCCAGGCAAGAACACTAGAGAGGGTCTGCATTTCCTTCTCCACTGGGTCCTCCCGACCCAGGGATCTCCTGCATTGCAGGCAGATTTTTTTTTTTACCACTGAGCCACCTGGGAAGCCCTGTACATTGTATGTTGTTGTTTAGTCTCCAAGTCATGTCCAACATTTTTGCAACCCCATGGAATGCAGCTCCCCAGGCTCTTCTGTCCATGGGATTTCCCTGGCAAGAATACTGGAGTGGGGAGCTTGAAAAAGACTCACACCTAGGCTTCTTCCCAGGACAGTTGAATCAGCAGCACTAAGAGTGACACCCGAGCACCCAGTAGCTTGCCCAAAGCCACGCAGCAAAGGCTGAGCCAAAGGCTCTCTGCCTCCTAAACATCTGGACTTCCCCTCACCAGCATGGAAAGGACCTCTTTAAAACATAAACAACAGCTTAGTTCTCAAAGACTGCAAAAACTTAAACGAAGATTTAGCTTAAAGTGGAAAAGAATTTAGATATGAGGAAATATTTGTTGATCCATCTGAACATAGACTCCAAAGTCTGTATGTTGGAGTACTGGTCATAAGTTCAAAGGGCTGGAGTGGACGATGCTCTGAGAGCTCCTTCAAAGCCATGTGCTGAAAGAAATAATGAAAGTGTAGGGTGACTATCAGAAGGATAGGAGTTTGATGGTCTAATAATTTTGAAACAGTGGATAAAGCACATAAAATATGTCAGGTATTCACATGAGTCAACTTTTTGGGCTTATTATTGCCATTTTCACTTCTCCTACAGGTATTACCTAACACATGCCTGGGTGACTTCCTTGCATCATTTTCAAGAGCATAGATTTTTGGGATAAACTACCTAATTCAGTTTCCAAATATATTCTCTCTAGCTGTGTACTCTTAAGTAAGTTATTTCACTTCTCCATGACTCAGTTTCTTTACCTATAAAATAGGAATAATAATGGTATCAAATCAGTGCTGCCTGAGTCACCCAAAGCACTCATGCCGTAAGATCTCTCACAGTTTTTCTGGGTGGGAATGCAGAAGAAGCTTGGTTGGGCAGTTTTAGCTCACGGTTTCTCTAAGCCAGGATTTAGGCAACAGCCTTGTGATGGCTTGGTTAGGGCTGGAAGATCTACTTCCAAGGTGGTTTGCTCACATGAAATCACAAAATGGTGCTTATTGTCGGCAGGAAGCTCCAACTTTTCTCCACAAAGTGGGGAACTCTATGAACTGCTTGAGAGTCCACACGGCTTGCTACTTGACTTCCCCCAAAGAAAATGACCCAAGAGACCAAGGTGGAACTTGCCATGCATTTTATGACCTAGCCTTAAGGTCATACACCACCCCTCCTACAGTATTCTGTGGGTCACACAGCCCAACCTTGATTCAGTTTGGAAGGAGACTACACCCTTCTGTCAGGAAGTGGGGGCCATTTTGGAGGTAGATACTGTAAGCACCTAGTTCATAGGCTTTTTGCAAAGATATATGTGTATCCACTTAGAACAGAGCTCAGACCAACAGCTAAGAAAACACTTAGGTAGAGCATAATACGTTGTGTGTGTGTATACCTCACATTTAGAAGAGAGCTTGTGTGTGTGTGTGTGTGTGTGTGTGTGTGCGCGCGCGCGCGTGCGTGCACGCTCACCTGTGTGCTCAGTTGCTCAGTCATATCCAGCTCTTCCTGATCCCACGGACTACAGCCCATCAGGCTCCTCTGTCCACGGGAATTTCCAGGCAAGAATACTGGAGGGGACTGCCATTTCCTTCTCAAAAGTAATCTTCCTAGCTCAGGGATCAAACCTGCATCTCTTGCGTCACCTGCATTGGCAGGCAGATTCTTTACCACTACACCACCTAGGAAGTCCACAACAGAGCTTAGACCATAGTAAATGTTATATAAATAAACAGAAATTTCAGGAGTGGCCATTAGTATTACAGTTTAAAAATCACCACTTGCTAAGTTGTTTCAGTTGTGTCCAACTCTTTGCAACCCTATGGCCTGTAGCTTGCCAGGCTTCTCTGTCCATGGGATTCTCCAGGCAAGAATACTGGAGTGGGTTCCTATGCCCTCCTCCAGGGGACCTTCCCAATCCAGGGATTGAACCCAGTCTCTTATGTCTCCTGCATTGGCAGGCGGGTTCTTTACCATTAGCACCACCTCAGTTCAGTCAGCTCAGTCGCTCAGTCATGTCCAACTCTTTGTGACCCCATGCACTGCAGCACATCAGGCTTGCCTGTCCATCACCAACTGCTGGAGTTCACTCAGACTCATGTCCATTGAGTCAGTGATGCCATCCAACCATCTCATCCTCTGTCGTCCCCTTCTCCTCCTGCCTTCGATCTTTCCCAGCATCAGGGTCTTTTCCAATGAGTCAGTTCTTCGTATCAGGTGGCCAAAGTATTGGAGTTTCAGCTTCAGCATCAGTCCTTCCAATGAATTTCCAGGACTGATTTCCTTTAGGATAGACTGGTTGGATCTCCTTGTAGTCCAAGGGACTCTCAAGAGTGTTCTCCAACACCACAGATTAAAAGCATCAATTCTTTGGCGCTCACCTTTCTTTATAGTCCAACTCTCGCATCCATAAATGACCACTGGAAAATGCATAGCTTTGACTAGATGGATCTTTGTTGGCAAAGTAATGTCTTGGCTTTTTAATATGCTGTCTAGGTTGGTCATAGTTTTGCTTCCAATGAGTAAGCGTCTTTTAATTTCATGGCTCCAGTCACCATCTGCAGTGATTTTGAAGCCCAGGAAAATAAAGTCTGTCACTGTTTCCATTGTTTCCCCATCTATTTGCTATGAAGTGATAGGACAGGATGCCATGATCTTAGGTTTTGTCCCAGTGCCACCTGGGAAGCCCCAAAATCACCACAGGTGATCCTAATATACAGCCAGGTTTGAGTACCATGCTTCTACAGCAATACTTAGCTTCCTCATGATAATCAACCCTGAAGCCCTAGTTGAGAGATTCTCTACCTTGGCTACATATCTAAGAATCATCTGGAGAACTTTAAAGAATCTGGACCTTCAGGTTACATACTGGGCCAATTCTATCCCAATCTGTGTTTCATGGGACCCAGACATGAGAATTTTTTTTTTAAGCTTCCTAGGCTATATTAATACACAGTCAAGTTAGAGACCCACTGCTTTAATTATTTAACTTAGATTATTATATTCCAATTTTTCCCATTTTCTCCATGAGCTGAGCTCCAACAACAGCATTTAGATGCTGGAGACCCAATTTCACTTGTTGAAAACAGAGGGAAGACCTTTGACTCGCCCTCATGTGCTGGAAACGCTGCAGATGGGTGGGAACGCGCAGCATGGCGCCAGTTGTTCCCCATCTACACCCTGTGTGTCTGGAGGATTTGAGCCTCCAGCATGTCAGCCAGGCTCCTTTGGCCGGAATTTGCCTTCATGCAAGAGTAGAAACCTCCTAGGCATGTGATTGCCGGGCCAGGAAAATGTCACCCACGGCCAGAGAAAAACCAGCCTGCCACAAATCTCGAGTGAATGGCACATGAAACCAATTTAGCCAAAGTGGCTGGAGAAGGATCAGAAAGCATCGTGAGATGGCCATTCTGGAAACAGTGCTTATTAAGATGCCCCTGGTAAAGTTTCTAGGTATTGTTTGGGCACAGAACACTCCTCAAATTCAAAAGCATGGGGCTGCCTGCCTGCTCTGTGTGAGTCTTTATATGTGTGGCCTAGACAATTGCAGTTTGGGGAAGATGAGCAATAGAGAGCGAATGGCAGCCATATTGGGGCCAGAAAAAAAACGAGGTAAATGGCAATTTCCAGTGAATGATGCCATCACACTAGATATAGAAAATCTGTGATGTGCTGGAAAAGTCAACCCTGTTTGCAAATATTTCTGATTGAAAGAAGCTCTTAGCAGACTTTGCTTACGGCTTTCTCTCCATGCTTAAACCTATGTTTGTTTTAAGTAAAGCTTTATCCATGTGTTTCTGATTCCATTACACATAACTCATCAGAGTCTTTATTTGGGGGAAAAAACTATTTAATGTCCAAGATGTTTTTGCTTTTTGGCCTCTTAAAGCATTTTTTCCCTCTCTTTGAAAGGGGCTGAAATCACATGTTTGTCAAGTTGAGAGCCCACTCAGCTTTTGTGAATGCAGAATTTTGACCACTGTTCAGGATTTGAATTTCTTCACATTTGCCAAAAATGTGACTTCCTGCTTGTTTTTAATACCCCAATCCCTTTTGAGATTGAATGTGAGACTCTCAATGAAACCTGAAGGCAACAGATTTGCCCTTTCATCGATTCTGTTTTCCCCCTATTGTGCAGCTTATTAATACCTTTATGTTACAATCTTTGTGACTCTGTGGAACAATTTTTATTTGTGTTGCCTAGTAATGAAAGAAAAATATTTTGAGCTTGTGATTGTACCTTTTATCAAGGATCTCAGAACTGACTTGCAAACATAAGCACAAAACTATGACAACATTAGCTTCCATATTACCCATGAAGAATACAGCAACTGATTTGCGGAAATAAGAAAAAATTAAGAACGTAAAAGGAGAATGTATGGACTTGACAGCAAGCCAAATGGGCCATTAGGACTCCAGTAACTATTTTCTCATATGTCCTTTAAGAAAACTAGTTAGGTGTCTCTGTTTTATAACCTCTCTTTCTTAGAATGAAGGGAAACGGGAACCGATCATCTTAATCAGACTGAGCCAAAGCTGTATTAAAATGATGCAAATCACCTAATAAAAGCTAAATAAATTCTAGTCGGTTATTCTAATATATTTATCTACATAATGCTGTATGCTCTGTTACTTGGAATGCTTTCTTTTTCTTTACTAACATTTTAATTATAGATGCTTGATTTAAGTCATCAGAAAGAAGAAGAAATAAAGCACAAGGAAGTTGTAATGAACTATTGTCAAGACGCTGGAATAAATATTATTTTCATAGATGCCGTAAACTGGTATCTAATTTCATCCCCAGATGAGTAATTTGGTCAACACCATCTTTTATGTGGATTGTTATTTGGTACTGTGGGACTTTTGTACAGGAAGTGGAAGTCATAATTCTTATCCTTGAAGAACTTACAATTAGGAGAGTTTATAAAATTTTACTACCAAACAATAAATCACAAAAACAAAAGATTAACCCATAGCAATGACAGATGTTCAAGCCACCCAGTACTTGGGGAGATGACGAGGACTGAATGTCAGCAGAGGCTGAATAGCCAGATCTAAGGCACTCAGCACACTGACTGCCACCACGCCATAGTGAAAACAGGTATAATTTTTCACACAATAAAGATTCTATTTTTAATGGCATAATCAAAATCATCCTATTTTGTACAAGTACTCCCTAATTTGACATAAAAAGAGGAGATCAAGTTGAACTTCACAGTGGAGAAAGACATACTTTAATAACTCATACTATAACAAGGCTCACAGCTACTCTATCTACTTAATATACCCAGTTGGATCAAAACACTTGTATTATGGTGATCAAGTTTTAAAGTTAATGTTATGAAAACCATTCCCCATAATGGTTTACTATTTGATAAAAATGCAAGCATATTTTCTTTTTATTTCACCTGTGCAGATATTTTATCTCTGGGCCAGGCTCTTAAAATGCCTGTGATTAATGTGAACTACAGTTATCTCTTGAAGAATGTATAGCAATTTTTTTTTATTAATGAGGAAGAAAAATTAGACATTTTAGGGGAAGATTTAAATATTTTCTTTCAGTGGCTAGCCTTAATTCAGTTTGTTTCTCAGTCCCCTTTTCCATAAAGCAAGGCTTTCACTTGCCAGGAAATGCATGTGGGAACTTGGGAAAGGAGATTCGGACTCTGTGGTTGTAAGAATCATTATTCCTGGAGTTCTGCGGGGACATTCTCTCCCCAGCTAGACAATAGCTGTATTGGCAGAATCAGTCTGATGTAACTGTTTTGGAACTGTGGAGTCTACTGAAGGCTTGGAACTTCCAGAGGAAGACTTGGATGGTAAATTGTGGTTAATTTCAGTCAATTTTAGCTCTTAGTATAATAGCTGCTACCACTTCCCAAACACCAGCCCCGCTGCGGGCAGCTATGCAGGTAGGTATTCCAGGAGGAGCCAGAATGACGTTTATAGGAGCCATGCCTGTATGTGTTAAGTGTATCCAACTTTTTGCAACCCCATGGACTATAGCCCACCAACCTCCTCTGTCCATGGGATTTCCCAGGCAAGAAACCAGAGCAGGTTGCCATTTCCTTCTCCAGATATCTTCCCAACCTAGGAATCGAACCTCTTCTCCTGCATTGGCAGGTGGAGTCTTTACCACTGAGCCACCTGGGAAGCCCAGTTGCATGTCTATGATCAAGCTTTATGCCTTGAAGCACCCTGAATATAAAAGAACAATTTGAAAATGATGATGATCTTATAAATCGTGTAAACATCTGTCTAGTTCTTTAAAACGGTTGATGCATTTTTCAATAACTTCATCCAGCTTGATTCTCAGAGCAGCTCAGTAAGGTAGGTATTGTTAATATCTCTGTGGTACAGAGTTATTGTCATTTCCCTTCACTTCTTTCTTAACCACTACTGCTACTTGGCTCTGCAATTCTGCCATCATGGACTAATAGTTCTTACTTACGGTTCTTTTTTGATAGGTTCAGGTTCTTTCTTTGCTTCATGTTTCTGCCGGAGTCGATCTCTACCCATCCCTTGTAAAATTCTATTTTAATTCAGTAGGGAATGTAACAACACATCAGAGCTGGCTTTAGCTTGGCTTGAGCCAAGGAGCTCTGGAAATCACACCGAGGATGCTGCCTTCATTGCCAAGTTCACTCATTAAGGAAAAAATGCTTATAGTGTTAGGCATGAAATGTGATTAGAATCGGTCCTGGCCAGGGACAGCTTTTAGAAAGACAGTGCCTCTGACTCTGGAGGAATTGGAGTCACTTTTCCCTAACAAACGTGCTTCCTTAGAGGAGATCTGTTTGCCTCATTTGTGCTAACTTGATGAAATCTGTCCCTTGCACACAAACCCCCTTCAAGTTGGTGGTTATAAAGTGATGTCACGTGTAAAAACTAACCCCAGTTTGTTAAAGCAGATTCTGTGTGTAATAAACATGGCAATTCAGTGTAGATAGGGAGTAAGAATGAACTTTACTATTAGAGCTTTTTCTGTGAAGTCTTGTGGCCCTTAGACCAGCACCATCAACATTAATGGAATTTATTAAAAATACAGAATCTCAGGCTCCACTCCAGACCTACTGAACAGAAATCTGAATTTTAACAAGGGCCTCTGGAGATGTGTATGTATGTTGAGACTTCAGAAGACTACTGGGGACTGCCATCTATCACATAGTCACATCTGGTATGGGTGCTCTTAAATCATTCTTTGCCAGAGTATATGTTCTTGCCATCTCTTTTATACCAGGAATGAAATGCCTGTAGAATTTCAGTGACCAAAAATGCACTCCCCCAACCCTACTTTTTTATTACTCAAAAGCGTAGGTTGAGGACTTCCCTGGGGGTCCCTGCACTGGTTTCTCCCAGTGCAGAAAATGCTGGTCCAGTCCCTGGTCAGGGAACTAAGATCCCACATGCCCCTGGGCCTCCAAGACCCAACACAGCCAAAAATAGATAAATAGATAAATACATTTTTTAAAGTGTAGGTTGGTCTACTAATTATACTGAATATAGTGAATATATTTGAAGGCATCCACTTTGAGCACTGGTGGATATTTCACTGAATTATTTGTCCTCTCTGGTTAGATTTGGATTGAAATTTATGACTGAATTTCTAAACTCTTATTGATCCTCAAGTACTACTCCAACTTGTAAAGTCAATTGAATGAACTATGTGAAAGCATGTCTTTTGGTGCCTATAATATGCAAAAAAGAAAATGGTGCTGTGACTATTTTTGCTTGTTGAATTTTATATTATTGGTTTTTATGGAAAGGCATTTTATTTTAAATATAGCAGTGTATACATCAATATG
Organism: Ovis canadensis; assembly: GCF_042477335.2. NCBI lineage: Eukaryota > Metazoa > Chordata > Mammalia > Artiodactyla > Bovidae > Ovis > Ovis canadensis. The sequence continues at coordinate 58,564,701 of NC_091264.1, read as the reverse complement.
ATCTGCCTGCAATATGGGAGACTTGGGTTCAATCCCTGGTTTGGGAAGATCCCCCAAAGAAGGGATAGGCTACCCACTCCAGTGTTTTTGGACTTCCATCGTGGCTCAGCTGGTAAAGAATCTGTCTGCAGTGTCGGAGACCTATGTTCGATCCCTGGGTTGGGAAGATCCCCTGGAGAAGGGAAAGGTTGCCCACTCTAGTTATTCTCGCCTGGAGAATTCCAGGGACTGTATAGTCCATGGGGTCACAAAGAGTCAGACACCACTGAGCGACTTTCACTTTCATCAATATGATATTATTGTTTGCACTTTAGGATCCACATTTAGAGAATGTTGAGGGGGTAAAGGGAGGAATATGGACTGTGGCAATTTGTCTAATAATCTTTTCTTTAACAATCATTTACAAACGTCTCCTAGGTTCCCACATTGGCCAGGAGGTGAGCATATCAATGAATAACAAGCAGTCTCTCACTTTGATTTGCAGATGGGTGCACGGAGGCAGAGACTTGCACCACTGGGCCCCAAGGTACCACTCCAGTTTGCGTGAATGGAGCTTTCCAGAGCGAAAGACCACAGCCACCTTGGGGGTGGGTGACCAATACTAAATTGAGTGACTTTAGGCAAAAATGCTTGGATGGCATCACCGACTCAATGGACATGAGTCTGAGCAAACTCCAGGAGATGGTGAAGGACAGGGAAGCCTGGTGTGCTGCAGTTTATGGGGTTGCAAAGTTAGACACGACTTAGCAACTGAACAACAACCACAAGGCAAAAAAAAACAACAACAAACAAACCCAAGAGCTCAGGTAGCATGGAAGAAGGGGGTCTAATCATAGGGAGTGAAATGGGAGTGTGTGTGTGTGTGTGTGTGTGTGTGTGTGCATGGTGTGGTTGTATATGATATATATGTAAGCATGTATGTGCTGTCCATGTATGTGAGTGTGGTTGGGGTTTGTGTTATAAGTTGTGCATGTGAGTGAAGTGTATAGGTATGGAATGAGTGGGCATGATATAAATGTGTATGGGTGCATTAGATGTGTGCACTCCTTGTGTGCAGGGAGAAGTGACGTTTCTGATGTTGGAAGAACTTTCCAGAGGAAGAGACGCCCGGGCTCTGTTTATTCAATCCCAACCAGGCTTTCCTCCTGCTCCACTGAAATGACACCTGCCGGGGTCTCAGCGTCTTCACCGCCACCACACCTAACCATGGGTTCTTTGTCTTCATCCTCCTAAACGCCCATCTCAGTAAAGAGCACCCACTTCACCTAGACACTCAGACTGAACCTTGGAATTATTCTAGAACCTTCTTCCTCTCCCACTTCCCATCCACTCCATCTGCGCATACTACTAATCTGCTTTCCAAACAGCCAGATCGGAGCACTTCTTACAACCTTTACCGTTAGTCAAAAGCGCCATATCTTTCGCCTTGACTATTAGAATAGCTTCCTAACTGATTACCCCGTGCTCCCTTCCTTTCTGGAGTCTGTTTTACACTCAGCATCTGGAGTAGCCCTTTAAAACTCTACATTTATGATTGATTTTTCTTAGGATATTCTGATGGCTTTCCTTCATGCTCTAATTCCCCATCATGGCCCAAGGTTATCCACAGCGAAGTCCCTGGCTGCCTTCTGGATTCTTTCTGACCTTCCTCTCCTCACCGTCTCCTCTGTCCGCACTGACCTTCCTGTTGGTCTTGAACTCACCCAATGGGTCCCTGCCTCAGGGCATCCACATTGCTTACCTTCTGGTTATAATGCTTTATCACCAGTCAGTAACATGTCTCTCTCTTTATTTTATTCAGGCTCCAGAATTTCCCCTGGCCATTCTTTTTCCCTCTTACCACCCCGTTTTGTCTCTTAAGCACTAATACATACATACATATATGTGTGTGTGTGTGTGTGTGTGTGTGTGTGTGTGTGTGTGTATTTTAATCTTATTTATGGCTGCACTGGGCTTGCCTGATAGCTCAGCTGGTAAAGAATCTGCCTGCAATGCAAGAGACCCTGGTTCAATTCCTGGGTCAGGAAGATCCCCTGGAGAAGGGATAGGCTACCCCACTCTAGTATTCTTGGGCTCCCCTTGTGGCTCAGCTGGTAAAGGATCCGCCTACAATGCAGGAGAACTGGGTTCAATCCCTGGGTTAGGAAAATCCCCTGGAGAAGGGAACAGCTACCCACTCCAGTATTCTGGCCTGGAGAATTCCATGGGCTGTCTGGTCCATGGGGTTGCAAAGAGTCGGACACCACTGAGCGATTTACGCTTCCCTTCGCTTCGTGGCTGCGCTGGTCTTCACTGTTGCCCAGGGCCTTTCTCTGGTTGTGCCGAGTGGGCTTTTCATTGCAGTGGCTTCGCTTGGTGCAGAGCACGGGCTCAGGGGTGAGCAGGCTTCAATAGTTGCATCACATGAGCCCAGTAGCTGCAGCTCGTGGGCTGTAGTCCACAGGCTCAGTAGGTGTGGCGCACGGGCTTAGCTGCCCCACAGCCTGTGGAATCTTTCTCGGACCAGGGATTGAACCCACGTGTCCTGCGTTGGCAGGTGGATTCTCAACCGCTAGACCACCAGGGAAGTCCTACTTAATATTTTGTATTATTTTGTTTAGTATCTGTCTCCTTATTAGAAAGTTAAACTCCATGAAGTCAGGAGCTTTGGTTTTTTTCTTCCCTGTATCTCTTAAGTCATAGCAGAGTGCTTGGCATAGTAAATGCTCAATCAGGATATGCCTAGAGACTGAATAGATGTGGGCAGGGCATGAGCAATGCCGGGACCAAAGCAGAGGCCGTGGGGACAAATGGCAGGAGCAGGATGCTGAGGCTCAGGACGTGGTGATCACTGGATATGGGGGAGAGGAAGCTTTCTGCCTGGGGCACTGCTGACTGTCATTCCATTTGATGGGAGAAATAACATGGGGCGCAGGCTTAGAGGTAAAATGGTTAGTTCAGTTCTGGATATTTCGAATTTGAAGTGCCAATGGTGCCTCCAGTTTGAGATGTATGATAAGCACGTGAGGACAGGTACCTGGACCGGAGGAGAGGGGATTTGAGAGCTGGATCATTACAGGTAGTAGCTGGAGTCACAGAGGGAAATGGGTTCATTCTGTAGGCAGTCCAGGAGTGAGATGGGGAAATGCAATAGCTACATCAGAGGCTTGAAGTCACCCATCCCCACTGCTTTGGGTAGTGCTCAGTGTTGGCATCAATCTCATGCCCGGCTGAAGGTAAGAGTGTGAATGTAGATTCAGTTTGAATTAATTGATGGTGGTAGTGGATTACCTTTAGAATTATCTCGTAACCTGTGTATTCTCAGAAAATCCTCACATTTACGCTTCTTTCCACCTGACATGATGGCCAAGTACTCTGCTATTTTACATTGTGATGCACAAGGGAACAATTACTCAATATTTTTTAACAGTTATTATTATTATTATTTTGTATTGAGGTATAGCTGGATTTGGGCTTCCCTGGTAGCTCAGAGTTTAAAGCGTCTGCCTGGAATGCGGGAGACCCAGGTTCCATCCCTGGGTCAGGAAGATCCCCTGGAGAAGGAAATGGCAACCCACTCCAGTACTCTTGCCTGGAGAATCCCATGGAGGGAGGAGCCTGGTAGGCTACAGTCCATGGGGTCGCAAAGAGTTGGACACGATTGAGCGACTTCAATTTCACTTTCACTTTCATAGATGATTTGGAGCAGGAACTGGTAACCCACTCCAATATTCTTGCCTGGAGAATTTCATGGACAGAGGAGACTGGTGGGCTACAGTCCATGGGGTCACACAGAGTCGGACACGACTAAGTGACTAACACACACACACGCAAACACATAGCTGATTAACAATGTTGTGGTAGTTTCAGGTGAACAGTAAAGGGACTCAGTCATACATATACATACATCCATTCTCCCCCAAAACCCCCTCCCATCCAGGCTGCCACACAATATTGAGCAGAGTTCCCTGTGCTCTGCAGTAGGTCCTTGTTGGTTATCCATTTTAAATATAGCAGTGTGGACATGTCCATCCCCAACTCCCTAACTATCCTTTCCCCCCACCCTTCCCCCGGTAACCACAAGTCCATTCTCTAAGTCTCGATCCCTCATTATTATTATGACAATTTCTCTGTTTCATTCTTGGCCCCTTCACTTCTGTAATCCCCCTAATACGTGACGTCAGACTCTACCACTCTCAGGAGCTATTATTCCCGAAGCCTTTGGTAACACAGACATAGTACACTTGGTGTGTATGCAACCCTGGAGAGCGTTGCCATTTCTGACGTTTGACTGCTGGTGACGTCCTCTGTTATGAAGCTCTCTCCTGTCTGTAGGAAGTTAATTTTGGTCATTTTTTTTCTTTCCCTGGTTCTGCATCTTTCCCTAGGGGCTCTTTCCATATTTTAAACCTTGGTCTTCAGTTGTTCTGTTTTGTGCTTTCTCTCTGGGATCTCAGTCAAACATCCACAGCCTCACAATCCCCAAATCTGTGACCACGTCTGACCATGCTTCTCCCTCCCCTATCCCCACTGGTATTCTGAGCTTAATTGTTTCCAACAGCCTTCTGAATAGCTCCGCTTGGATGTCATACTTCACCACGGGGACCCTGGACATATTCTGAAATGGACCTCGCCGTCTTTGCTCACGATCCTGGCTCCTTTTCTGGACTTAGCGTTTTTGTCATTGGGAAACGTGCTGAATCACAGCACTATCTTTAAGTTTTCATTCTTTCTCTCGACTACTATTATTATACAATGAACTGCATATGTCCTTTTTGCAATGCCTCTCATGTCTATCTCCTTTTTTTTTTTTTCCCCATTGCTGTCACTTTGGCCAGGCCTTTAATAGCCAATATTGTGTGTTAGCACACAAAGGAGATGAGAGTACAGGCTCTGGAGGTGGGCCACCTATGTTTCAATTCGAGCTCTGCTCTTTACTATGTGACTCTGACTAACTCACACCATCTCTCTGCATCTCCTTTACCTCATCAGGCAGATAGAGATGTATCCGTCTCATAGACTTGTTAGAGAAGTAAACACTTAGAATAGTCCTGTCACGTTTACAATGTTATCAGCATTGGGCATTATTATTTTTATCAGCCGTTTCATAGCCCTCTGAGTCTTCCATCTGCCTGCCAATTATTCTTTTTTACAGCTTTCCAGTATATCCTCACCATCTTCCTAAACACTTTAATCATGTCCCTCCTGCTGAGGGTCTATCAGTTCAGTTCAGTTGCTCAGTTGTGTCCGACTCTTTGTGACCCCATGAATCGCAGCACGCCAGGCCTCCCTGTCCACCACCAACTCCCGGAGTTCACTCAGACTCACGTCCATCGAGTCTGTGATGCCATCCAGCCATCTCATCCTCAGTCATCCCCTTCTCCTCCTGCCCCCAATCCCTCCCAGCATCAGAGTCTTTTCCAATGAGTCAACTCTTCACATGAGGCGGCCAAAGTACTGGAGTTTCAGCTTTAGCATCAGTCCTTCCAAAAAAATTCCAGGGTTGATCTCCTTCAGAATGGACTGGTTGGATCTCCTTGCAGTCCAAGGGACTCTCAAGAGTCTTCTCCAACACCACAGTTCAAAAGCATCAATTCTTCGGTGCTCAGCCTTCTTCACAGTCCAACTCTCACATCCATACATGACCACAGGAAAAACCTGTGACTAGATGGACAGCCTTGACTAGATGGACCTTAGTCTATGATGGTTGCTATTGCCTTTCATTTACAAGAAGAAGTGTTCTACTTATCTTTCAAGATCTTCCACAGCCTGGTATCACCTTGGGAGGGCAAAATTGATCTGTTCTTTAGCTTCCATTTGAAGCTTAGCATGCAGAGATGAGAGGAGTGCAAAAAAAGAGAAGATGGTCTTCCTTTCACAGACCCAGTTCACCTTAAGGCCTAGTTTCCAATCCCAGCTCTGTGTGACCTGGAACAACTAACTTATCCTTTCTTCATCTGTAGGGACTAGAGAGTAACAGTTCTGTCTAGTGTTGTTATTCGTATAAAATGAATGTTAGCTACTTCAAGTCCCTATTGGAATGAGTCTGGATGTAAATAAAATACATCAATTAAATGAAGTCTTGTGAATGGAATGTTAAAAATGAGCTTGGAATGTGTGCAAACAAGTGGAATATATGCAAAGCACCTGGAAGCTATGCAAGTTTATGGAATGTATGTGAAGAGTGGACATAAATCAGGCTAGTTCATTCCTAACCTTTGCCTTAATTAAAACTGCTACTTCCTTCTGAATTCTCATCTTAACCCTCTCCGTCATCCCATCTATAAAGTCCAACTCTGGCCTTGATATTTGGGGGATATTTTTTTCCAACTCAGAGTTCTCTTTCCTTTTGATGATATCTACAACTTCTAATTGTCTTGATTGCGAATCTAGGGTTTACTATGAACTGCTCTGCCTTGTTAGTTAAGTTTTTTATGTTTACATGTTCAGTCTACTCAGCTAAACTGTTTGGGCTTCTTGAGCACAAATATATCTTCATATTCCTTGAGCATGTAGAACAGAATTTAGCAAATAACAACCCACCAGGTTTATGTTTTTAATTTAACTTGCAGTATGTAAAAGGGACCATTGCCATGCTGACTGTTGTGTTAGACGAACACCATGAAGTCATGGGTATCTCTCCTCCTCTGTATAAACATCACGCCCCCCTCCAGCCAACTGGGCCCCTTGAGGCCATGTCGAAAATGCACCCATCAAGCCGTTATCACCGTGTTCCTCTGAGTAAGTCTGATGTTGATCAACATAGAGAATGTGAAATCTGGTTGCTATGTTCACAACTTGCAACTGCTTTCTTTTTGGCGGAAGCACTCAGAGTGGGTGGAGAAGAAAACAAGATCTAGCAAGAGGAAGTCTCACTTGGAATAATCATAAATATATTTTAAACAATCCCTAGAAGTGGCCTGCTTTTTCCTCAACTGGCAAATTTGGTTTGAGTTTACATAGATTTTATTAGTTTGAAATGAGATGCATTCAGAGACTTCCTTGATAGTCCAGTGGTTAAAACTCTGTGCTTCCAATGCAGGGGGGTGCGGGTTCGATCCCTGGTTGGGGAACTAAGATCCCACATGCTGCATGGCCTGGCTGAAAAAAATGAGACAGAAAGAGATGCATTCCTAGAAGAGCCTTAACTTACCTCATTATTTATTTCCATTTTGATGTATTATAAGTAATCCTATTATAAGGCATAGGTAGCCGGCAGTAACTCAGGCTTTCTGTCCAAACACATTATAGAAACCCCTTCCTCAACCAATGCTTCAGTGCTGACAGTGGTACCCTGGGCTGGTCTCGGCATAGCCCAGCAGGGATAAAGGAGGCCGTTCTTGACGTGCTTTGGAGATTTGTTCCATAATGAGATTCTACAGTCATTTCAAAGAGCCCAAGGCCATCTGAGGACATTTTGATGCATATACTCAGGAACTGGAACAGAAAGGCTTCAGTCCTTGCTTCCAAGGCCATGTTATTCAGCCTGATCAAGTCTTAGATTCCTGACACCCACGCCTTGATTTTCTAGCGCAGACTCATGATCAGTACTGGGCTTCTCCAGTGGTAAAGAAATCCGCCTGCCGGTGCAGGTGATGCCAACTCTATCTCTGGGTCAGGAAGATCTCCTGGAGAAGGAAATGGCAACCCATCCCAGCATTCTTGTCTGGAGAATTCCGTGGATAGAGGAGTCTAGTGGGCTATAGTCCATGGGATGGCAGGAGAGTCAGACACAACTGAGCATGCATGCATATGATCAGTAATTACCTGCTGGTTGGAGAAGCAACAAAAATAACACTGGTGGACCAATAACTCCACATAAATAGGGTTTGTATTAATGTTAGTTGACAGCTGTATGTGTGGAACACTCCACGAGCATTTTGTATCTGCTGTCTCATTCTATTTTCATAGCAAGTCTACTAGGTAGGTGGAGGACCATCAGAGGCTTGGATAAGAGACCTAGCAATTAAATGTCAGGGATGTTATTTTTTAAATTATTTTTTCTTGGAGTATAGTGCCTCCAGTATAGTGTCTAGTATAACACTAATACAATATTGTGTTACTTTCTACTGTCCAGCCACTATGGAAAGCAATATCAGTTCAGTCAGTTCAGTTCAGTCGCTTAGTCATGCCAATTCTTTGGGACCCCATGAATCGCAGCACGCCAGGCCTCCCTGTCCATCACCAACTCCCGGAGTTCACTCAAACTCACATCCATCGAGTCGGTGATGCCATCCAGCCATCTCATCCTCTGTCATCCCCTTTTCCTCCTGCCCCCAATCCCTCCCAATATAGAGGTTCCTTAAAGAACTACCATGGGATTCTCTGGGCAAGACTACTGAAGTGGCTTGCCATTCCCTTCTCAAGGGGATCTTCCTGACCCAGGGATCAACCCAGTTCTTCGGCATCGGCAGGCAGATTCTTTACCATCTGAGCCACCAGGGAAGCCCAGAGCTACCATTTGACCCAACAATCCCACTCCAGGGCATATACACAGAGAAAAGCATAGTTCCAAAAGACACATGTACCCCAATGCTCATAGCAACACATTTACAATAGCCAGGACATGGAAGCAACCTAAATGTCCATCAACAGAAAAATGGGTAAAGAAGATGTGGTCCACATACACAGTGGAATATGACTCAGTCAGGGATGTTATCTAAACCCAGGTTTCACTGTCTCCAAAGTTTCTTAGGACAAATTGTGTATTGCTTAAATGAGGGTGTTTCCTGAAATGGTCAATGTTTTGGTAGTTGAATCTGATAACAAATGACTCCATATAATTTCAAGGAGTTTGTTTACTTTGAAAAAAATAGTTCAGTACTACCTACTAAAACTGAAGAATTTAGACACGTGGTGAAATGACGGTATAAATCTTTTCAAATTGATGTTTAAATGTTCTGACTTTGTATTGATTACATTTCTGTGTCTGTCAGTATCTAGGTGGGGAGGCTATCTCTTGATGTTGGCAGCATTTACGTGGCTGAGTACTTACATAAAAGCGTTGTTGAGCTGTATGTATATTTAAGATTGGTATGCTATGTTTGTAAGTTGTACCTCTATAAAGACTTTTAACAATTAAAAGTTAAAATGCCTTAAAATACTCTGACTTCATTGTTATTTGATGAAAGCTTAGATTATTGATTTAAAAACCTTGTTTTCTAATAGGAATAGCTGCTGCAGCTGCTGCTAAGTCGCTTCAGTCGTGTCCGACTCTGTGTGACCTCATAGACGGCAGCCCACCAGGCTCCTCCATCCATGGGATTTTCCAGGCAAGAGTACTGGAGTGGGTTGCCATTGCCTTCTCCAATAGGGATAGAATGCACCTCAAATTTCCCTTAAGCACTGCTTTAGTTGTAGTATCTATATTTTGATATATTGTGTTGTTATGCTCATTCAATTCAAAATATTTTCTATTTTCTCTTATAAATTCTTCATTGACCCATTAGCTACCTACTGGTGTTGTTTAACTTTCAAATAATTGGGATTTTTTCTATTTTTAATTTCTAGCTTAATTCCATTGTATTAAAAAAAACATATTCAGTATGACTTCTTGTCCTTTAAATGTGTTTTATAGCTTATAATATGACCTATATTTATGTCCTTGAAAATAATTTACATTCTTCTGTTGTTGGATAGGATGTTCTATAGATGGCAATTAGATTAGATAGGTTAACATTAGCTTTCATTTTAATAGTTCCCGGAAATCTTAAAGTCTCTATTTTAACCTAAATTTCTGTCTGCTATCATATTTATTTTACTTGAATAACATTCTTTTTAAAAATTTTATCAAAGTATAGTTGATTTACAACATTTTGTTAGTTTTAGGTGTAAGCAAAGTGAGCGTATATACGTATCTATGTACATGCTAAGTTGCTTCAGTCATGTCTGACTCTTTGCGACCCCATGGACTGTAGCCCACCAGACTCCTCTGTCCATGGCATTCTCCAGGTAAGAATACTGGAGTGGATTGCCATGCTCTCCTCCAGGGGATCGTCTCGATCCAGGGATCAAACCTGTGTCCTTATATCCCCTGTATTGGCAGGCAGGTTCTTTACCACTGGCACCACCTGGGAAGCCTACATACATACATACATACATACACTGTTTTTCAGATTCTTTTCCCATATAGGTTTTTGAATAGCATTTTTTAACATGTCTTCAGAGAAGGCAATGGCAACCCACTCCAGTAATCTTGCCTGAAAAATCTCATGGACAGAGGAGCCTGGTAGGCTGCAGTCCACCAGGTCACTGAGAGTTGGGCACGACTGAGCAACTTCACTTTCACTTTTCACTTTCATGCATTGCAGAAGGAAATGGCAACGCACTCCAGTATTCTTGCCTGGAGAATCCCAGGGACAGAGGAGCCTAGTGGGTTGCCATCTATGGGGTCTTACAGAGTCGGACACGACTGAAGTGACTTAGCAGCAACATGTCTTATTATCCAGGTTTGCTGAAAATGAATTCTTTGTTTTTGCTTGCCTGAAGAATCTTTACTTTGCCTTCATTTTTGAAGGACATTTTCACTTGGTAAAGAATTCTAGATTGACAGTTTTTTTTTTTTTTCAAGCATTCAGAGATTTTACTCCACATCTTGGGTTTGCTCTGTTTCTGACAAGAAGTATTTGGTGTTTCTCGTCTTTGTTCCCCTGTTTGGAATGCATCTTTTCCCTGGCTTGCTACTCGCCTTGGCCTCCAGAAGTTTGCAGCTGATATATTTAGGTATGTGTGTTTGTGCAGGATGCTTAGTGGCTATTTTGCTTAAGGTTCTTTGAGATTCCTGGATTTGTGGTTTGATAACTTTTTGAATGTTTGAAATTTTTTCAGCCATAATTTTCTTAACCAGTGTCCATATTCTGTCTCTTTGGAGGGTCTGTTTCTACATAGACGTCAGGTTGCCTTGAAACTTTAGCTCCCTCGGGACCACAAGGAAACTTCTGATATTATAGTTTATCCAGGTTTTTTTCTTCTTGTCAGAGTTTTTTCTTATTGTCATTGTTTCCTAGAAGGAAGCAAAATTCTCTTCCTGTGAATAGGAAACTTCATTATGTTATTTGCATAGGAAACTGTCAAAACTGAAGAGTCTGAGATTTTACCCTACTTGCAGGTTAACTAAGTAGGTAGTCTGCCTTTGTTTTATGGACGCTGACCGGAGATCTGAGACTTCTGAGTCAGACAAAGGTTAATTGGCGGCTGCGAGCTGGCGCGCTGAGCGCGGCCGAGAGGAGCTACCCCAAGTCCGAGGTCAGGGGCAGCAGACTAGAGTGCCAGGATGCGACCGCGCAGGAAAGGCTGAGAGGAGCTACCCAGCGTCCGAGGTCAGGCACGGCAGCCGAGAGGAGCTACCCTGTGTCCGAGGTCTGTGGCGGCTGGGAGGAGCTACCCGAGGAGCGGTGGCTATTCAGGCGCAGGAGGACGTAGAGGAGCTATCCCCACGTTGAAGATCAGGAACGGTGGCGGTAAGGAGATACCTGTCGTCCAAGGTAAGGAGCAGCGGCTGTGCTTTGCTGGAGCAGCCGTGAAGAGATACCCCACGCCCAAGGTAAGAGAAAGCCAAGTAAGATGGTAGATGTTGCAAGAGGGCATCAGAGGGCAGACACACTGAAACCATACTCACAGAAAACTAGTCAGTCTAATCATACAAGGACCACAGCCTTGTCTAACTCAATGAAACCAAGTCATGCCCACAGGGCAAGCCAAGACGGGCGGGTCATGGTGGAGAGGTCTGACAGAATGTGGTCCACTGGAGAAGGGAATGGCAAACCACTTCAGTATTCTTGCCTTGAGAACCCCATGAACAGTATGAAAAGGCAAAATGATAGGATACCGAAAAAGGAACTCCCCAGGTCATTAGGTGCCCAATATGCTACTGGAGATCAGTGGAGAAATAACTCCAGAAAGAATGAAGGGATGGAGCCAAAGCAAAAACAATACCTAGTTGTGGATGTGACTATTGATAGAAGCAAGATCCGATGCTCTAAAGAGCAATATTGCATAGGAACCTGGAATGTCAGGTCCATGAATCAAGGCAAATTGGAAGTGGTCAAACAAGAGATGGCAAGGGTGAATGTCGACATTCTAGGAATCAGCGAACTAAAATGGACTGGAATGGGTGAATTTAACTCGGATGACCATTATATCTACTACTGCGGGCAGGAATCCCTCAGAAGAATTGAAGTAGCCATCATGGTCAACAAAAGAGTCCGAAATGCAGTACTTGGACGCAATCTCAAAAACGACAGAATGATCTCTGTTCGTCTCCAAGGCAAACCATTCAATATCACAGTGATCCAAGTCTATACCCCAACCAATAACGGTGAAGAAGCTGAAGTTGAACGGTTTTATGAAGACCTACAAGACCTTTTAGAACTAACAACCAAAAAAGATGTCCTTTTCATTATAGGGGACTGGAATGCAAAAGTAGGAAGTCAAGAAACACCTGGAGTAACAGGCAAATTTGGCCTTGCAATGTGGAATGAAACAGGGCAAATATAATAGAGTTTTGCCAAAAAAATGCACTGGTCATAGGAAACATTCTCTTCCAACAACACAAGAGAAGACTCTACACGTGGACATCACCAGATGGTCAACACCGAAATCAGATTGATTTTATTCTTTGCAGCCAAAGATGGAGAAGCTCTATACAGTCAACAAAAACAAGTACAGGAGCTGACTGGCTCAGATCATGAACTCCTTATCACCAAATTCAGACTCAAATTGAAGAAAGTAGGGAAAACCGCTAGACTATTCAGGAATGACCTTAATCAAATCCCTTATGATTATACAGTGGAAGTGAGAAATAGATTTAAGGGACTAGATCTGATAGACAGAGTGCCTGATGAACTATGGATGGAGGTTCGTGACATTGTACAGGAGACAGGGATCAAGACCATCCCCATGGAAAAGAAATGCAAAAAAGCAAAATGGCTGTCTGGGGAGGGCTTACAAATAGCTATGAAAAGAAGAGAGGAGAAAAGCAAAGTAGGAAAGGAAAGATATAAGCATCTGAATGCAGAGTTCCAGAGAATAGCAAGGAGAGATAAGAAAGCCTTCCTCAGTGATCAATGCAAAGAAATAGAGGAAAACAACAGAATGGGAAAGACTAGAGATCTCTTCAAGAAAATTAGAGCTACCAAGGGAACATTTCATGCAAAGATGGGCTCGATAAAGGACAGAAATGGTATGGACCTAACAGAAGCAGAAGATATTAAGAAGAGGTGGCAAGAATACATGGAAGAACTGTACAAAAAAGATCTTCACGACCCAGATAATCATGATGATGTGATCACTAATCTAGAGCCAGACATCTTGGAATGTGAAGTCAAGTGGGCCTTAGAAAGCATCACTATGAACAAAGCTAGTGGAGGTGATGGAATTCCAGTGGAGCTGTTTCAAATCCTGAAAGATGATGCTGTGAAAGTACTGCATTCAATATGCCAGCAAATTTGGAAAACTCAGCAGTGGCCACAGGACTGGAAAAGGTCCGTTTTCATTCCAATCCCAAAGAAAGGCAATGCAAAAGAATGCTCAAACTACCGAACAATTGCACTCATCTCACATGCTAGTAAAGTAATGCTCAAAATTCTCCAAGCCGGGCTTCAGCAATACGTGAACTGTGAACTCCCTGATGTTCAAGCTGGTTTTAGAAAAGGCAGAGGAACCAGAAATCAAATTACCAACATCTGCTGGATCATGGAAAAAGCAAGAGAGTTCCAGAAAAACATCTATTTCTGCTTTATTGACTATGCCAAAGCCTTTGACAGTGTGGATCACAATAAACTGTGGAAAATTCTTCAAGAGATGGGAATACCAGACCACCTAACCTGCCTTTTGAGAAATCTGTATGCAGGCCGGGAAGCAACAGTTAGAACTGGATATGGAACAATAGACTGGTTCCAAATAGGAAAAGGAGTATGTCAAGGCTGTATATTGTCACCCTGCTTATTTAACTTATATGCAGAGTACATCATGAGAAACGCTGGACTGGAAGAAACACAAGCTGGAATCAAGATTGCGGGGAGAAATATCAATAACCTCAGATATGCAGATGACACCACCCTTATGGCAGAAAGTGAAGAAGAACTAAAAAGCCTCTTGATGAAAGTGAAAGAGGAGAGTGAAAAAGTTGGCTTAAAGCTCAACATTCAGAAAACGAAGATCATGGCATTTGATCCCATCACTTCATGGGAAATAGATGGGGAAACAGTGGAAACAGTGTCCGAGTTTTTTTTTGCGGGAGGGGGGGGGGTGCTCCAAAATCACTGCAGATGGTGACTGCAGCCATGAAATTAAAAGAAGCTTACTCCTTGGAAGAAAAGTTATGATCAACGTAGCTAGCATATTCAAAGCAGAGACATTACTTTGCCAACTAAGGTCCACCTAGTCAAGGCTATGGTTTTTCCTGTGGTCATGTATGGATGTGAGAGTTGGACTGTGAAGAAGGCTGAGCGCCGAAGAATGGATGCTTTTGAACTGTGGTGTTGGAGGAGACTCTTGAGAGTCCCTTGGACTGCAAGGAGATCCAACCATTCCATTCTGAAGGAGATCGGCCCTGGGATTTCTTTGGAAGGAATGATACTAAAGCTGAAACTCCAGTACTTTGGGCACTTCTGCAAAGAGTTAACTCATTGGAAAAGTCTCTGATGCTGGGAGGGATTGGGGGCAGGAGGAGAAGGGGATGACCGAGGATGAGATGGCAGGATGGCATCACGGACTCAATGGATGTGAGTCTGAGTGAACTCCGGGAGTTGGTGATGGACAGGGAGGCCTGGCATGCTGCAATTCATGGGGTTGCAAAGAGTCGTACACGACTGAGCAACTGAACTGACTGAACTGAACTGAAGGTATCATCCTTTTAGTGCTCGTTCCCCACACACCAATTCTTGTTTAAAGTTTAAAAGTTTTGATTGGCTTACTGGGTCTTTGTTGCCGCGCCCGGGCTTTCTCTGGTTGCAGCAGCTGGGGGCTACTCTCTAGCTGTGGTGTGTGGGCTTCTCATTTCTGTGGCTTCTGGGTGCACAGGCTTCCATAGCTGCTTAAGCAGTTGCAGCACACAGGCCCCATAGCTGTGGCGCTTAGTTGCTCAGCCCCGTAGCATGGCCTTAGTTGTTCCACGGCATGTGTTATCTTCCCACCCCAGGGATTGAACCAGCGCTCCCTGCATCAGCAGGCAGATGCTTAACCGCTAAACCACCAAAGAAGTCCTCCACACATCAGTTCTATAGGGCACTAAACAGGGCCTGGTGATACCTACACAAGCAGTGGGCTGTGTTTTAGGCCAACCCTGAGCTTAAGAAAGCCAAAACTTTTATCATGAGCAGGAAGTCTATTTGCCTTTTCTGTGGAGGGAAATACTATTTCTTTCTCTTTTGTTGTGTAGATTCTTGAAGAGAGAGTTTAGAATGAAGGCCTCTTTTCTCATGTGAGAGAGAGACCTATGGAAAATTGTCTCCCAACAGAGATAGCATCTCATGAGCTATTCTACTTTTTCAGTCCACATTTTCTAACCAATGGTATCAGTAATTCAGCTGTATATTTTATGTCCCAGGATCTATTTCCATTCATTTCAATGATATTTATTGTGAATTTTTCCAGTGCCAGGATATGTGCCAAGAGCAGAAGACACTATCGTGAACAGAATAAATATGGTCTGTATTTCTCTCAGCTGATAAATATCATAATTGGATTTTTACCAAGACATACAAGGTCCCAATAGTCCAGACTGCCTGTGATGAGAGATTTTAGATATTCAGATCATAATACCTGATTGTCTTACATCTTAAGCCTGATCATTATCCCTTTTCTATTATGTATTCCTGTACGGAATGTTCACACCTGTCTGTGAAGTTTTCAAAAGCAAGAACTCTATGTATTATGCTCTACTTTGCTGTTACTTCTCATACATGTTATGACCACATGGGAGACATGAGAATTTCTTTTGTGAATTTGCCTTTAAAGATATTCTTTCAACCTGACATGTTATTCCATTAGAAAATGATATTAATACTTCATCCTAGTTTTTCATTGCATAGTAAAAGAGCCAAATAATTTTTACCTGGATGTCTGCCACAGCAAAAAGCTTTGAATAATTAGGCATAAACATGCAAATTCTGATATTTTATCCTCAGCCATCTTTACACTTCATAAAATAGATACGGTGCTTCCTTTTGCTGTATATGGAGGTGAGAGATAACAAAATTGAAGGAAATTTGGATTTGCAAATTACTTGGACCCACATCTTGAACACTTTTTTTTGCCACATGTCCTTTACAAAACAGACATTAAATGAAATCTTTTTTCTAAGTTGCCAGGAATAGGAATATGATGGCAATTCATTTCTGATAAAACATCATGGGGTTATCTATTTCCCCCCAAAGAATGCCTTTGACTTAGTCAAACCCAGCCAACATGTTTTCTTAGGGTTTTACCCTCGATTTTCATATTCCACAATGCATGTGCATGTATATCAATATGCTGAGGTAGATAGATATATAGATAGAGACATCTAAACTATTTTCTTTATTCATTTATGCTTAATTTATTTGTCCCAAACAGATGGTTGCGTGCCTGGCTTGTCAAGAGGCCTCTGTAAGCGCTGCCCTTTGAACCTAGGAACGATGTTTTACCAGCATTCCACCTGGGAAGGGCCAAAGTTCAACTCTCAACTCTATGCTTGCTGCTTGTTTTAAATGTGAAACTTGGCACTGAATGTCTCTCTGTCCCGGTTATTATTCTTGGAATGCAAAAGGTACATGTTTTTGTAATTCTCTGTGGAGCTCCTCTATAACTTTTCCAGAATTTAAGTCAGATTTTGCTTCCAGGGCTATGTTCCAAGGTCTAACATCCATTTTTTTTTTTAGCAGCTCACCGACAGATGGGTGCTATTTTTGAAACCCGTATAGACTTTCCTGTCTGCTACGGTCTATTTAATGGTCGACGTTACTACTACAGAAATGCACTTACTGCATTTGTTCTTCCCTTGCTGCATAAACGGCTCTGATTTCCATCCAAAATGCTGAAGCGGTCCTGGGGCGGAAAGGAAGCACGAGCTCCGCGGCAAGTGAACTTTAGTCAGCATTTCTGAACTTCCGAAGATTTTGTTTCTACAATCACTGGAACCTCAGGCATTAGGAATCGTGAGAGGATGATGCTTGCAACTACCTGTGAAGTCTGAGAGAAGGAAAGAAAAAATAAAATCTACGCATGCGCTCTATCTACCACTGCTATGTACTTGAAAGAGTGTGAGAAGGTTAAGGTTTGGGATGTTAAACTGTGTTTTCAAGGGACCAGGAGATCATATCAAAACAACAGTCTAATTAAGCTAAAAATTTTTTTATTTAAAGAACTATTTGGACAATGGAATATTACTCAGCTATTAAAAAAAAAAAAAGAGTGCATTTGAGTCAGTCCTGATGAGGTGGATAAACCTAGAGCCTATACTACAAAGTGAAGTAAGTCAGAAAGAGAAAGACAAATCTTGTATATTAATGCCTGTGTGTGGAATCTAGAAAGATGGCACCAATTAACCTATTTGCAGGGCAGCAGTGGAGATGCAGACTTAGGGAACAGACTTGCGGACACGCTGGGGGAAGGAGAGGATGGGACGAATTGAGAGAAGCATGGAAACATATATATGACCATATGTAAAACAGATATGCAGTGGGCATTTGCTGTACAACGCAAGGAGCTCAACCCAGTGCTCTGTGACAACCTCGAAGGATGGGAAATGGGAAGGGTATTTAGGAGCAGCAGGGCTTATGTAAACCTGTGGCTGACTCACGCTGATGTAAGGCAGAGGCCAACACAATAGTATAGAGCAATTGTCCTCCAATAATTGCATTTTGTTCTATATGTCTCTGAAAATTAAATGGAGCATTTTAAAAAAAAGAACCACTTGGTATATATTTTATAACTCCTTGTTTGGGGAGCTATGAACGCACCTATTTGATAGTCATATCTCCTGTAACTCCTCCCACTCAAGAACATAGCTTGAATTCACAAACCAAGACAAACGTGTAACCTCCAGCTAAAAATCGATATCACCATGTTAACGCACTAAGCTCAAGAGCACCACTCAGTGACAAGCCCGCCTTCAAGATCTAGTTGTTTATAGTTTATTCTAAAAATTACCGATTTTCTGTTTCTTGTTCATGTTAGTGAGCTAATGCCATAACAAGTACTACAGACTGATTAAATGAAAGATGAATTAAGCAAAAGAAATGTATTTGCCTGATTCTGTTAAGTCCAAGATCAGAGCTGATTTCATTCATTCTGAGAATTTTTCCTTTCGCTTGCAGATGGCTGTCTTTTTTCTTTGTCCATACATGGTCTTTCCTCAGGGTATGTGTGTGCATGTCTGGGTAAATTTCCTCTTTTTATAAGAACACCAGTCATAATGGATTAGTGCTCACCCTTAGGACCTCATTTAAGTTAATCACCTCTTTAAAGACCTTATTTTCAAATATAATCATGTTCTGAGGTACTATGGGTTAGGACTTCAATATATAAATTTTAGGTTCTATAAATCAGCCCATAACATTATTCACAGCAGCTGTGAAGTGGGGAGATTGAACCCACATCTCTTGCATTGGCAAGCAGATTCTTTACAATTGATTGCTTGGATAAGCAATCAATGCTTAGTTAATTGCATAAGCCATACCCAAAGGTAAGAAGATAGCAAATTTATTTTGAAAGTGCATATAAGTATATCAAAAAGCACAAAAGTTAGGTGTAAATATCCGTATATCTCTGAGCAAGTCCTGGATCATCTTGACATAACTGCAGAATTTTATCAAGTTATATCAATTATCATGGCATCCTAGGTGGCGCTAGTGGTAAAGAATACGCCTGCCAATGCAGGAGACAGAAGAGATGTGGGTTTGATCCCTGGGTCAGGAAAATTCCCTGGAGAGGGACAGAGCAACCCACTCCAGTATTGTTGCTTGGAGAATCCCATGGACAGAGAAGCCTGGCAGGCTACAGTCCAAGGGGTTGCAGAATTGGACACAACTGAAGCAACTTAGTTGTGGGGTGTCTTGAGTGGGGCCACCCAAGATGGACGGGTCATGGTGGAGAGGTCTGACAGAATGTGGTCCACTGGAGAAGGGAATGGAAAACCACTTCAGTATTCTTGCCTTGAAAACCCCGTGAACAGTATGAAAACGCAAAATGATAGGATGCTGAAAGAGGAATCTCCCAAGGTCGCTAAGTGCCCAATATGTTACTGGAGATCAGTGAAGAAATGACTCCAGAAAGAATGAAGGGATGGAGCCAAAGCAAAAACAATACCCAGTTGTGGATGTAACTGGTGATGGAAGCAAGGTCTGATGCTGTAAAGAGCAATACTGCATAGGAACCTGGAACGTCAGGTCCATGAATCAAAGCAAATTGGAAGCGGTCAAACAAGAGATGACAAGAGTGAATGTCGACATTCAGGGAATCAGCAAACTAAAGTGGACTAGAATGGGTGGATTTAACTCAGATGACCATTATATCTACTACTGCGGGCAGGAATCCCTCAGAAGAAATGGAGTAGCCATCATGGTCAACAGAAGAGTCCGAAATGCAGTACTTGGATGCAATCTCAAAAACGACAGAATGATCTCTCTTCATTTCCAAGGCAAACCATTCAATATCATGGTGATACAAGCCTATGGCCCAACCAGTAATGCTGAAGAAGCTGAACAGTTCTATGAAGACCTACAAGACCTTTTAGAATTAACACCCAAAAAATATGTCCTTTTCATTATAGGGGACTGGAATGCAAAAGTAGGAAGTCAAGAAACACCTGGAGTAACAGGCAAATTTGGCCTTGGAATGCGGAATGAAGCAGGGCAAAGGCTAATAGAGTTTGCCAAGAGAACGCACTGGTCATAGCAAACACCCTCTTCCAACAACACAAGAGAAGACTCTACACATGGACATCACCAGACGGTCGACACTGAAATCAGATTGATTATATTCTTTGCAGCCAAAGAAGGAGAAGCTTTATACAGTCAACAGAAACAAGACCAGAAGCTGACTGTGCCTCAGATCATGAACTCCTTATTGCCAAGTTCAGACTTAAATTGAAGAAAGTAAGGGAAACCACTAGACCATTCAGGTATGGCCTAAATCAAATCCCTTATGATTATACAGTGGACGTGAGAAATAGATTTAAGGGACTAGATCTGATAGACAGAGTGCCTGATGAACTATGGATGGAGGTTCATGACATTGTACAGGAGACAGGGATCAAGACCATCCCCATGGAAAAGAAATGCAAAAAAGCAAAATGGCTGTCTGGGGAGGGCTTACAAATAGCTGTGAAAAGAAGAGAGGCCAAAAGCAAAGGAGAAAAGGAAAGATATAAGCATCTGAATGCAGAGTCCAGAGAATAGCAAGAAGAGATAAGAAAGCCTTCCTCAGTGATCAATGCAAAGAAATAGAGGAAAACAAGAGAAAGGGAAAGACTAGAGATCTCTTCAAGAAAAATAGAGATAGCAAGGGAATATTTCATGCAAAGATGGGCTCGATAAAGGACAGAAATGGTATGGACCTAACAGAAGCAGAAGATATTAAGAAGAGGTGGCAAGAATACACAGAAGAACTGTACAAAAAAGAGCTTCACAACCAAGATAATCACGATGATGTGATCACTCACCTAGAGCCAGACATCCTAGAATGTGAAGTCAAGTGGGCCTTAGAAAGCATCACTACGAACAATGCTAGAGGAGGTGATGGAATTCCAGTTGAGCTATTTCAAATCCTGAAAGATGATGCTGTGAAAGTGCTGCATTCAATATGCCAGCAAATTTGGAAAACTCAACAGTGGCCACAAGGCTGGAAAAGGTCAGATTTCATTCCAATTCCAAAGAAAGGCAATGCCAAAGAGTGCTCAAACTACCACACAATTGCACTCATCTCACACGCTAGTAGAGTAATGCTCAAAATTCTCCAAGCTAGGCTTCAGCAATATGTGAACCGTGAACTTTCAGATGTTCAGGCTGGTTTTAGGAAAGGCAGAGGAACCAGAGATCAAATTGCCAACATCTGCTGGATCATGGAAAAAGCAAGAGAGTTCCAGAAAAACATGTTTTTCTGCTTTATTGACTATGGGAAAGCCTTTGACTGTGTGGAACAGCCTTTGACAATAAACTGTGGAAAATTCTGAAAGAGAAGGGAATACCAGACCACCTGACCTGCCTCTTGAGAAACCTCTATGCAGGTCAGGAAGCAATAGTTAGAACTGGACATGGAACAACAGACTGGTTCCAAATAGGAAAAGGAGTACATCAAGGCTGTATATTGTCACCCTGCTTAATTAACTTATATGTAGAGTACATCATGAGAAATGCTGGGCTGGAAGAAGCACAAGCTGGAATCAAGATTTGCCAGGAGAAATATCAATAACCTCAGATATGCAGATGATGCCACTCTTATGGCAGAAAGTGAAGAGGAACTAAAAAGCCTCTTGATGAAAGTGAAAGAGGAGAGTGAAAAAGTTGGCTTAAAGCTCAACATTCAGAAAACTAAGATCATGGCATCTGGTCCCATCACTTCATGGGAAATAGATGGGGAAACAGTGGGAACAGTGTCAGACTTTATTTTTCGGGGCTCCAAAATCACTGCAGATGGTGATTTCAGCCATGAAATTAAAAGACGCTTACTGCTTGGAAGGAAAGTTATGACCAACCTAGATAGCATATTGAAAAACAGAGACATTACTTTGCCAACTAAGGTCCATCTAGTCAAGGCTATGGTTTTTCCTGTGGTCATGTATGGATGTGAGAGTTGGACTATGAAGAAAGCTGAGCCCCAAAGAATTGATGCTTTTGAACAGTGGTGTTGGAGAAGACTCTTGAAGGTCCCTTGGACCACAAGGAGATCCAACCAGTCCATTCTAAAGGAGATCAGTCCTGGGTGTTCATTGGAAGGGCTGATGCTGAAGCTGAAACTACAATACTTCTGCCACCTCATGCGAAGAGTTGACTCATTGGAAAAGACTCTGATGCTGGGAGGGATTAGGGGCAGGAGGAGAAGGGGACGACAGAGCGTGAGATGGCAGGATGGCATCACTGACTCGATGGACGTGAGTCTGAGTGAACTCCGGGAGTTGGTGATGGACAGGGAGGCTTGGCAGGCTGCAATTCATGGGGTCGCAAAGAGTCGGACACGACTGAGCAACTGAACTGAACTGAACTAAGCTACCTAAAATGTATGCATATCAATTATCAATTATAACTGATTTTCTCAGGGAAAAAAACAAAAGTGTCCATCATATAGAAGCAGGATATTCTCAAAGAATGACAGTTGGGAGTTTATGTCCTAACAATATCACTTGGGAGAAGCCATTTAAACTCTTAATATTTGTTTTCTAGTTATCTTGAGAATAAAATTATTTGTGCAGTACCAGTGGTAAAAAAAAAGCCATATATGGGTAAGTGCTTCATAAACTAAATATTTTACAGGGAATAATGTTTTAAATCCAATAAGAAGACATGAAAATATGTATTATAATTAAATTGAATCTAGATTTACATATTAAAATGATCCAAAATGAAAATGTTAAAATGAGGCATAGCCTTAGTTATATGGAAAACTGGATTTTAATAATAAAAAGTTAAGTCATTGAGGAATTCCCCAAACTAAGCATTCATTGCAATGATCTTCCTTAATATAGCATGTAATTGCTTATTAAAATAACTAGATGAGGTCCTCCTGACTAATATTGCCCTGTATCCAACTACAAGAGGATAGAAGCCATAAGAAGTATCAATAATAGGGTAAAGTGGAAAGAAATTTGCTCTATAAACAAAAGGAATTGGATTCTGATTAGAATTTTGTTTCTACCTTGAACTTCATTCTGTTTTTCTGGTTCAGATTCTCCATATTTAAAATAAAGGTATAAAACCAGATGGTTTCCGCCGTATCTTCTAATAGTAAAATACATGAAAGACCCGTTTTTGCTTTTGCTTCTTAGAATGGGAAGATCTAAAAATAGAGATGGTTTTCCATTCTCCCCACCAATACGTGGAGATGAGAGAGTGGGAATGTGAATCACCAGGAAGCCTGATCTCCACCTACACAGCCATCTGTCTCGTCATGGCAACCTTGATTGTTTGTATCTGAGTGTTAGGTGTCTGCCTGGGTGGGCATTTCCAGGATAACATGCGACTGTCAAATGTAAATCTCATAATGGGTAGGTTGCCATTTTAAGCTGTTACGTCCTCCTTAGAGAGGCACCAGACACTGCCCTACTCTGTCAGGGGCACGCTAATCTCCGAAATTCAGAAGAAACCCAACAATCTGAAGTCACAACACGCATATAGAGTGTGTCAAGGAAACATGCTTTTAAATGCTGTCAGTAACAGTAACTTAGTAAGTATAGGAAGCCCAGTGCCCTCAGCCTTTCTCTTTGTCTGCAGCCCTTAGAATAAAGTCCTTGTCCTAGATCCGCAAGTTCCTCTTAATGAAAACAATAAGAATCCACCAGTGTTAAAAATGAATTCTTCAACCCTTCTACCTAAAGCAGTTAGGGATGGGGAATGGCACCAGAAACGGTTTGCAAGCAAGCGCTTTCTCACGCTCTAAGTAATCCAAGGTTAGACCTGGGCAGATAACCTTCACAGAGTTCACAATGGAACAGTGAAAGAACAGCATGAAGCACTGATATGAGGGATTTAGGAAAGAGGGCAATGCTTTTGGAGCCAAGCCTACGGGGATACAGACTTCGAATTCCAAAAGGCAATTCAAATTTAACTTATCAGAAGCGCGTTTGCTGCTCACCTCTCCCCCAGCAAAGCCAATTCCTATTTTAAGTCATTCAAGTCATATTGGAAGCTCTGGTACCTGAATAACTAGGACTCACTGATTCCATCTTCTAAACATTTTTAAAAAATCCACCTCATTCTCCTGTTTTTGTAATCATTGTCCTAGTTACATGTCTCTGCCTCTCATTTACCAACCTCGTATTCATCATTTACACAATCAACAGATTATCTCAGTAAAATGCAAATTTAACCAGATCACTCTTCCCTAAAGGATTTACATAGCTCTTCGGTTTCTCCAAAGTCTAAGCTCCTCAGAAGAGGCCTAGTCCCCTTTGATACGGCCAGTCTACCCACTTCCTTTTCCTTTCCTATTCCCATCCTCCCATTCTGCTTTAATATGATATTGAGTCTGATCCCTTTATATTTCTTTATGCATTGCTTTAACACACTTCATCCTAGAAAAGCAACATAAATGTAAGTTTTATAGCTTAGGTGTCATATGATAATTTCATGATTTTTCTGGAACAAACATGTTCTGAATAAGTCTACATTGTAAGTGCCATTTTTCCCTATCATGTCATCATTCACTAAGCTGAGCATTTAGGTTCATTTTACAGTGAAAATAGAACTGTAAAGATTAAAGAAAGATAGTAACAGCCTTTATAAGCCAAAGAACTGTTCTCCACGACCATAATCTTTACACCATACCAGGCAAAGTTACAGTGAGATAAGTTGATTTACAGAATACAAGTTGAGAAGTAGTTAAATGAGCAATATAATCGCCCCTTAATAAAGTTTGCTTAGTGCAAGGCATTACTCTCCATAGGTATAGGTACAACTAATATTGGGGTGGGACAGGGGAGGCGGTGGAAGGAGCATGAGCTACTGTCCATGGTCCTGATACAAAAATATGTACTCTGGTAAGCTTGCGAAGAGTTATATTAATACTGCTAACCGGCTTTTGAGTGATTTAAATGAATTGATATGGGTTGAATTGTGTCCACCCTCCAAAAAGCATATTGAAGTCCTAACCTCTAGAACCTGTGAACATGACCTTATTTGGAAATAGGATATTTGCAGATGTAATCAAGTTAAGATAAGCTGCTGCTGCTGCTAAGTTGCTTCAGTCCTGTCCAACTCTGTGCGATCCCATAGACAGCAGCTCACCAGGCTCTTCCATCCCTGAGATTCTTCAGGCAAGAACACTGGAGTGGGTTGCCATTTCCTTCTCCAATGCACGAAAGTGAAAAGTGAAAGTGAAGTCACTCAGTTGTGTCTGACCCTTTGCGACCCCATGGACTGCAGCCTACCAGGCTCCTCTGTCTATGGGATTTTCCAGGCAAGAGTACTGGAGTGGGGTGCCATTGCCTTCTCTGTAAGATAAGCTAATACTGGATTAACTGATATCATTGAAGCAAGAGGGACATTTGGACACAAGCAAGGGGAATTTCTTGTGAAAACAGAATCAGAGGTTGTATAATGCATCTGTGGTTTAAGGAACACAAAGGGTCTGCCTCCCATGATACTGCTCTGTTTCTGCTTCAGTTCAGGCAGCAGGGCAAGGGTGTCTTCCACTTAAGGGAATACAATAGACAGCCCCATATTATTCAAGGTTAGTGGTGACTTGTAGGTAATTTATAGAGGTTTTTATTTTCTGCTTTTCTTTTTTAGATCTTCACTTCTTATGTATTTCTCTGAACATTCACAGTGTCTCCTTACTATTTTATTAGAGAAAGAATGGGAATTACCCTCAAAATGTCTATTTTCTGGACTTTCCTTTTTCACTAGAGGAAAGAATTGTGAAGAAGCAGCCAGGCAGAGAGGGTGGCATGGTGGACAGACCAGGCTTTGCAACTTGTCAAGGCTCCTCGTGGCTTGGTTTCTTCTGCCTGCAGTGAAAACAGGCTGCTTTCTCCCACTGCCCTGTAAAATCCCATGGCCAAAGTTATCCTTCTGCTGCTGCTGCTTACGCATGTCTCTCTGTTGTTGATGAGAACACAGAAGAATGCCTGCCTTCGTCACTTTTTCATCTGGGGTGTGTGTATGTGACCGGGAGGCGTGTGCTCAATGTTCTGAGCGCTGATGTTATCAAGATACCCTATAGGGCAAACTGTTGAAGAGTTTCCTGTTCCTTCAGAATAGAACAGCCAGACTGAGTTTCCAGACAATGCACTCTGGGGCAATGATGCTGACAGGCGGCACGTTAACTCCGAAGGAGTCATCTGCACGATTGGCAATATGAAGTCCAATTCTTGGATTGTTTTCATTCTCTTTTTAAGGGACTGATCTTTATCCCATTGTCATCCCCTTGTAGATTTCAAAGCACATTGTCTATGCCATGTAAATGCAGAAGATGTCCCTGGGGTTAACTTTGTGAGATGGACTTTTCTGCAGTGAATTTTGGGACCAGGATGTAAGTACAATATATTTTTTCTTTCTTTCTTTTTTTTTTTTTTGGTGTAATTACATTATATAGACTAATTGACTTCACTGGAGTGGCTCTCATGTCACGGCACTGATTTATTAGAATCTGATACACAGTGAGAACTCCTATAGGATTCATTTATTTTGTTTTGATAATTTGCAAATATCTACATTGAACCCATGAACTTTATCTCAAGATTAATTTCACTGTCACTAATTGAGACAGGGAGTATCTTGCAGATGCTGGTTTTAACTTGTGAGATGTTAGTCCACTAGTTAGGACTTTTCTCCAGGCCTCTGTGAATAAGTGCAATAATTTCTGTTTTCTTGCCAAAATAGTTTTCCAGTGAACAAATGACTTATTTGAGAAAATGATCCTTATGGTTCTTCTCTGAGTATGAAGTTACTCTTTTGACGTAGGATTGTAGCTTTTAGATTAAGCCAAAGGGTCATGACAGCTTAGAAGCAGTAATTTTTGTTTTTATCAGTCATCTTTCTAAAACAAAACACCATGACATTTTTTTTCTGCTCAAAAACCCTTGCGTTGATGACTCAGCTGTTGAAATGTTTTTGTCACCTACATCTCCCCCATTTGATCACTCGTACGAAGACGAGCAGCAGGATGCATACTATTTCTAGTGTCAGATGACTCTTCCCAGGGTGAAAACGATTTGTGTATAGTGACACAGTTTCAGTTCTGAGATGAGACAGATAATAAAATGAATCTTGCCTAACTACCAGAAAAGTGAAAAATGAACTTCACTTTGATAGATAATGTTGTTTTAGTCGCTAAGTCATATCCAACTCTTGTGATCCCATAGGCTGCAGCCCACTAGGCTCCTCTGTCCCTGGGATTTCCTAGGCAAGAATATTGGAGTGGGTTGCCATTTCCTTCTCCAGGGGATCTCCCTGACCCAGGGATCAAACCCACATCTCCTGAATCTCCTGCATTGGCAGACAGATTCTTTACCACTGAACCAGCAGGGAAGCCTTGATAATGATAGAGTTAGCTAATAAGCTTAGTCTGATGCTGGGAGGGATTGGGAGCAGGAGGAGAAGGGGATGACAGAGGATGAGATGGCTGGATGGCATCACTGATTCAATGGACGTGAGTCTGAGTGAACAGACGAGAGTTGGTGGTGGACAGGGAGGCCTGGCGTGCTTCGATTTATGGAGTCGCAAAGAGTCAGACATGACTGAGCAACTGAACTGAACTGAACTGAACTGAGATACCTAGAAGATTCTTATAAAATTTGGATATCAAGTGTTAGCGAGGCATTTGGCAAAATCATGTAATATGCTTAAGGACAGCTGCATGTTGCCTGCTACACAACTCATTCACATTTTCTTGGTGTTTTTCAGTCGCCCAGTTGTATCCGACTCTTTGCAAAAACCCAAAGACTGCAGCACGCTAGACCTCTCTGGCCCTCACTACCTCCCAGAGTTTGCCCAAGTTCATGTCCATTATGTCAGTGATACCATCCAGCCATCTCATCCTCCGACGCCCTCTTAGCCAGTCACATTTGTCCTCTATTAAAAGAGGTATAAGATTTGTAACAAGGTACATTTTGGTCCCATCCAGATCCTAGTCAGAGCTTTCTTGGAGTTGTGTGCTCAGTTCCTGGTAGGATGTTTTAAGGGAACATTGACCACATGAAGTGTATTTAGAGAAGAGAAACTGACATGGTGAAGTGTTAAGTTAATTTGGAACATTTCATTTAGCAATCAGAACTGGACTTGTCACATCATTTTCTAGCTGTGTGGAGCTGGATAATCTTTTACCTTATCAGAATTTTAATTTCATGATATATGGAGGGAGAATAATAATTTACAATGTATATAAAATGAGAATAATCCTATGCCCTAAGGGGATTAACAGACTGGTATGAAAATTATCTGGCAGATGATAGGTTTATGGACTAAATGTTTGCTGCTGCTGCTGCTGCTGCTGCTAAGTCGCTTCAGTTGTGTCCGACTCTGTAAGACCCCACAGACTGCAGCCCACCAGGCTCCCCTGTCCCTGGGATTCTCCAGGCAAGAACACTGGAGTGGGTTGCCATTTCCTTCTCCAGTGCACGAAAGTGAAAAGTGAAAGTGAAGTCGCTCAGTCGTGCCCAACTCTTAGCGACCCCATGGACTGCAGCCAACCAGGCTCCTCTGTCCATGGGATTTTCCAGGCAAGAGTACTGGAGTGGGGTGCCATTGCCTTCTCTGGGACTACATGTTTATGTCCCCTCAAATTCATAAGTTGAGACCCTAGCCCTCAGTGTGATGGTGTTGGGAGGTGGGACCTTCAGGAGGTAATTGGGTTTTTATTTTGGCTGTGCTGGGTCTTCACTGCGGCGCGTGGACTCTTTACTGTGATCTGCTGGCTTTGTCACATTGCAGAGTGTGGATTCTTGAGCACGAGGGCTCAATAGTTGTGATGTGCAGAGTTAGCTGTCCGTGGAATCTTAATTCCCCAACCAGGGATGAATTCTCAACCACTGGACCACTGGGGAAGTACACCTTTTTGGTAATTGGGTTAGATGAGGCCGTGAGTGTGGCACTCTTGTCATGGGATTAGTGCGCTTATAAAAAGAGGAAGAAGGGCTTCCCTGGTGGCACAACAGTAGGAATCTGCCTGCCAATGCAGGAGATTCAGGAGATGTGGGTTTGATCCCTGGATCGGGAAGATCCCCTGGAGAAGGAAATGGCAACCCACTCCAGTATTCTTGCCTGGGAAATCCCATGGACAGAGCAGCCTGGTGTACGTCCATGGGGTCACAAAAAACTGAAGATGGCCGAGCAACTAAACAATAAACAGAAAGAGGAAGACACGTGAGCCCTCTTTCCCAAGTGCAAGCCAAGGAAAGATCACGTGAGGACATGGTGAGAAGGCGGCCGTCTGTAAGCCAGGAAGAAAGTCCTCACTGAGAACTCAACCTGCTGGTGCCTTGACCTTGGATGTCTTAAATTCCAGAACTGTGAGAAAATAAAAGTCTGTTGTTTAAACCACCCAGTCTATGGTATTTTTTCACAGCAGCTTGAACTAAGAGAGTAGGTACCATTATTTCAGAGAATTTGAAGGAATATCTGGAAGGTCCTGGGTGGTAGCTTTGCCTCATGATGAAGAAGGGCTTTCTTGTATCAGAGCATCCTAACAAGATAGCTGCTGCTGCTGCTGCTAAGTCGCTTCAGTCGTGTCCGACTCTGTGCGACCCCATAGACGGAAGCCCACCAGGCTCCCCCGTCCCTGGGATTCTCCAGGCAAGAACATTGGAGTGGGTTGCCATTTCCTTCTCCAATGCATGAAAGTGAAAAGTGAAAGTGAAGTCGCTCAGTCGTGTCCGACTCTTAGCGACCCCATGGACTGCGGCCCACCAGGCTCTTCCATCCATGGGATTTTCCAGGCAAGAGTGCTGGAGTGGGGTGCCATTGCCTTCTCCAAACAAGATAGCAGGGGAGTGAATTCCTTCTGGCTGAAGGATGCGATCTGTATGGTGACCTGGCTGATCTGTGTAACCTTGCCACCCACCCTGTATTGGTTCCACCTGTGTGGTCTCCTGGAGAGTCAAGGCACGAGTAAGCAACCTCACAAAAGGAGGTTCATTTAAAGAAATGTATCCCTACTTCTGATCTACTTCATGGGTTTGTAATTCAATCTTCTCAAAAGAATTTATTCATTTATTTCTAACTTGGCTGTGTTCATTTATTTTAGCCAGTTATACCTGAAAAATTATATCTTTTAACACAATGTCAGTTACTTCCACCAATTCAAATGACTATTGGCTTAAAAAATTGTTCATTCTCTTAAACTTGGAACTCAGAAATCAGTTTTAATTGCTCCAAACCAAACACACACTGTTTTCCAGTGGGTGATTACCATCTCTAAAGGGGATAAAACTGAAATGCAACAACGCATCATTTTCTATTTTCAGAGACAAGATGAACCCCTTGGCTTACATATATAGTCCCCGAAAAAAAATAGATAAATGACCCTCTGTAAAGCACAGAAAGTCCCAGTGGAACATTGGATCTTAGCTATGGCACCATGAAGGCATGCTGGTATAATTTACTCATCCCTAATGATACTTATATGAATTTCATTAATATGAAAAAGTAAATTGCTGGTGTCTCTACATAGATAAATTATATTTTTTGCTGGCTTTTGAAAACCATCC